>NC_029786.2:103502134-103505435 GCF_000816755.2 Arachis ipaensis | reverse complement strand
GTGGTAGAGGTTTTTTATTTATTTCTTTATTATTTATATTTTTTGCTTCACCAAATGTATTATCTTAGTGTTAAGTAATGTTATATGTGACACTTTTTTATTGGTCATGTCTACTATTTTGTTTTTTACTTGGGAGTTTAGTGTCATGTTTATTCGTTCGTTGTTAAACTTCACATAATACAAAGATAATAAGTGAAATATATATATATATTAGGCTTTCAACTTTCTAAAAAGAAATAGTATATTTGTGTATAATATATCATGTAACTTTTAAGAGGCAATGTAACTTCTTTTATTATCTTTTTAGGGACATCACATACTCTTAATTGTGCTCTTCATGCCTCCCAAAAAAGGAGGATTTTTTTTCTATGTAATGGATATTGGTATTACTATTATTTCCCTATTCATATATGTTAGTGTTAATCTAGTTGTTTCCAAGTGATGTGTTCAATCAAAGAGATTGTGACAAGTTTAGGATTTAAATTTTGTTTGTATTGGTGAATTAATAATTATAATTTTTTCCTAATCTAAGTTATTATATTCAAATTTGAATGGTGTCTTGTTATAATAATAAAAAATTTTATTTAAATTCAGACGACCCATTTTTCATTGTTTACGCTTTATAGTTGAGTTAAATTTCAATTTGGTCTGATGCTCAAAATGTCCTCCACAATTTCGTTGGTCCCAATTAGAACCCTCAAATTTGCAATTGTGGCTCCAACTTACCCCTGTGATCATCTCTGTCACCGCAATTGCTCCTTTGTAGTTAGTAGTTCTCTAGCGGCTTTCAAATGTAAACTTTTTATAATTCCATCTGAATTTTATCAACCACCAGTTTATGAATAAAATTTTGCTTGCATATACATTGTTGAATACAAAAGGTAGAAATCGTAGTTCCGCAAAAATATAGCTTAACCAAGTGTTGCGACGGATTAATCCTTGACCTTTGTGGTCCGTGGGTAACCGAAAAAAAAAATTATTATTTTCATATTTAACTTAAGAGATGGTGGTTGTATAAACCGGAAGTGAAACATGCCCATCAAACTTATATGATTTTCAATTAAGGCAACCAAGCAAACAACTCTTTTACACTCATCAACTGATTTTGAATCGAAGTTCATTTTAATTTAAAAATAATTAAAATCTCCCCGGATGAAGACAATACTCTTGCAAAAATTTAGGGAAAAATTCAAGAGGAAGAGGCAGAAAACAAACAAGAATCTAGTTTGTCCTGGGGGTAGCCCATTCAACTCTGAGGATGAGATTGTCATATCCATATCCATTGAGCTTGTTAATTGCTCTCTGTGCATCTTCCCTGTTTACAAAGTTAACAAATCCAAATCCTCTGCTCATGCCGGTCTTCTGATCAATAGCAACATAGACTCTGCTCACTGCGCCAAATGGGCGGAACAGTTCTAGCAAATCAGGCTCTCTTGTGTCCTCCGATAAGTTAGTGACCCTCACAGAGTTCTCATCATTCCTGCGCCGCATGTCCGATCCAGTTCTCTCCGCACCGGCTCTCATTCCAGGAGGCACATATGCTCCCTTTGTTGAACCAGGAACAGCAGCTGCAGCATCAGATGTAGGAGGCTTGTCGACAAATCCCTCGGACGGTGGAGCAAGATCCTTGTAGGGGCACCTTGAAGTCCAGTGGTCACCCTTCTTCCCACAAGTCCTACACACCATAAGAACAGCACCTTTCTGGAACTGACCTAATGAATCACCAGTAGCCTTTGGTTCCTCAGTTTTGGCACCTGTTATCAAGTTGCAAAAGTCAATATTAATTCGAAACCAAAGTACAAAACCCTACTATGATAACACATACACCTACAGGATGATGCACATCAACGTAGCTTTGACAAGAGTCTAACAGATACAGGTACAAGATGAATGTAAACTATTAAAGTATTAACTATTAACCATTATCCTCTAGAGGATAGCACATTCATTCAAATGCCAATACCAGAAGAGGAAAAAAATAAATTAAAGAGGGATCAAAACTTCAATTTGATTGCAGGCACAAACAATTTGGATTGCACCCTACATCACAATCAACAACAAAAACAACTATGTCTTGTTCAGTGGGATATGCTAGATGGTAGAAAATCAGAAATACAAAAAAGCCACAGCACCACACATGGAACACATTGTAAAAGAGTAGAAACCTTACTACTGCTAGAAACACGAAATAACTCTGTTTTCCATTATCCACCAAATTACGCTATACTCACAAGGTCACAGCCCTTATTCATCAGAAAATCATCAATTAACACATCTCGGAAACAATATTTATGTCTGACATTAGTGACACTAATCTAAAATCCCACCATTAATCAAATCGCAGTATTTTAGGGTTGGATTCCATGACGGAAATAGAGTGAGAAAATACTGACCAAGGGGCTTAGGGCGCTCGAGGAGGATCTCTTCGGTGGAGACCATGGTGAGCCTGCTACCGACGTCCTCGTGGACGGCGTCGCCGAACTTAGGCCATGAGCGGCGCTCGATGGCGCGCTTGCTGAGGCGAGCGTTGGCGAGCTTACGAGTGCGTGTTGTGGTGGTGATCTTAACCTTGCTGCCGTCGTCGGCGAACTTGTATTCAATGACCTTCTTGATTCCATTCTGGTCGGGGCCTACGACCTGCTTCGGCGGCAGAAGGAAATCGAGATTCTCGTCGTCCTCTTCCAGCTCGCTCCATCTCTGTGTTCTAGAACCCATTCTTAAGGCTCTTCTTCTTCCACCGGATGGCTCTCTTGTTTTCCTCTTTCTTCCTCAGAAGAATAAACCTTAACCTCTTAGTTTGGGCCTCGGGTCATGTTGCCTTTTTTCTCAGGCCCATTATTTTGGGCTAGTTTTCCTTACATGCTTGATAACTGACAAAAATTTTGTGCTACATTATATTGGTTTAGGTTTTTTTTTTTTTTTTAACCAAAGATAGGAGACTCGAACTCACGACTTCTTAATTGAGTATGGGGAGACTATGCCATTTGAGTACAGATTATAGTTATAATATATTAATCCAAAAATCACCTAAATTTTGTAGTGATAGGTAAAAAAAAAACAAACAAAAGAAAAATACTTAGTTTAATGGTGACAAATAAGAAAGAATAAATGCCAAAGAAGAATTTTTTAAATGAGGAGAATGATTAAGTAAAAAATAAGAGCATAACCATTATTAAATTTATAATTTTTTAATTATAAAAATAAGAATTTAATTATTATTAAATTTATAATTTTTATCGTATATAAATTTTACTATTTTAATTCAAAAATAATTAAATTATTATTTTTTACTTTAATAATA
>NC_029786.2:103500734-103501210 GCF_000816755.2 Arachis ipaensis | reverse complement strand
TAATATCCTCTTTTATAATGTTATAAATTAATTAATGAACCATTAAAATCCGAAAATACCAAATAATTTGATTAAAAAAAACAAAATTATAAAGAGACCTTTATTTTGAGAGGAAAAAGTAATAAAAGCAAAAAGTTAAATTAGTTTTTGAAAGATCATTTGTTTTTTAAATTTGTTTTTAAAAATTTTTTTTAATTAAATTCGTCTTTTAAAAAATTTTAATTAGTCATGTTAGTCTTTACATCATTTTCATTACTAATAATGTTAGAATTTGTCGATATGATATATAAAATGACACCACAATACATATTTAATAGTTTTAATTGGTGATAAATTTATCAAATTAGATTAAATCAATCCTAAATTGAGGGATTCTAATGCCTCAAATTCTCCTATCAATTAATTTTGATTTGATTTAATTTTATAAATTTATTATTTTAATAATTAATTAAAACTCTTTAATATATGTTATGGTG
>NC_029786.2:103486878-103500389 GCF_000816755.2 Arachis ipaensis | reverse complement strand
TATAAATAATTTAAAAATTTTTAAAAATAAAATTTGATTAAAAAAATTTAAAGACGAATTTGAAAAATCAGTAATCTTTCTAGTAATCTAGTTGGAGCTTACACATAAATGGAAGTTTGAGCATAAACTTTTTATTCCGACCGTTATATTAAAATTTCTGAATTGGTATTACTTTGAGCATAATAATATAATATCACGCTCCCCTCGCTCTCACATTTCACATTCATTCTTATAAATCCATCCACCAACGCCCATAGTCACATAATCAAATTTCCATCACTATCTAATTACTGTGGACCAAATTTCCCAAAACCATGTTCTTTCCTAACAAATTAAGATTTTTTTTAAATAAATAAATAATTTAATTTTGATCAATCATAAAATATTTTAGACTGTCGTTCAATAATCTGAATTACTATTCAAATGCATCTATAAGAAAAAAAGTTGGACCAAATTAAAAATAAGATATTGGTAGTTAAAGAAAAGAATCTTTTGTTAACTTAAAAAATTAATAAATTTTCCTTATTAATTGTAAGAACTAAATTGTGTAAAGATTTCTCAAACATAATTTTTTAGCTTTTGAAGGAATGAAATTAACTGAATTAATGCAATTTGGTCAAATAATTAAATGAGCAAATACTTGTTAAAAATAAAAAACAGTTAAATGTGTGCATTTGTCTCGTGGCTGAAAAATTGGCGCAACAAAATGTTCTACAGTAACTAAAAATTAAAAAGATAACAAAAAATTAATTAAACGTGTCATAATATGATAAGATAGATTTTTAAGATGAGAACAAAAAAAAAAAAGATAAAATTCAAAACAACACTGAGCGAGTACTATTTATGTTTCAAACTCCTTCTTCATCACTGAGCGAGTCAGAGATAGACACTGACTCAGTGAGTGGTTTCTGTTTTCTATCTAAAAGCACGCCGAGTCAAACGAGTCACAGTTAGCGAGCTGAGTTGAACCAGGTGCTTGCTTCTTCACTCTTTCTGCATTGTGTTGTTTTTTGCATTATGGGCATTCCAAAGTTCGAGTCTTTTCTTCTTCTTCGTCGTTTCAATGTCCATTCCTTACGGTTTCATAATCTGGGGTAGCATCAAATAATCGAACTTTTGATAAAAGAATCGTGGGGTTTCGAGGTTTTTCAGTTTTTCCTTTTGTTTCTTTTGATCATCTTGATATGTTAGCTTTTGTTTTAGCTCGAGAATTTGAATTCAAAATCAGATTTTTGAAAAAAAGAAAACTTAAGACGTGTGTTTTTTTTTTTCAATTTATTTTTGGATTAATCTAAGACGCATAGATTGATAGATATCGACCCCTTTTATCTTTCAATTTATGCGTTAAGACTTAAAAGTGGTATTCACAATTTTTTCAGCTAAATTATTCTTATATATATAGTTTGATTTTTTCAGCTAGAGTGGTATTCACAATTTATGCCGTGATCTAATTAGATTTATGCATTTAAATACGTTTTTTAGATTAAGGACATGTTCGGAAAGGATTTGAATCCTCTAAATTTTAAACTTTTATTTTAGATGATAAATTGTGATTTTTTATGTTTATTTCATAGGTAGAACGAAGAGAAAATATAAGAAAGAAACTATTTAAGAGTGAAATTCAAAATTTAGAGGATCCAAATCCGTTTAGGAAGTTTCAAAAGCAATTTTTTTGAGCTTTTGACTTACGAAGAGTAGTAGTATTAATGTCACGTGCAATTTTCTGAAAATTGCAGTTTTGTATGAAGCTATTTAGGAGTTTATAGAGAAGTTAAAACAAATGACTTCTCTCATAGTACTATTATTTATCACATTTTTATAAAATAAGTACTTTTAGAACTAAAAATCCAAATACAAAATAACTTATTTATAAGTTACTTTTAATATAGTAATTTATTATTTAAGCTATTTTTTTAAAACGAACTTGCTATCGCGGTGCTTCCCTTCGCAGTTTGCCTTCTCATGCCCACTTGGGAGCTAGCGGAGTGTAGTCTGTCCGCCTCTCCCGCTTCCTGCGCCACCTGGCCCTACCTTCTGACTGCCACTCCAGCGTCCTTCTCCCCCGTCGCGACCTTTCCACACTCGCGCTCAACTTCTCCATGCGCGATCGGGGCTTCTTCCTTCGGATCCAGCGCCAATTCCTCAGTTGCAGCCACCAGCCCTCCCGTTGCAACATCCGCCTCGTTGAAGAACCCTAGTTCGCCGCTCCTACCTTCCAATGGCGGCACTGCACTCAGTTCCTGTGGAGCAATCCAGGTCATTCGCCCAACCGACCCGCCCGTGCCATCCATGGAGAGCAGTCCATGATTCCTTGCAGCTATTACACAGGCTTGGCCCAGCCCCACATCTAACCCACTCACTAGGCTCCCTTCATTCTGCAGCCCACCTACACCTTGATTTAATATTGGGCCAATTGAAGGCAAGCCCAACACTAACTCCTCACACCTCTCAACCGTGTAGCATACCGGGTGGCCCACATAAACATTACCATATGGTCTATCACACGTGACATGAGCTCCTCCACCCCCAATGCCACATATCTGCGTGACCGTTTTTTTCCGATTCTCCCTCATTAACCTCATCAAATCCCTGAGAATCATCTATCCTATCGTCCTTGGTACCATTACCTGAATCTGGTACATGCATATCCTTTTTGAATTTCAAAAAATCAATGTTAACATCATTCAAAAAGATATCATTAATTACTATTCTGTCCTCCCCCTGCACAGCCACCATAGGACTCCCAGCCACCAGTTTCGCCGCCGGATCCCAACTCCCCGCCCCCTTTGCCAACACCGTACCCGCACCGTCAGAAACTATCTTCTCTGCACAGTCAGTTCGGCTCATCTCCACACCGGCTGCTGCACTTATCTGGAGGTCCACCTCCTTCACAAACACTCTATACTCAGAATTCCCTACAGCAATTTGTACCCATTTCCGAATTTCATCAAACACCTCTGTCTCAACTTGAACCCTACCTGCTGTAAATGATGCTCCCTCCCCTGTCGTTACATCACACTGAATTACGTCGACCCACTGTTCTCCTAATTTTTGAAACATTACCGGCGACCATGCATGTAAAGGGATTCCGTAGCACGCCAGCCACGTTCTTCGAGTGTTACATCGTTTCGACTCCTCCCAATGCCGGACCCTATGGAATAATTTTAACAGAGTATCCATTTTGAAAGTAAACGCTCCCTCAGCATGCTGAACAGTATCAAAGATTATCAGTACCTTGGACTCCCCAATCTCCTTAACGTCCACAATGTGTGGTATATTCTTGCACACCACGTTTTTCACTGATTTCAGGTCCACAGAGTGCACGGTTTGTCCCACTAAACTCCTCACTAACCAATCCAAATTTGCTTCAACCACCGACACATCAATTCTTTTCAGAATTCCACCCTCCTTTGCGGTAACCTTATGGTCTCGCACTGGCTGTTCCTCAATGACCAACCCAGCATCAACACCTTTTCCATGATGGGAAACCTCTGGTCCACCCCCATACTGACTGGTGAGGTCCAACCGCACCTGCCCTTCCCTCAAATGAGGCTGTCTTCTATACTTCGCTTCTCCAACTGTAATTACCTTTTCCCGGATTCTCTGCAATTGCCTTTAGAGCGCCACCTTTTGTAGTGTAACGAACAAAGGCAAAAAACTATATCAGTCCATTCTTCCTTTTCCGACCCAGATATATGTCGTTAATTCTTCTTGTCCACCCCCTATAGTCCATTTCAATTCGCCATTGAAAGACTTGTTATTATTACCTCTTTCATTTGAAAGATAGGAGACTCAAACCCGCAACCTCTTAATTGAGTATGTGGAGTCTATGCCATTTGAGTTATAACTCATTGGCTACTATATAGGAGACTCAAACCCGCAACCTCTTAATTGAGTATGGGGAGTCTATGCCATTTGAGCTATTACTCATTTAAAAGGGGACATGCTACTTGCCCATTTCGGCCATTGTACGTATCACGTACGAGAGACTGCAGAAGTTGTTTGTTATGAAGTGTAGGAAAGCGCAGAGCCAGTTGGCGGCCAGGAACCGCTTCTCACAGAGACTCTTGGCGGCTATTGAGAAGAATAGGGAAGGCATTCCGAAAATGCGTGTGACCCATTGCGATAGGTGGGCCTCCGTGTTTGTTGTGGAGGAATTAGAGCCTTTCGAAGGATGGGGTCAGGGTTCCTTTCGAGTTCGGCTTTCGGAGGGCACTTGTGATTGCGTTTTATTCCAGTCTCTCCACTATCCGTGCCGGCACGCACTTGCCGGGTGCACCACTGCTAGCATTGAGTGGGTCCCGTATGTGCATCCAGTCTACAGGCAGGAAGCTGTGTTCAAGGTGTACGAGATGGAGTTCCCACCCATCCCGGACGAGTTGCTGTTTTACTTTTGATAATATTTATCTCTCAAAACTCTCTAGATTAATTATTTTTATTATTACTTGTATTACAAATTAAATAATATAATACAACAAAATAAAGTCTTAAATTTCTAATAAAATAAAAATATCAAAATTTATTAATGTAAACAGTGTTATACTATAATGACATTAAATTTGTAAAGTTTATTTAAAAATAAAATAATAACTTTTTATTAATAACTGATATTACTACTAGTTATATTATAATTTTTATTATTCTAAAAATAAAATAATGCATGAAACTATATGAGAAGCTAAATATAATTTAGTGTTAATTCTATAATGATATTTAATTTGTAACATTGATTTAAAAATATATCACTTGTTGTTGATTTAAAGATATGCTATTTGTTATGTCAAATAGGATAGGATAAAAAGTTTGAAAAAATGGTGAAGATAGACATAAAACTTAGATACATAAATTAAAAATATCAATTTAATCAAACAAACTAATTTTATTTTTTTTAAAGTAGAATTACTAATATTTTTACAAAAATTTTGGGGACCCATGACCCTCCTTGCCCACACAAAACTCTGCCACTGTTCTTCTCCTTCTAATATAAATTAAAAAAAAAACAAAAAGACTAATATAATTAATTTAAAATTTTTAAAAAATAAATTTGATTAAAAAAAATTTAAAGACGAATTTAAAAAATCAGTAATCTTTCTAGTAATCTAGTTGGAGCTTACACATAAATGGAAGTTTGAGCATAAACTTTTTATTCCGACCGTTATATTAAAATTTCTGAATTGGTATTACTTTGAGCATAATATCACGCTCCCCTCGCTCTCACATTTCACATTCATTCTTATAAATCCATCCACCAACGCCCATAGTCACATAATCAAATTTCCATCAATGTCTAATTACTGTGGACAAAATTTCCCAAAACCATGTTCTTTCCTAAGATTTTTTTTTAAATAAATAAATAATTTAATTTTGATCAATCATAAAATATTTTAGACTGTCGTTCAATAATTCGTTTATAGTTTCAACGAGATATATTTATACGTTAATGTATATACGTGTATTATAATTTGGATTAATTTAAAAAGTAAAATCGATATAATTTGTTAAAATTTAAATTGTGTTGGCTTGAGTTTTATTTTTCAATCTAATGCAATTTTATTCAAACAATTACGAATTGTGTGATATGATATCGATTATTATCTTTAAATCAATCCTATTCAAACTATTGTATTTTAGATTAGTTCAATTTATATATAAGCCTTTAAAAAAAATTAATTTTTAATTTTTAAAAAATAAAATTATATTCACTCAAATTTTAAATTTTAAAAATTGTGTAACTTAAATTATATCTATTTAAATTTAAATTTTTAAAACTTTGTAAAAATTAAAATTTGGATAAAATATAATTTGATTTTGAAAAACAAAATTTAAATTTTTTAAATTCCAAAACTTAAACTTTAGATAAGATATAAATCGATCCAATACAACTTATAATAGTTTGAATCAACATTGATTAAAAAATAAATTTAAATACGATTGAATTAGATTGAAAAATAAAAATTAAACTAATACAATGCGAGTAATAATAAAATATATTAATTATATCTTTTAAGTCAATCTAAATCATAATATAAACATCTTTTTTTAGTTGTTCAGTTAACTTAAAAAATTAATAAATTTTCCTTATTAATTGTAAGAACTAAATTGTGTAAAGATTTCTCAAACATAGTTTTGAGCTTTTGAAGGAATGAAATTAACTGAATTAATGCAATTTGGTCAAATAATTAAATGAGCAAATACTTGTTAAAAATAAAAAACAGTTAAAATGTGTGCATTTGTCTCGTGGTTGAAAAATTGGCGCAACAAAATGTTCTACAGTAACTAAAAATTAAAAAGATAACAAAAAATTAATTAAACGTGTCATAATATGATAAGATAGATTTTTAAGATGAGAAAAAAAAAAAAAAGATAAAATTCAAAACAACACTGAGCGAGTACTATTTATGTTTCAAACTCCTCCTTCTTCATCACTGAGCGAGTCAGAGATAGACACTGACTCAGTGAGTGGTTTCTGTTTTCTATCTAAAAGCACGCCGAGTCAAACGAGTCACAGTTAGCGAGCTGAGTTGAACCAGGTGCTTGCTTCTTCACTCTTTCTGCATTGTGTTGTTTTTTGCATTATGGGCATTCCAAAGTTCGAGTCTTTTCTTCTTCTTCGTCGTTTCAATGTCCATTTTTTACGGTTTCATCATCTGGGGTAGCATCAAATAATCGAATTTTTTATGAAAGAATCGTGGGGTTTCGAGGTTTTTCAGTTTTTCCTTTTGTTTCTTTTGATCATCTTGATATGTTAGCTTTTGTTTTAGCTCGAGAATTTGAATTCAAAATCAGATTTTTGAAAAAAAGAAGACTTAAGACGTGTGTTTTTTTTTCAATTTATTTTTGGATTAATCTAAGACGCATAGATTGATAGATATCGACCCCTTTTATCTTTCAATTTATGGGTTAAGACTTAAAAGTGGTATTCACAATTTTTTCAGCTAAATTATTCTTATATATATAGTTTGATTTTTTCAGCTAGAGTGGTATTCACAATTTATGCCGTGATCTAATTAGATTTATGCATTTAAATATGTTTTTTAGATTAAGGACATGTTCGGAAAGAATTTGGATTCTCTAAATTTTAAACTTTTATTTTAGGAAATAAAGTGTGAATTTTTATCATTTATTTTATAGGTAAAACCAAGAGAAAATATGAAAAAGAAACTATTCAAGGGGGTGAGAGAGATCATACTTATCCTCTAAAGTGAAATTTAAAATTTAGAGAATCCAAATCTGTTTGGGAAGTTTCAAAAAATTGAGCTTTTGACTTATGAAAAGTAGTAGTATTAATGTCTGGAGCAATTTTCAAAACCAAATTGCAGCTTTTTTAAGAAGCTATTTAGGAGTATATAGAGAAGTTAAAACAAATGACTTCTCTCTTAATACTATTACTTTTTATCACATTTCTGTAAAATAAACACTTTTAGAACTAAAAATCCAAATACAAAATAACTTATTTATAAGTTATTTTTAATATAGTCATTTATTGTTTCATCTATTTTTTAAAAAAGAACTTAATTAAGCTGTTTACCAAACTGGGCCTAAGTCTTGGTAGTTGATTTAAAAATTAATTATTTTTATTAATGTGACTATACATAATTGGTTATTTATGTAAAATAGTTCTATCCTGAAAATTAAATTATATGTATATAAGAGACAGAGACTACTAAGATATGCATGATTCGAATATCACATAGAATTAAATAAGAGGCTTTTTGACATGTTGTCCCTATGTGATGTTCAAATAACAGGATAGCATAGGTTGTTACTATCTCTTGCATTGATTGTTTTTAATGTAATTTTTAGTTAGCTTGGGAATTCAAACTTGAAAATTCATTTTTGTTCTCATTCTGTGGCTTTTCTAATGTACACAAGCTCTTTGTGTAGGTGATATCTAAGAAGAGATTATCAAAGGAGAAGATGAGTGAAATTATGAAGAATCAAGGTTCACAATGGTGGTGGCTTGACACACACACCATCACTAGAAGATCTCAATGGCTTCAATCCACACTCAATGGTTGATTCACTATTCTTCTTAATAGTTAATACCCTCTTTGTTTGTATCTAGACATAGCGATTCAAGATTTCTTAGATTTTCATAATGGTAGATAAATTGGAGCAGAATGAGTAATTTGGTATATGAATTTCTTGTGTGTTTTGTTTACTTAATTAACATATGGGGAGTGTTTGTTTTTATGAAAAATGGATTTTCTTTCTGTATATGTATTTAATTGCTACCATGATTGGTGATTGGATTAGCTAATTATGTGAACTCAACCTATATTTTCAAACATAACTAAAGGACATAAAATTTGAATCACTATGGTCCACCAATAATTTTCTGACCCTTATTCCTCTGTTTTCTTTGATCTGTTACTGTTACTTTTTTATACATCTTTGTATCAAAATATATTGATCTGAATGAATCAGGGAAGTAAATTGCTAAAGTTTTGGTCCCACATGCATCTACCTAAATGAAAAGTTATTTGAATTGAAAACCATCCTTACCATGATTTTGTTGAAGTAATAGTATGGAGTATAAAGTGAAAAAGTTTATTAGCCTATGTTATTATTTCATGATTGTTACTTTTCAAGTTAATATTCTCATTTTTCTTCTAGAATCCACTTTCCAGTTTGATATGTATGGTGTCTATGCTTTTTAATTTTGAGAGGTAAAAGGAAAGAAAATGAATTGATGTGTTTGTTTTCTTTAATGGCAGAACTGAATAAGAAGACACAGGCAATGCTCAAATTAATTGAACAAGATGCAGATTCATTCGCGCAACGCGCAGAGATGTATTACAAGAAGAGGCCAGAGCTTTTAAGCCTTGTTGAAGATTTCTATAAAGCACATCGCTTGTTAGCCGAGCGGTACGATCAGGTCAGGCCGGACACTGGAGCTCGGCTACTGAAGGTTGGAGGGTCGCCTTTTGCTTCTCCAAGTTGTAAATTACAGAAGGCAGTGAGTTTTGCAGATAGTGGTTATGATGATAGCAATTCCGAGAGTTGTGATGTAGAGGACGAGTTTATGGAATCCGAAGTTGATGATCCTGAGCACGAGGATGATGTTCGTTCTGTGGCATCAAGCGATAAAGTGATGATGAAGATAAAGAAAGAAATTCAGAACAAGGGTGATAAGGATCAAATCAAGAAGAAAGATTCCATTTGTGAAGAAATTGTGATGTTGAAGGAAGAAATCGAAAGACTCAAGGAAGAGAATAAAGCACAGAAGGATCAAATTAGACAGAAAGATATAATCTGTGGTGAAGTAATGATGTTGAGGAAAGAAAACGAAAGATTCAGAGAAGAGAATCGAGTGCAGAAGGAAGAACTAAAGCAGAAAGGTAACTTGGTGTGCAAGGAAAAGATTGAGAGACTTGAAGAAGAGAATAGAGAACTTGTGGAGAAGCTTAAGCTGAAAGTTCCTGCCTGTGTTGAATTAATAGAGTTGAGAAAAGAAATTAGAAAATTAAAAGAAGAGAATAGAGCAAAGGAGGATCAAATCAACCAGAAAGATTCCGTTTGTGCTGAAATAACGGTGTTGAGGAAAGAAATACAAATTCTCAGAGAAGAGAATAGATCAAAGGAAGATCAACTGAAGCAGAAAGATAGCTTTCTTGACGAACTAATGGTGTTGAGTAAAGGATTTGGAGAAGAGAATCGGTTGTTGAAGGAAAAACTCGAGCTGAAAGATGCTATGTCTGATGAAGTTATGGTGTTGAGGAAAGAAATAGAAAGACTCAGAGAAGATAATAGAGAAAAGGAGGATCAACTCAAGCAGAAAAGTAGCATTTGTGATGAAGTAATGGTTTTGCAGAAAGAAATTGAAGGGCTCAGAGAAGAGAATAGAACAAAACAGGATCAGCTGAAGTACAAAGATGCAATTTGTATCAAAATAATGACTTTGAGTGAAGAAACAGAGAAACTCAGAGTAGAGAATATAGCTCTGAAGGATCTGCTAAAGAAGAAAGATAACATCTATGATGAAGTATCAGTGATGCTGAGGGAAGAAATTGAAGAACTTCAAATAGAGAATAAGACACAAAAGGCTCATTTGAAGCAGAAAGATGAAGAGAAGATGGGAGTGATTAGGCACCTAAGTTTAGCAATAGATTTGCTTAAGCAAGAGAATGTGAAGATGAGAAGCTTCATTTCCAAGGAACTTGAAAAGAAATGGAACAACCCTTTTAATAAATTGTTCAATAGAGCCTCTAAGAATCAAACTAGTGTTATGCCAGTTTAGATCTGGTTCAAAAAAAGTTAGTAGGGATCTTACAAAGATGTCTATATATTATAAGATTGGGATTTACCCACGTAGCATAGAAATATGATAATAGAATACAATATCATCCTAGTATAGTATCTTATATAATTAAACTATTTATATTTTTAGTAAGATATTTTATATTTTTATTCCTTTGTCTCATATTTTCTTCATTATATATAATGCACTCCAATCAATGTACCTAATCTCTCTTTATCTTGCCTCAATTGTTCTTTTTCTTCTGTTTCTTAGTACAAAGTGAACATAAAGCTGAGTCATTAAAAGGTTCTTTCTGCTAAATCAAAGTTATTTGTGGCCCTAATGCCATAGTGCAAGGAATCTATAATGTAAAAGCAATTGAAGAATATTCCTGAATTTACTTAATTCTACATATTTTAAAAGAAATTGAAAAAAAATGTAACATTAATGATGATGATATGATGATAGTAATGTTCAATATAATAACATAAAAAGATGTGACATACACTAACAAAAATTAAAGCTTTGAATAATACAAGCTTTCTAGCTATTACAACATATATGCTGAGTAACATCTGAACTGATATAATAAATAAAACCAAGAAAAAAAAATTATCCTCAATTGTTATTTTCTTTTTACATTACAATCACTCAGAATATCAGACAGACACACTTAAAATGTTTAAAAGTCCTCTCTCCATTTTATAGCCAATAAGTCATTCTAACTCTTTTGATAGGTAAACAAAAATTAATGTCTAGATATAAAATGTATTTAAATACATTAATTTATGAACATATCAGAACAATTAAAATGACTTAAATAGTGTTTAGTTTTAAGATAAAACACAAATACATTATTTTTTTTTATAATCTTTTTCTCTCTAAATTTGTGTCTTGTCTCTAAAACCAAACACAACACTATCAAAACAAAATGGAGTATAAAACTTTTGAAACATTATTACAGCAGCAGCAAAGAACATAATCTATGACTTTTTAACTCACATGTCTTGAAAATGGAGTATGCAAAATACCAACAAGGCCAAATGTAATAGAATTGAAGATAGTTGATCTTGAGATGCAGCAATGGAAGAAGGAGCCAGAGCTGGCATAGACTCAGAAGGTGGAAAAGCCATAACAGATCCTCCAGGACTTGTAATGGAATCAGGGTTTGGAGGACTTGGACTTGAAGGAATTGTAGGCAATGAAGATTCTGAAGGAGTGAAAGCAGCACTTCCTGGTGTTGGAAACAAAGGTTCAATATCTGGTGAAAGTGTTGGAGATACCATAGGAGAAGAAGAAGAAGAAGAGGAAGAAGAAGAAGGAGGAGAATCAACACTTGGTAACACTGTTGGTGCTGCTGAAATTGTTGAAACATGCATGGTTTTGTGTGAGGCTAATAATGTAAAATTGCATGATGCAATTAATAAGGCTATGAAGAAGATTAAGAATGAAGAAAGGGAAGCCATAAATGATGTAGAATCAATTGCCTTATGATGAATGAATGAATGAATTAAAGTCTCTAATAAATGTTTGTGTCTTAAAAAGAGAGAAGAAAAGAAGAAGAAAAAGGGAAGTGATTTATGATTGAAAGAAGAAGAAGAAAGGTTTTTTAAAAAAGGGTTGTGTCTAAAAAACAAAGAAGTGGTGGTGGGATCCAATTTGAGTTGGTGGCATTTGGTGATTGGAAACTTTTTTTTTTTCCATTCTTACAGCTGCAAACTTTGTGAATGCTAAGTGACAAAGTTGATCAGTAATTGAAAATGTGGAGCACATGAATAGTTTATGGTAGGTTGCACTTTGGATAAAAATAAATAATTAAATAAATAAGGACCAAAAAGTTTCTTGGTTGCTATACACTGAACTCTGAAGGATTGAAGGGGCAATAAATAAAGTAGGCACAAAATAGATTATAGAATAGAAATTCTTAAGCATGAAGCATATCACTTTTGCTTATTGTGAAGTTTACAACTTTACTCCCTGAATATTCAAATAATGCAATCCTTTTATTTATTTAATTTTACAAGCCCTGCTAGTGTTGCACATGGATTGGATAATATCCGTATATTCGCGGTAATTATTCGCATTCGATCCGAATTTTGCGGATATTATCCGATCCGCACTATGGTAGGATCGAATTGCGGATTTGACAGTGATATCCGCGGATCCGATCCGCAAATCCGCATATCCGCACATCTCATATAAATAGCATATTTTAAGAAAGTAAAATCTAATGTGATATGAATTTTAGTATGTTATTTTATGAATTTTATGATATCTTGTTTTTAATTTTTTATGTTGTACTTCAACTTAGAATAATTAAACTTAAATCTTGTGTTATTATTTTGTTTTTGTTATTCAAGAGAACTTTTGTTAATAATATTTTAGAAGTAAATAGGCTTAAACAGGTGAAAAATGAATTTTCTGAATTTTTTTTTGTAAAAACAGTTAAATAAAATCTTAAAATAGTTTTTTTTTTAATATTTTTTACTTTTTGACTGATTTTTAAATTAATTGTTTGAATTAATGTTGGTTCTTTAGAATTTAAACAATACTTATTTTTTACATTATTTTAGATGATATTGCACACCACCTATTTTCTACATGATTTTAGATGATATTACTCACCACCATAAGTGAAGTTTAGGGGAAGCTTGGGGGAGCTTAGTGGATTTTTTTTTTTTCAAATTTCAATTGAGTGAAATTTGGATAAAGAAAGCTTTATTCACACATAATGAAATCATTAGAGTTTTAGAATTCAAAATTGATCTTGAATTTTAAGAAAGTGGGCTTATATTTCATTATATCAAGTTTGTGTTCCTTCTTAGTTTTAAGAAAGAAAAAAGTGTCTAATAATGAAACTTTAAATAATATTTGTTTTTCAACGTGACACACTTTACACTTAGTGTTTTGTACATATCTTCCATAAAAGATAGTAGAAAGCAACCATTCTCACAAACTATGCATGAAGTGGTGGATACCATTACACTGTGAATTGTTTGAAGTACATAAACATTGGGGGAAACAAATCCTCTTCTCTTTTCAGCTTTAATATCTAGTGCAATTGTTTTAATAGGGAATCAAATATTGGGAATTTCAATGTATATACTCCCTCAGCTTTTTTATTTTTGGTTTTTCTAATCACTAATAAAATTTGGTATAATGTTGAATAATCTATCTAGATATAGTACATTGGTTTTATATACTATGTAACAAATTTTCACAAAAATAAAGGAAAAACAAAAAAAAAAAACAAATGGAGATGATATATATT
>NC_029786.2:103473593-103485758 GCF_000816755.2 Arachis ipaensis | reverse complement strand
TTAGATGTCTTGTATTTTAGAAAATGAAAAATATTTTTATATTTTTAATTAATCAATGATTTATTTGTCTTCAAAATAAAAAATCAAGAATTTATTTGAGGTTTACTCTAAAAAAAATTACCATCATTTTATTATCTAATGTTATTTGAAGCATAAATTGTGAGGACCAAAGACAAATACTAAAGATAGGCTCCTTAATAAAGGTTCATGAATTATAATAATTTTGGTAGGCTATATAGCAAAGTGAGAGGATAAAAATAAGTAGAATGACTACCCTAGAGAAAAGAAAAATGGTGCTTGCTCATTATTGTGCATATGAGTACAATAATAATTAATAAAAGGGCCATGCCATGAGAAACATAGGGGCTAAACAAGCCAGACAAATAATGCAATTGTAAGGGAATCTTAAGCTACTATTGTTTCTTCTTGTCTTTTGATGCATTATTGAGTTAAATTTTTATACAATGCAATTTACAAAACTTTTTTACACTAATATTTAATCATATATTGTCACATAAATAAATAAAAAAAATTATTTAGATGATCATGTAAAAATTAACTATGTTTTCTACATAATAAACCTAATTAAATATTAGTGTCACTTCACACTTATTATATATATAGTGTTAGCTTTCTTTAGTTTATGTGGGTTATTGTGTCACTTCACATTCACATTCGAATTAACTTTCAAATATTATAATTTATATATCTTAGTTGTATAAATTTGTCGTTATTTCAATCACGGACAACAAGTATGAAGGAAAAGACTTGCTATTTGCTTTTGTTGGGTAGTATTATTGGCATCACACACACACACATACTTACTTCTATCACTTTCTGAAATGTCAATGGCAATCAGACACATGAATGTGAATGGTAGGGTCCTTAGGGACTGTATACATGAAACTGTGGAGAGGCACATTCACTGTCATTCTTCCATTCCATTATGCCAAATTAACTGACACCCCCACTTCAACAACGGTCATTCAGATTGTACCTTTAATATGTAATTTTCTAGTTAAAAACAATATGAATAATATTAATTTTGCTTGTAATAACACCAAGTTGAGATGGCCGAGTTGGTCTAAGGCGCCAGATTAAGGTTCTGGTCCGAAAGGGCGTGGGTTCAAATCCCACTCTCAACAAATAAAAGTATTTTTTGTGCCCTTCTAAATTCAACTTGAAATCAAGTTATCTCTAATTTTACCAAGTCTAAATACGCCTTATGGATAGGAATAGAAACAAAATTTCCCACATCTGAAGCCCAATTAAAACGGGCATTAGTAACTATGGTTTGTGTTATAAAAATGTTACATGATTGCATCAAAGGCTTATGTAAGAGCCACTCCTATGTGCACTATTCTCTAAAAATACATAATGCAAGTGAAAATTTTGAGATCAAACCTGATGCCATTCTTTCAGGTTTACTCATATAAAAAAATAAAGTTACAATAAGAATTTAAAAAAAGAAAATTATAAATATCATGAACTCACTTTCCTATCCATTTTCTAACAACAAAAATCTAATAATAATAGAACGGGGAAGGAAGGAGGATTAATGCTTATGGAATGCTCCAAGGGTAGCATAAAACCATTCTTATGATTCACATCAAGATTTGATGAATGACACTGTTGCTGCACTTCTTGCTACCCAAAAATTTGTGAAAAGTTTGCTTTCAAGTATATCCATTAAGTTGCAAAAATTTTACGCCCAGAGAAGTCCATCAAAACCGATTTCGTAATTTGAAACTGGACTATCGCTGTATTCCTTGCCAGACGGTTGGTCGCCTTCTGGCGTATCCACGTATGGTTTCGAAAGATCAGAAGATCTTTCCAATGGAATACCATAATCTGTAAGAATGGAGGATGAAGCTGCAGCAACAGCCTCCCTATCCAAAACAGCAACATAGCTATCTTCGAATTCGAAACATAGATACTTGTCCTTGCATGCTGATCAAGAGAGAAAAGAAACGGCACAACTTTGAGAGATATATTGCAAAATAAAATGAATGGAAAATAGATAAAGAATGTTGCAACTTACAATCAACGAGGTGTGCTAGGTGATGAATGTTTTTAATACGAGTTCCGTTGAATTTCAAAACCTGTGACAAATAATAACCTTAGAGAAACATACTAGTGAGACTCAAATGTCAAAAATGGAAATTACCTGTTGATTGCCCATATCTTCATAACCAATGTTGACTTCATTTGCTAAGACCTATTTATCAGAAAGAAGCAAAGCAAAATTATACCAAAATGCTACATGTTATGAATTACATAATAAATTGTAAAACTGGTAAAAGATTAAGGAATAAATGTAGACAACAAAAACAACATCAGATACATAAATATTTTTAAAGAAGATACCCAGCAACCAACCTGTGAAAGGATTACTAGTTGTTCACCTTTAAATCTTGCCAATGAATAGCGCGCTTTCGCCAATAACTTCAGCTGACCAAAGAAATAAAATAAACTCAGCAATAAACATTATGTTTTGCAACTTTATGCTTTAAAATTAATCTGTCAAATTCAGACTTACCCCCCAATTGTCTTCACATTCTTCCCTGCAGAAGGTTTAATAATGAAATTAGAATACAAAAACTAGGAATACAATCTCCCAAAGAAAAAACCATGGACACTGCTAAATATGAAGAATAATACATAACATACTCTATCAATGGTTCTGAGAGGGGTGTGAATACTAAACCGGCGATTATTAGATAGGAAGGCTGACCTCCATCAATGTGGAAAGGAACCTTGAAGAGAAGAGAGGTTAAAATATAAAAATTGCAACTTAGAGCACGAGAGCATATATCGTATGATATTTATATATCACGTACCAAGTGAACTCGTGGATTCAAAACAATTTTGGTTTTCATAAATTCCCCTGCTCTGATGATACCAAGCTCTGCAGTATCACCTGCAAATCTGTACAAAACAATTATTCTATGTCTCCATGCTAACAATATCAACGTCCATTAAAAAGCAGATGGCAGAAGGTCATAAATTTCTTTGAAGATATTTTCATAATATAGACATCATGGAATCTGATTGGTTTGTTTTGAATAGAGAACTAAACCTTTCCCAATAGTTTTAGCTGGATTCAATCCAACTGGTTTTTGGTGAAGCACTTACTATTATTTGTTTTTTTTTTTTTTATTTAAAAAAGTCAACTTAAATTAATTCTTTCAATGACCAGCTAGGCAAATTAAGATAAAAATATTACAAAAGTATCAAATAGATAAGAAAAAATGGTCTAAAATATTTTTATAGGAAAAAAGAAAATAAAAAAGAGGCAATCGATGTTACTAGCAAAACTAAGAGATAAACCAGAAATCAAATGGAGCATTTAACTTATCTAATTTGGAAGAGACTAAATCTCTTACTTTTGACTAATGAGGAAGTGAAACGCAATTCGTTCATTTGATCGGAATGGAACAGTTCCCTCACAACCAACACGAACATCATCAAAGCTGACAATAACATCACCCTGAAATGGAAAGTTTTATGCAAAACGTTACCATCTGGTACAATTAACTCTAGAAAAGGAAGCTTACTTATGTAACAGTTCCACAGGTATGTATTGTCCAAATCCAATCATAAAAAATTCTTTTACATGGTTAATGACAATGATATAAACTACCTAAAAGAAGACATGACTGATTTTTAATGAGAATAATAAAGAAGACATACTCACAGATATTTTGACAGTTAGCACACTTCACAAATATTTTAATTTTTTTAAAAGAATCAAAATGCATGATAGTGTGACAGTATTTGAGACTCCAAAGCTAGGTTTTAGTTCCAACAGCTACACTTCATGTTAAAATTGCTACCAGGCTAATTATGTGGAGAAGCAAAGAAATGATTCAAGGCTTTGTTGATTGTCGACTAATGGAACATTCAAGGACAATATCATACAAGTTGAAATACTTTGATACCTCTTTTAATACATTATTTGCATCAGAAGTTGGCTCAACTCTGCGTACCAACACACCCTGCGCAGGATGCAATTTGAAATGTCAAATTCAACTATGCATAAAACAGGTAAAGTTGTCGCATAAAAACCTACTTCACCCAGCCAAGATGAGCCAAAGACATACCTCATTAGACTGTACTTTTAGACATGCTCGTAGTGCAGGATTCTCCAGCTTCTGTATTAGTACACCAAGGCATGGGAAACCTGGCAGTAAAAGCTCAGTTTCAGACAGACCTTATAATTTCTATAAGCTTAACTAGGATTATCATATTCTTGTGTGCAGAGATAAACAGAGGTGAATCTATGCAGACAAAATAGATAACACACATGTGAAATCATTTTTAGATGGTCAAGGCATTGGCACGTAGCCTCAACTTGTATTAGTATAACTATCATTACAGAAATCTAGAAATTTTAATTAGCTCACTAGCTTAGAACTTAAATCAATCATTCAAGTTCTGAGACAGAGTCGTACAAATATGATATTAAGACAAAAATTAAATTTCCACATGCAGTACGAGGCAATGCCTTTAGCAGACATAGTAAAGACCAATCAGCCTAATGTGACCTATTTGAGAAGATTTTCTTACCGGTGTATCTGCCATTCTTTTCATAGTCAGTCAGAAAATGGGAAACAACTGTTGATGGAATGACATAACCAATATTCTCGGCTTCTTCAGATCTGTAGACCTAGAGGTGAAGTCCCGTAAGAAAATGACACAGAATAATGCCAGTTCTAATTAGTTAGCACAAGACATTCACTAAGATCTGAAGGGATATTATCTCAACCTAAAGAACTGAAATGGTCATTCTACCTGACAAGTTTACTCTAACATGTCCAGCATGAAAGTGTAACCTTTTCCTCCTTTATAAAAATTGGCATTTTTCATAGCAAAATATACAAGTCTGTTAACAGAAGACCATAAAAAAAATATACCTGAAATGCCACACCAATGCACTCCCCTTGGTCATTGAATGCTGGGCCTCCGCTGTTGCCTAAAATCAAAAGTTGTAAACAATGGCTATCAAATCAATGCACATAGTTCCATATAAGAGGAAGTTGTTTTTCCAACGGTTCTTAGAATAATAAGAGGCTGGAGAATTTTTTTGCTGGAGAGGAGGTGAAACAATCAAACAACTATAAGATCTACTGACCAGGATTTATTGCAGCATCAATTTGAATACCCAACAAATCAGACGATCCATGAGCATATGATGTGACCTGATTACAGGTTTTTTCAATAACTGAGCACTAAAACCATAGAGTAAAACACTTTTATTGATTTTACGGCATATAAAATGGTAATTTTATGTTCAATATATCAAACCTCAATGCGAGATACAACTCCCTTTGTCACTGAAATTGTGTCTCCTCCAAGTGGATATCCCACCACAGTAACAGAATCCTACAAGTTACACGACAAGTATACAGAAACTTCAGTTGATCAGTTCAAACCATGCAAATTGAAATATATTCTATGACAAATTATATGGTATATATGCTTTTAACATTTTCCATTGAAACACTGACAATTTTCAAATTAAAAAAAAAGGAAAAACAAAAATAAAACGAAGGCTATTTCAAACCTGAAGATGCGGCAATCGTCCTAATCTGAGAGGTTCCACATCTCTCCAGAATTCATCACTTTCTACTGAAAGCAAAGCTATATCACAATCAACACCTCTGGCTAAAACCTGTACAGTTCATTCACTGAGAGTAAAGTAACTATATGAACATGTCATGAGTTAGAAGCTATATATGCTTCTAAGCAAACATGCAAAACTTGCACTTTACAATGAATTCACTCCAAGTTTAAAAGCAAGGTATAGCTTACAAGTAAACCTCAGATATATCAAATTTTACCTGCACTAATACAATTTTAGTGACTTATTCACTGACACTTCTTAATGTCCTTACTCACTACTATATGAGATATTTAAGCAAACTGCTCTTCACATAATACTCTTTTTTTTTTTATATAAAAAGGACAAGTCCTTCATAGGAGACACACCTTAGCCACGTATTTTGTATCATCCCCTCTTCTCTTGACTTTAACCTGCAATAAACCACAACAATGGAAAAGTTGGCAGCTTAATGTCTTTAACTTGCTCTATGAACTTACAAATAATTGGTTAAAGTCCAGACATCAAAGTAATATCAAAATCAAACTTAATTTAATCGGGGGTGCTATTTATAACCTTTTGGCAACTGATTCTATGGTCTAAGAACATAATATAATTTATTAATAAAATTTATATTGCAGGATCTACAGCCTGGAGAAAATAGGACAATTAAGGAAATTACCTGTGTATCATGTTCCACACAATGTGCATTGGTTATTAGTTTCCTACCTCCAATCATAAATGCACTGCAAAAAAGGTGGCTTGTAAGATTAAGAATGAATCCATTTTTACTATTCTACTGTTAAGGTTTTCAAAACCTTACCTTCCAGTACTTGCGTATTGTCGCTGTTTTTGCCAAGGAAGTGAGTAATCTGGAGCAGTATGGGTGCAGTAAACCTAAAGATGTCAAAGAAAAAAGATATATTAATAAAAAAAAAATGCATACAGGAGCAGTGCAACACACCAGAAACTATGAAACTACCGAGATTAGATTAGGATTGATCCTTATTGGGGATAAAAAAGGAGGATACATTGATTAAAGCACTTGAACTTATATGCGATGAAATGGATGAGATCATTCAGATTTAGGACAGTCAATCATATAGTGCTATGCCATAAAAGCTCCCTAACAAGGACATGAACAATCTATATATGAATTTAGTGTCTTACACAAGTAAGTGATCAATAACCTATAATCATAGGAAAAATGTTAAAACAAATTAACAAACTTACCGTATAAATCTACTTTAATAGCTTTTAACATACAAAATTTAGTTTTTACCTATGTTTTTCTTGGCCTCCCTCTATCTTTAGTTATTATGGCATTCTCTAGATCTACGCTCCTCATAGGGCTTTTACATGTCTTCACGCATAAGCAAACCACCTAAGGCAAGATTCTACCATATGTTCTATAATAGGCATTGCCCTAACATTTTCTCTAATTCACTATTTTGTCCGCACAAAACAAAAATAACCATCAACCATGAAAAGAAAGTTGTGAAACTTTACCTTCACAACAGCATTAAGGAAAGCAGAGTCTTGTATGTTATTTGGTTCAACCTGAACACAATTATTAGAAGTTGTTATGAAAAAGCAACACCAATACATTTCAAACCCTAACACAAACAAATCAATCTAGCTTTGTTACACAAGAAGTACATAACAATGATAGCATGAAGAATAAGCCATTGTGCCTGTCTATACCTGTTGATCCTTGGAGTCAAATATCAATGACTCCTTATCTTTCTTAGAAATGCCAAAGGACTTATAAGCAGCTGTTTGGGGTCCAACCACACTCCCTTTACCAGACCTTTCCTCTTTACATTCCCTTGGCTTCTTCTTCTTCCCTACAACTTCCTGCTACAGTTTTAGCAGAGCCAAAAAGTTAACAAAAATAATAAACATATAGCATCTGCAACCACCATCAAGTCTTTTCCGACTAAGATAGTTGACTACAAAAAAGGCTTTGCCATGACTTGTCTAACAACAACAAAGGAGTGCAGCAATTATTCCACTTCATTCTTTGGATAAAATAGAAGAGGAACCTTGAAGCAACAGTTGAGTTGTCTAAGCCACCAATGTAATTCTCCGGTTAGGCTGTGCAGCTCATCCCGGATCCTGCCTTAACGCGAGATGCTTATGTACTGCTTTGTTTTTTTACTATTTGAATAAAATGGATTTCCACTCAAAATCCCCCAAATTGGGAGTAACTAAAATCAGGATTTCTAGTTAGAACCCAACAAAAAAAAAATTCAATTCCATCACTAACTATCCATTCCATTGAAAGCTCATCAACCCAAACATACCCTTAGTTGATAATACAAGCTCAGATCACCTAACACTAATGATTAATGAAAAAATGAATGTCAACAACAGCAATTAAGTAAAAGATAAAAGAATGTAAGTAACAAATCATAACTTGCGTATTGAATAATGAATAAACAAATATGCAAGTAAAGGATAAAGAATGTATGATATGGTAAAAGAGTGCGAAGTTGAACTTACTTCTCGATGATTATGTCTATGATGAGGTTGAGGATTGGAAGGTGAGATCTTGCAGTGGCAGTGAAGGGGTTTAAGGAAGAACGAAGAATTTGAGTAGAAGGAGTAACGGAATTTAACGGTGGAAGAGGATAACGGCGAAGTGAAGCTGGATAGTGCTGCAACCGCCATTAATATAAATAGAGAGAGAGAGAGAGAAAGTGTTCAGTGTTGATTCACGGCCACCATTTCTGAAACTAGTGTCTACTTCGTTTCTCTTTTGCTTCTCTTTTTCTTATCCGCTTCTTTGTTTTTGCATTCAAACTCCTATCTTATGTTTTTGGATATTTTTCTTTTCTTTTATGTATTTGTAATAATAATATAATAAAATAATTATTATAAGAATAAAGTATATTTTTTTTGCTTTAAAATTTATTATAAATTTAAAACTTATTAAAAATTTTAAAAGATCCCAAATTTTTATTTATTTTAATTTTGTTCCTAAAATTTTCGATTTGCATCAAGTATGTTTTTGTAGCTAAGTTTTTAAAAAATTTGAAATCAATTTATTAATAATGCATGACAACTATGTTTAGTTTGTTTGTGTTAAAGGTTGTTCTTGTAAAATTATTATTAAATTGGTCTAAAAACTTTTAAAAAATTAACAGTCAAGAATATATTTAATAGAATTATAAAATTTCTAAAATAAAATTAAAACAAAATAAAATTTAAAAATATTTTTCATGAGCATTTATCATGACGTATGAGTCAATAACCCCTAACTCCTATTAAGGGTGTACATGGGCTGGGCCACATCGGGTTTGGCCTAACCCAAGTCTGACCCGAAATATAGAACGAACCTAATTTTTAGACCATAATCCGACTCTAGACCCGATGAAATTTATGCACTTTCGGGTCGGGTAAAAATCGGGTAAAAAACGGGTGAAAATCGGGTCTTTAGCATGTAAAAATTATCTAATCTTCAACCATGATTTCACAATTCACATAGTAAAATTCACTTAAAAAAATGTAACAATAACTAACCCTTCTCTAAAATTAAAGCATAACCACAATCAATACTAATATTGTCTAATAACACCAAATATTTAAATCAATACAAATAACACAATATTATGCATTAGTCTAAAGTCTTATGCATTTTAAACACAAAACATTAACTTATAGTCTTATAATGACTAATAACACAAAATATTATGGTTTACAATACTTAAATTTCACATAAGAATAGTCATCATCCATCACTAATAACACAAAATATTAATTGTGTACGATGACCGAGCTACCGGGCCGAGTTCGGGTAACCCGAGCTATGGCCCGGACCCGACCCGAAATAATGGCCGGATCTATTTTTGTGACCCTTATCCGGCCCTAAACCCGATGGAATCACATCAAATTAGCCCCTAAAAAATTCGGGACCGGACCGGATCTTCGAGCCGGGCCGGGCCATGAACACCTCTAACTCCTATTATTTAACTACAACCCCAACCAAAGTTTCTAAAATTCTAATTGCATTTTTTTTAGATACATAAGTTTCGTTTTTTAGTTTTTGGTAAAAAAGACACAAGTTTCTATTTACATTAAGTACCTAGCAGATTGGAAATTGTCCTAAACGGGCTTTTATATGTACGGAAATTCAGCAATGCATTTAGCGTAAGAGCCCACAAAATCTTAACAATCTTGGCCCAATAAGACTTAAAATGCAATTCGATCCAAAAAACAATACCTGCAGTGCAAATTAGAGTTCCTAAACTCGAAACTAAAATCTCTTTTTGTAACATAATTAACAGAACCAATAAAAGGGGATGAACAACTACAATAATGCAAATTCTGTAGTTTCTATTATTTGGTGTTGATTTTTTTTTTTGTCGAATTTACCTTTTATATCAAATTTTAAATATTTAAAATTTATTAATTTTTATATTTTAAATTAAATATTAATTATTTAACTTTTTTTAGCAATTAAATGGCAACTTTTATACACCAAAAGAAACATTTTATAATAAACTTAGACGAGTAATAGAATATAAATTTGATGTGCACCCTTAAACTCAAGGATAGTTTTAGAGAAAACCTTGAGTTCATCCTTAAATTTGACAAATGGTGAAGTGGACAAGGGTATGTAGGTACATGAAGTTACTCTTATTCTGAGTTTACTCTTTTTCTGCTATCATCTGGTGTTGGATTAACAGCCAACAAAATTGGTTTCTTTTTTTTTGTATTTAGGAGAGTTGCTCAACCACAAATAGAAAGTAAAGTATAAGAGCTCAACAAAACAGATAAATTGGACTAACTATCAAAACAACAAGTCTCATCCTTACAAATGGTACCCCGGCCCAAAACACTTAACACAGACGGAAATCAAATAAAAAATCTACTTCTTATTCGATAAAAATAAGAGACCAAAGACCAACAACTAACAAAAAACAAACCAAAACACCTTGTCAAAACACCAAAACTAAGGTAGCATTTGGTAGAAAGATAGAGACAGAAAGATTGAGCTTGAGAGACAAATACTAAGAGACAGAAATTGAAAATTAATCTCAATATTTTGTTTGATGCAAAATAGGAGACAGAAATTGAAACAAGAATGAAACTCTAATTTGATTTGCATAAAGGTAAAATTAGAATTAATTAATTGAAATGAGGGTATTTTAGATATAAAATATTATTAAAGTTTTAAGTCTCCATCTCTAAATATTTTAGTACCCTATGTCTCCACTTTTTGGAGATACTGAAATACTGAAATTTTGGATACAGAGACAGAAATTTTAATACTAATCTCTGAACTAACAAACATGATATTGAGTCTCAGTCTCTCAGTCTCTATCTCATTACCTTCAAACACAAACGCTACCTAATACTAACTCCTCAAAAAATACCCTACACGTACTACTCCTTAAGTTCCTAAACTCGAAACTAAAATCTCTTTTTGTAACATAATTAACAGAACCAATAAAAGGGGATGAACAACTACAATAATGCAAATTCTGTAGTTTCTATTATTTGGTGTTGATTTTTTTTTTTGTCGAATTTACCTTTTATATCAAATTTTAAATATTTAAAATTTATTAATTTTTATATTTTAAATTAAATATTAATTATTTAACTTTTTTTAGCAATTAAATGGCAACTTTTATACACCAAAAGAAACATTTTATAATAAACTTAGACGAGTAATAGAATATAAATTTGATGTGCACCCTTAAACTCAAGGATAGTTTTAGAGAAAACCTTGAGTTCATCCTTAAATTTGACAAATGGTGAAGTGGACAAGGGTATGTAGGTACATGAAGTTACTCTTATTCTGAGTTTACTCTTTTTCTGCTATCATCTGGTGTTGGATTAACAGCCAACAAAATTGGTTTCTTTTTTTTTGTATTTAGGAGAGTTGCTCAACCACAAATAGAAAGTAAAGTATAAGAGCTCAACAAAACAGATAAATTGGACTAACTATCAAAACAACAAGTCTCATCCTTACAAATGGTACCCCGGCCCAAAACACTTAACACAGACGGAAATCAAATAAAAAATCTACTTCTTATTCGATAAAAATAAGAGACCAAAGACCAACAACTAACAAAAAACAAACCAAAACACCTTGTCAAAACACCAAAACTAAGGTAGCATTTGGTAGAAAGATAGAGACAGAAAGATTGAGCTTGAGAGACAAATACTAAGAGACAGAAATTGAAAATTAATCTCAATATTTTGTTTGATGCAAAATAGGAGACAGAAATTGAAACAAGAATGAAACTCTAATTTGATTTGCATAAAGGTAAAATTAGAATTAATTAATTGAAATGAGGGTATTTTAGATATAAAATATTATTAAAGTTTTAAGTCTCCATCTCTAAATATTTTAGTACCCTATGTCTCCACTTTTTGGAGATACTGAAATACTGAAATTTTGGATACAGAGACAGAAATTTTAATACTAATCTCTGAACTAACAAACATGATATTGAGTCTCAGTCTCTCAGTCTCTATCTCATTACCTTCAAACACAAACGCTACCTAATACTAACTCCTCAAAAAATACCCTACACGTACTACTCCTTATA
>NC_029786.2:103470839-103473543 GCF_000816755.2 Arachis ipaensis | reverse complement strand
CTCTCGTTACGTAAATATTTCACAATTTTTTTTTATCACTATACTGTAAACCTAGTTGGGAGCTTAATTTTTAGGTTATTCTTACCTCTTCTTTTGAGTTGATGTTTTAGAGTCAGCTCCTAATAATTGTCGTGAGAGGCCTTTGATATATTTGATATCTAACTTTATCCAAGAGAATAAAATTTTATTGTTGTATTATTATATTTGATATATTTGAATTGCGAAAGAAAAAAATTTCGATTTTAATTTTAGATACCTCTATACCTAAGAAATAGTAAAATTCTCTAAGACTTTTTAGAGAAAAAATATCATTCTGACCAAAATAATTTGAGAGATCTCTCGTAGATTGTGCTTTTAGAACAAAAATGAATTAAATTTGGTCTTTTAAAACTAAAATGATGAAGGGTGGAACAGAGTAATGAACCAAGTTAGAGTTTGCTTCTGAACCACTTGTTGGCATACATAATTCAAAGGTCCAAGTTTTAGGGGTGAACGCGGATCGGATCGGATTGGATATGGCCAAAATTTTGATTCGATTCGCACTAAAATCATCGGATGGGATCGGATCCAATATCCGCAGTTTTTAAGGTTGGATCCGATCCGATTCGATCCGTATCGGATATCGGATATATCCGCAAAACACAAAAATATTTTTAAAAGCTTATTTTTATTAAAAAATATTAATAAAATTTATTTTTTCTATTCTTTTAAATATGTTTACTCTTAAAATAATATTAAACATACTTTTCTTGAATAATAAATTAAAATAATACAACATATATGATAATTATTAGTTGAAATAAAACATAAAAAGAATATTTACTTATTAATTTTTTTATTTTTGCGGATACGCGGATACCAACACAAAATCCACAATCCGATCTAACTAGTGTGCGGATTCGATCCGATCCGAAAGCCTTGCGGATCGGATCCATATCCGCAATTTTCTGATCGGATTCGGATAAACACTGCGGAGATGCGGATCGAATCCGATCCATGAACACCCCTGCCAAGTTTTATTATATTCTTATATAGCGCACTACAAGAAAAAAGGTCTATGGCCACGCTTTTTTTTTTGCTACGCTTTAAAAGCATGGCCAAAAGTAGTCAATGGCCACGCTTTTATGAGGGTAGCGACTAAATAGAGATTTGGCCACATTTTTTCTTACTACGCTTTAAAAGCGTGGCGAAAAGGGTCAATGGTCACGCTTTTATGAGAATGAGGACATGCTCTATATTGATGATGATGAAGAGCAGTGCATTCAAATACCATGTTGATTTTTGGTTATCACTGCTAGTATTTAACAGGTTACGGTGGTTGATGCTGAGGCATACACCTATGATGATGAGGTCATCAAGAAAGTTGAAGCAATGGGGAAGCCCGAAAATCCTGAAGAAGAAGCTACTGTGAAAACTACTAGAGCCATAAAACATCATCAAGAAAGCTGAAGCAATGGAAAATCCCGAAAATCCTAAAGAAGAAGCTACTGTGAAAACTACTAGAGCCATAAAAGCTTCTCAATTGTTACTAAATGCCATTGAAATCCTGAAGACAAAGCTGGATGCATGCTGTACGTCTCTGAGCACATAGTGGAGGCTGATGATTAGTTTGGTGAATTGGGTGCACATATGTGAGGAGGTTTATCAAAATTATTGTTAGATAGGATGGCAAAGTTATTGGAATTGTAATTCATGTATTAGGAATACATTGCGTAGTTGTTATCATTTTGATTTTTGATATTTTGTTATACTGTCATGTGATTAAACATTTTTTTTGTGACAAGTTTATGTATGATGGATTAGTGGATTTAAAATTATTGGTCATTGTCTAAATTTTAAAATTATCTATTAATTTTGTAAGGTTTTATTACAAAGATTTAAAAAGATTTAAAAAAACTATAGGTTACTGAACAAAGTTTTTGCCATGCTTTAAAAGCATAGCCATATTGTACAACAGTCATCAATTGCCACGCTTTAAAAGCGTAGCTGTATCTCTCTCTTTTGGCACGTTTTAAAAACGTGGCCATATTTGGCACATATGGCCACGCTTTTAAACCGTGGCGATCTTTTAAACCGTGGCGATAGGTCACCAAAGCGTAGCGATAGAGCAAACGGCACCCTTGCAGTTGTGACCCTTTCAAAAGCGTGGCGAAAAGTTATCGCTACGCTTTTTTTTTTACTTTTCGCCACGCTTTAAAAGCGTAGCAAAAGGCATGTTTTCTTGTAGTGGCGCTTGCAATTCTTCGATCATAGCTTGCATTTGTGGAAATTCAAACTAGAGTATCTCTGGGTAAAAATCAGAAAATTAAATTTATATTTACAATATTAACTATTTGAATAATTTTAGTTTTCTTAATACAGACAAAAAAATGTCATGTGATAAATCGAAGTCCTTTAGTCACTTTCTTGCTCCATGACAAGGACAAAAGTTTTGGACTAGAACCCCACCAAACTTTTTGGGTTTGTTTATTTAAAATATTTTGATTAAAAATTTGAAATTTTTTTTTATATTTTTTACAAATATTAATTTTATTTAAAATTTGTTTCGGACCAAGTTATGCATTTACTTTAAAAAATTATTACTAGAAATGCAATTTTTTTTAATCTTTGCTAGACTCTTGTTCATCTTATTTGTAGAATTTAACAAAAAAATTTATTATATAATAAAAAAAAATAAAATCTAACATAGTATATATTTTACTTC
>NC_029786.2:103468341-103470814 GCF_000816755.2 Arachis ipaensis | reverse complement strand
CCTGTAATATTGGAAGTTCTAGATCACCAATAATGAAACATGTTAAAATGTATGCAACTTTTCTCTCTTCACTCTATTGTCACACATGAACCGATGGTGACAAAAATCATCACTATACTCCACATGGATTTTTTTTCCTATTTAATTTCTGCTGAAACAGTGAAAAATTAAAGTCACAAACTAATTGATTAAAGGCCCCCATTATTGTCTCTCCGACTTATTCGTGAAAGGAAATTAAAAAAAGGTTTCTACATTCTTCTGAATTAGTCTAGTTATAACAGTGATTCTATCTAGCTAGTAAGATCTAAGAATATTTGTATAAACTTCTTGCATAATTTTCACATCTCAGATTTTCACTTAAAGGATTTTTTTTTTCTTTATGCAGTATTACAAATTTTATATCACATAAAAATCATGATCTCTAACAAATTTACTAGACATTTTTATGTGTAAAACATTAATAATAATAATAATAATAATAATAATAATGCTTGTGAAATCTTAATCGAAATCTATGTGGACCAACAAAGCCACTTAAATAAAATGAAAAATGAAAACCAAGTGCTTGCTTGGACCTCGTGATTGATTGCTAGAGACAAAAGTAGCTTGTCATTGAGCCATTGGTCATGTCTTCCATGTTTTTCATTTTAATTATTAATATATTTTCTAAATAAATATATAAAGCTTTTGGTTACACATTTAGGAAATTCTTTTAAATAAATAAATTAAATATTTTATTTATTAATATATGTAATTTAGAAGATATTTATCAATTTATGTAAATGAAATCGGTCGTTATTAGCGACGATTTTGCGACCAATCAAACTTTTTTAGGATTTAAAAAAAATCGATTGCTAAATTTTAATTAGCGACTGATTTAGTAACCACCCACGGTTGGTCGCTAAAATAAAAATTAGTGACCGATTTAGCTACCAATAACAAAGTCAATCTAGTCGGTTGTTAAAATCGGTCGCTATTTTTTTAACTTAGCGACCGAATTAGCAACCAAAACAAAAAACAAGCTTTTAGGGTATGTTAGTGGTTAAATCGGTTGCATTATTTATCTCGTTACGTAAATTGGTAAATACTTCATAAATTATATATATTGATAATAAAATATTTAATTTATTTATATAAAAAAATTTCCTACACATTTATCTCTTACAAAGTAGAGTTTTTGGTAAATAATATAGACTATTTTAAAGCTTTTAGTGCAAGTTATAATATAAATCTTGCATCAAATAAATTTGAAAACTTCAATTATTTTATTTTTTTCATGAAATCTCTTTTCATTAATCACCTTAAAAAGTAATGTTTTTAAGGTATTTTAATCAATTGTTAATAAGACACATAAGAAATTATTTGTATTTAAAAGATCTATACATGTAATATTTTGAATTAAAATTATATACAAGACGAAAGTGTATTTTATACTCTTAACATTTGTATTTAATTTCAATTTTATCTTTAACTTTTATTTAATTCCAGTTTTTACACTAGATATTTTGTAACATTTCAATTTTACGCCTCTTTGTTTGAATTTTAGTTCGTCAATAATTAGTAGTCAAATTCTTTTATTTTAAATTTTACCATTCTTCTAATATTATGTTTTATACTTTTATTAGGGACCTAACCATTAAGCCCAAAGCCTTGGTTGTATAATTAATTAATTCACCTATCATTATAAAAAATCACATTATAGTAATTGTTGGCATGGAGCATACAAAACTATCTTTCCAGATTGCTTTTTCCATGTCATCATAATTTTTATAAATATTTTCTTTGATTTCTTTCCCTCAAACTCAAATTAATTAATATTATATTTTTATTTAAAAATATTTAATAAATTTAATTAACTTCTCTCTAGCTAGTAACGGAAATATACCAGTCAAGTTCAACCGTCAAGTGTGTCAGCTTTACATGTTTATTATGAAGTTGGTTGAACTTTTTTTCCCTAATACTAAAGTAGTAAAGTTTGATGTGTGTATTATTTTGGACAAAATTCATAAATTCACATAAAAGAGGTCTTTTTTTGGACATGTAAAACTTAAAAGTCTCCCTCATCAATCAGTACACAATGGGCCCTATGAGAAATACCTTTTCCAACAACATTGGATCAATAATGTAGTCATCAAATCACTGTATTTAACTCTTTTTCAGTAAGAAATATGAGGCTTTTTTTTTTTTTGTATTGGGTTGTTATTGATGTTTTTTGTTAATATATATTATGATACATAGTTTGATGTTTTTGGACAAAATTCATAAATTCACATAAAAGAGGTCTTTTTTTGGACATGTAAAACTTAAAAGTCTCCCTCATCAATCAGTACACAATGGGCCCTATGAGAAATACCTTTTCCAACAACATTGGATCAATGGATCAATAATCAAATCACTGTATTTAACTCTTTTTCAGTAAGAAATATGAGGCTTTTTTTTTTTTGTATTGGGTTGTTATTGATGTTTTTTGTTA
>NC_029786.2:103465638-103466956 GCF_000816755.2 Arachis ipaensis | reverse complement strand
ATTACATTTGTAAAATATATATATATTTCAACTCATATTAATGTATTATACAACTCCTTTCATTATATATATAAAGAATAATTAGCAAAAATATCACAATGTTTGATTTTACTTTGGAATAATTGATGGATAATGATGACAGATAAATTGATTATATTTAGACAAAACAATTGAAGTAATATTCATTTTGGTTTTTTAAACTTGTTTGATGAGTTAATAGTTTTTATTTATTTATTTTTAAATGACTAACTAAGTCTCCTATTTTATTTTTTGAATATTATTTTAATAGGTGGAAACTCAGGTGTAGTCGACTTCACGTAAAATTGATAGCTGAGAGTCGTTAGATGAAAATTTAATCAAATCAGTCAAACTATCTAACGACTCTTAACTATCAACTTCACGTGAAGTTGACTACACATGAGTTTCCACCTTTTAATAACAATTCAAAGGTAATTTGCATCAAGTATCCATTAAGGCAGTGTTTAAATGACAATATTGTACTAATTAACAGATATATGATCATAAAAATTTAGTTAAAAACCAAGAGAAACTATATTTTTTTAAAGTATGAAACTCAATTTGTCATTTTAAAAAATATCAAAATGGATATTACTTTCTTATGATTAAAAAAAATACTGTAACTGTTATTATTGTTTTTCAATTATGGAAGAGATCCAAATTAGTACCACATGCATCACGTGAAAGAATAGGACCCTCATTTGGACGCGTGGCAGTTAGTGATTAACCTAATATCAACATATAAACCATTAAAATTTGTGTTTTTGTTTTTATTTTTAATATTTTTTATTTTTTAAATTTTATGAAAAAAAATAAAAAAAAATAAAATTTTATTTTTTATTTTTATTTTCTTTTTTTTTACAAAATTTAAAAAACAAAAAATTATTAAAAATAAAAACAAAAATTATAAATACAAACTAAACATCACATCCCTTATATATTGTGTTTGCATGGTGAATAATTGAGCTATAATAATATAACCAAATGTTATGGTAGTCAATGTCATTATCATAACCTAAGTATATTATTTTGATATGCGTGCCCATATGATATGATATGATATAAAACCAGTTCCACCACTGCACTTATAATAATGTGTGTCCTTCATTGCTCATGATTTGCACATGGCATGTTAAAGGGGATTAAAAAAAAAAGAAAGATAAAGAAAAGAAAAGTGTTATTATTTAATTATTTTTATTAAAAACCTTGAATTCAAATTCGGCGTATGAAATGGATATACATAGTAAAGAACCGAAGTAAAAAAAAAAAAAAAGTTTTTAAACGAAGTAGTAGTATGGCC
>NC_029786.2:103458141-103465541 GCF_000816755.2 Arachis ipaensis | reverse complement strand
GAACAATGAGAATGTGACACATTGAGTGGTTTAATTGTTTGTTCAAACTTGGTTTACTCATTTTTTAAACTTCTTCATGTCACATTCTCATTGCTCAATCTATCATACTATTTTATATATGAAAGAAAAAAACATTTTTGCTCAAAAATTTTACTAGAAAATCGATATTAAAGAGTCATATTTCTATTAAAACTTTTCAATGATTGAACATGGTTATAACATGAGATAAAATTGTCTAACTATATCTATAATGGTTCAATTTGGCTTGAACAAAATTAACAATTGGAATAGATTCCACATGCTAATTAACTATTTCTACACCAACAACAACAATAATAATAATAATAACTGTTTCTTGCAACTTATCGCCGGTATTACTTCTGTCAAAATTTTTCAGACAGTGTCGGTACTTACCAAAAATATTCCGTTGCTTAAATAAATATTTTTCTAAAATGAATTTTTCAGTGGTAATAAAAGAATAATTTTTTTTATTTTTGTTTACAATAAAAAATCCTATATATTCCCATCCAAAATATAATTCGTTACAAATACGAAATATTTAACTATAATTTGAAATCAATAAGATAATAATAAAATAATATTTGTACCGAGTTATATGTTAAATTGAGATANATCCAAAAATATAAAGTCAAGCCTAATAAGAATAAAAATTCACCTAAAAAAAATTAGCCTTATTTACTTATCCGACTTCATATAGAGGTTGGACATGACAAGGGTGGTTCAATTTTATTTATCTGAATAAGTGATTATCTCCTGAAATATCTTTTACTATCTCTCTATTTTATCTAGAAGAGAGATCTCAACAAATTTTTAAGATAACAAGAACGGTCATCTACCATCAAAGGCAAAACTATTCTAAAAATGGTTATTTTTTTACTATAAATATACTAACAAAGCCTCAAGTATATTCACTTATTCAAAATCCAATCTATTGAAAACTTACTTAAACCCTTACTAACTTAAACATTAGAGTCTTTTACAGGTACCATCTTTCACCTCTTCACAAAAAATTCAGACGGCAGTACCTCGACTCCAACACAAGTCGAACGCTACCCTAAAAAGAGTATAAACCTCATGTTCAGGCCCAAATCCATCCGTTTAAACTAATTTTCGGAACAATAATAATATTTTATAAACATATAAAGTCCCATGAAGCTATATATATAAATAGTCACACCTTGTTCCTTTGCCTATAAAGCTGTGGCAAATCAGTTGCAAAGTGATAGCATAGCATAAGACTATTCTTCATATCATCATCATCACTTATTAATTAATAATTCATGGGATCCATGAACAATTACCCTCTGGTTTGTGCAGCACTTGAATGTGAAACTATGGAAGAAATGGCATCTTCCATGGTTAAGGCCAAAGCAGAAGGTGCCAACATTGTTGAGCTATGCATTCATGCTTTGTCTTTCATTCACATTTCTCAACTTCACAGCCTCATCAACTTTAGAACACTCCCTGCAATTGTGTCTCTCAGGTTTTACTTTTCTTCTTTTATAATTTTTAAATAATAATATAATTATGCTTATTCAAAATTTATCTTATTTTTAGCATTTATTAATTGCTGCGACAATTAATGATCGCTAAATAAGATAAATTTTGATTTTTTTTATCTTCCTAACATGATTGTTTATTTATACACAAACACGTAGTGACTAATTTTAGTATACAAATAATATTTTTTATAAAAAAAAATACTTCATAAATAAATAATTTGAGAATAGAAAATATCATTTTATATATCTTAGCTTCATTACTTTTTTAAAATTTATTATGAATAATTAAACTGAGTCATTATGATAGTGTGTGTATATATTATTTTCATATTTTAGCTTGTTATGTTTTTTAATCTCATTTTTAAGTTACTTTACTAGTTTTTACACTTTTTATTGGGGCCCTTTTTATTGTTTCCATCAGTACTAAATACTATCAATGAATTTGATCGGTCATTCGGTTGTATCAAGTGGGGTTCACTTGGAAATAGTGACGAAAATAATAAGAACAATTTGACAAACAATGCAAATTTTATTAAAAAAATAAAAATATTTATCAATTGGTAGTAGATTCTAGATTATCTAGAAATTACGGGTGATTAGCACAACAAATTACTTAAATGTTGGTTACATAATTTAAATTTAAAACATAATATAATTCTAATCATTTAAAATTTTCCAATAATCAGATGGACCACATTTTGGTACAGTTTTGATTTATGTACAAAAGTTACTCTTGATTAGTTTTGTCACTATTGATCAAAATATCAAAAAAAACCTCAAAAAAAAAAAGTATTTTTGTTATTTTTGGGACTAAAATTTGGAGATCAAAAGTGGTCATAATTTATTGTTTTTTATTTTATTTTTATTTGTATTTATTAATTACTGTTATAAAAAATGTTAAGTAATAAATACCTTAGAACTAAGGAGTGACATTTTATAAGTGGTGTATAGCATATGATTATATTGCTAATTTGAGCTGATGTTTATTTCATTAATTGTGATTAATTAACAGAGACCAATCACCATCAAGTATGATAAACAAAACTAAAAGCAAAGCTACATTGTTGGAAGTACTAAGAGTGGCAATGGAATTGGAGGTGGAGTTTATTGAACTGGATTATGAGGTAGTCATCATACATTTCAAGGATTTGGCTTCTTCTCACTTCTAAAGTGCGGGTATATGTAATTTCAAGGTTAATTAAAATAATTGCAAGATCTCAGTTTTTTGTTCTATTTTATGAAGAACTTAATAATGATTTAAGACTTTATTATAGAAAATAGGATAAAATATATTTTTTGTTTCTGAAATTTGTTAAAAGTTTCAAAAATATCCCTAAATTTTATTTTGTTTCAATTTTGTCCCAAAATTTTTATTAATACTAAATTTTTTTAAAAATTAACCATCAAGAATATATTTGATGCAAATCAAAATTAAATAAAATAAAATTTAAGTATATTTTTTAAGTTTGTAACAAATTTTAAAGACAATATATAGATATAGATATCGACACAATATAATGGACCATTCATTATGTTTTTCTATGCATCTAATCCAGCATTTATTAATTAAGTTTTCGGTAACATTATTATTGTGTTTTTTTTTTTTTATTTAAGAAAGATTTAAAAAACCTATTTTTTATTTTATACTAACCTTTTTATTTTCAGTTGGCTTCTGATATATGCATATTCCAATACAAAATTCAGAACCCCAAGAGTAAATTTATTGTATCAAGGTATATCAATGGAGGGAAAGCTCCATCAGCTGAGGCATTAGGAGATCTAATTGCAGATATGCAATTTACAGGAGCTGATGTTATCAAACTCAAAATTGATGTTAATTACATCACTGATTTAGTGCCAATTTTTCGGATGCTCACACATTGCCAGGTATCAAACAATTTCTAATTAAATGACTAGTTTGTATGTAAATGAAGTATCATAAACTTGTCATTGACCACGTATTTTTATTTACAAACACTAAAATTTAAATGCACATTTTATGTGTATATTTTATCTTTGACTATTATGCATGGACACACAAACACAGAATAAGAGACGGATAATAAATAATAATATATTTTATTTTTAAAGATTACATATTAAGAATAAGGTTGGACACACTGACAGTATCTAAGCGTATCTGAAGAAGAATTTTTCATTTTTTATTAAGACGTAATTAAACATAAAAAATATATGTGTCAAACAAATATCAATGAGTGTCGTATTCAAAATATATTCAACACGTAAACATGACAATTCAGCAAAATATTCGTACTTTAAAAGTCTTCAATAACTAAAATTAAATGCATACTCTATCTATATTTTTAACTTGTGTGTATATAACCTGATTCTCTAAAAATATGCCAATATCAACATTTATTTTTCTAAAATATTTTTATACAACTTATTCTCACGTGGCAGCAAGAGTTATATTTAATTTTTACCAGTGGTATTAACAGATGCCAAAATTATTTGGCGAAAATTATAAATTTACCACTAAATAAAGCGTTGTCAATTGTCAAAATATTTAGTGATGATTTTGGACAACCATTGATATAACTATCGTTAAACTATTTGCAATAATTTTTTTTTTTTAAATGTAGACATAAATCAATTATGGATTATAAAAGAAAATATTTACCAAAATATCATTATTGAATAATTAATTGATTGTATAAATATGTTATTGTTTATTATGTACCGGGTATAATTGCCAATTTTGCAATAAGTTCTTTATATTCAATATGGGAGCAATAGATAAGTCAAACCAAATTAATTTACCTAAAAGGCGATAAATAAATATTGTAAACAAAAAATTTGAGAATTTTTATTCATNTTTTTTCGTTAAAAAAATTTGAGAAAAAAATATAATAATAAAAAATATAAGTATAAAAAAATAACAAAAATAATAAAAAAATAAAAAATAAGTTGTGTCTCTGTGTTCTTTTTATCAAGATAGATATAAAATACACTAATATAATACCTGTAAACATATTATCTCTAACCACATTTTATCTGCTAAATACGATTTTATATCTCTATATTAGGGCTGTCAAACGGGTTAGCTCAGCCCATTTAGGCCCGGCCCGTTAAGTTCGCGGGTTAAACGGGTTTGCCCGTTTAAGCCCGCTTTAATTGCGGGTCAAAATTTTCTAACCCGGACCGTTTATGGTCAGCCCGATGGGTTAAACGGGCCAGCCCGTTTATCATTTTATTTTATTTTTTGAAAAATATTTTGACAAAAAATACTACTTTTAAGTCAAAAATCATTAAAAAATATTTTTTTTTAGTTGATGGGTCGGATTAAAGGGTCGAATCGGAGAATTATTAGCTAAAAGTGCTACTTTTTTAAAAAAAAATTTAAACGGGCCACCCGTTTAGCCCGTGGGCTAGCCCGTTTAACCCGTCATTTTTTTTTTCGGGTTAATCGGACTCAGCTCGTTTAGCCCGAAATTTAAACGGGTTTAATTTTAGAGGCAAAGTCTGCCCATTTAAACAGGTAAATAGACTGACCCGATGGATTTAGCCCATTTTAACTGCCTACTCTATATTCATGCCTCAATATTTCATACCTAAACAAACGCAGCCTAATGTATTTCATGATTGTGCTTACACTTTACATGCAGGTTCCCCTAATTGCCATTGCAGTGGGAAGTAGAGGCCTTATATGCCAATTATTGGGACCAAAATTTGGAGGATTTTTGGTATATGGTTCTTTGGAGGGAAAACCAATAGCAGGCTTACCAACTCTTGTTAGCCTTAAAAATGTGTATAAATTGGAGCATCTGAATGCCGATACCAAAGTTTTTGGGCTTGTATCAAACCCAGTGGGCCATAGCAAAGGGCCCATTTTGCACAACCCTACTTTTAGACATGCAGGTTACAATGGAATTTATGTGCCAATGTTGGTTGATGATGTTAAAGAGTTCTTCAAGACTTATACAAGCACTGACTTTGCAGGTTTCAGGTATACATTTTCTTAATAAGTATGCTTGAATATTGCATTTTTTAATTTTGATATGATTCTGGATTATGTATTTTGCTAAAAAATAGTACAAATATGTGTATTACGCAGATAAAGTGATACTCTAATGTATTTACTTTTTCACAATTTACTCTAGTAAAATTATTTTTCAAAAATAAAAATAAAAATTTACAATTAGCTTCAAATGAATTGCTTTTTTAAAATATTTAAAATAAAAAATAAAATTCATCCAAACAAATTTACTTTTTAGAAATTAAAAAAATTTATAATTTGCTCTAACGTTTTCTTAATTCCTCATATCTTGGAATAAGGAGAAAAAAAAAAGAGAAAATAACAAATCAATCCCTAACTTTTTAGTTCCCAGACATTTAAGTCCCTAAGTATTTAAAAATACATTTAAGTCCCTGACTTTTTCAAAATCTAGACACATCGATCCTTGAGTTTAACTTGTCTCATTTTAAAAACTCTTCCACGTATGCATCCGTAATGACCACGTCAGTACAATAGGAGTCACGTATGATTTATCGGTAAGTAAACATAGAGGATCGATATGTCTAAGTTTTAAAAAGATTAAAAACTTAAATATATTTTCAAATCCTAAAAGACTTAAGTGTCTGCGAATCAAAAAGTGAAGAAGCTATTTCTCTTTTTCTATATAAAAAAAAAACATTTTGAGGATATCACTCAAAATTTTCCCATATATAATTTTTTCCCCTAAATGTTGATTACTATAATAAGTGCAATTATTATATACATGCACAGAAAAAAGGAGTGATTCTTCTAAGTGAAATTTATGCAGTGTTGGAATCCCTCATAAAGAGGCAGCAATCAATTGTTGTGATGAAGTTCATCCACTTGCTAAGGTTTGTAATAAACAATAGTCATTGAAGATGTGTCAATTTACCTAAATGACCTATAGAAACTAAATCATTATTTAGCTGCACAATATTATTCTTCATATGAGCATTATTAATTTATTCAAATTTAATTAAGATAAATTTCATGTTGATCTAATTAAGTGTGCTAAAGTATGTTCTAAATTATGGTCTTCCATTTGCATTATATAGTCCATTGGAGCTGTAAATACTATAATAAGAAGGCCTATTGATGGAAAGCTAATTGGTTACAATACAGATTGTGAGGCTTGTATCACAGCAATAGAGGATGCAATGAGAGGTACCTTCACAATCAAACCATAATTTCTAAGTTACTTTAACCATATCTTTCCATAGTAAAAATTAGGGTAAAGTGTATTTTCTTTTTTATTTTAAATTTTTTGAAAAAATCTTAAAATATTTTTAATGTTTAATTTGATTTAGTTTTATCTGTTAATATTCGAAAAAATTTTTTAGATAATTACTTACATAAAAATGTGTTCACGTAAAATTGATAGTTAAGATGTTGATACGTATTCAATTAAATAGTTTACTAAAATATGTAAACTTATCTAACCGTTTAACAAAACACATATTATGTTAAAAAAATATATTTATTTGAATGAACAGGTAGAAAATATGTGAATGGCAAAGACCCAGAATCCTCTCCACTTGCAGAAAAAATATTTGTGCTGGTCGGAGCAGGAGGTGCAGGAAGGGCACTTGCTTATGGTGCAAAAAGTAGAGGAGCACGAGTCGTTATTTTCAATCGTAATTTTGGTAAATACCTTAAATTTAACTTTTATAAGTAAAAGAAATTACCATCTAATGAAAATTTTTTAATAAAAATATTATTTATACACGATAATTAGTCACTAAAATCAGCTACTAATGTATTTATGTATATAAATACATATGTGATTTAATTTATTTTCAATGTGTATTTATATTCTAATATATATTTGATACTTGTAATTAATTTTGGTAGCTGATTTTAGTATATACTTAACATAATCA
>NC_029786.2:103446745-103458122 GCF_000816755.2 Arachis ipaensis | reverse complement strand
AATCAAATTAAAGAATATTATTTTTTATTAAAATATACTCAGACGATGAGATCTTTATATAAAGATGACATTATGAATTTTTAGATAATTATGGTCAAATATATTAAACATCTAATAGTTCACAATACTATCTTCACGTGAAGATGTGGTTATGAAATTATACCATTTTTTTCCCTTACATACATAGCATCTAAAATTTGTCCTTATATATATGGTACATAGAAATTACAAGAATATATACGGTTATTGTTTGATAGAGAGAGCAAAAGCACTTGCACATGCAGTCTCAGGAGAAGCTCTACCATATGAAGACTTAGATAGATTCTCCCCACAAAATAATATGATCCTTGCAAATGCATCTTCTGTGGGAATGGAACCTAAGTCCAATGAAACTCCTATATCCAAGGTTCTTCCTCTTATTTATTACTTTTACTCCTACCTAACTAGCTACAACTTAAAATCATTCAATATGCATAATTCACATCATCTTTTATATATAGGATGCATTGAAAGCATATGAGGTTGTGTTTGATGCTGTTTACACTCCAAGAAATACAAGGCTCTTGCAAGAGGCTGCTGAGTCTGGAGCCATTGTGGTCAGTGGTGTTGAAATGTTCATAAGACAGGCTCTTGGCCAATTCCGACTTTTTACCGATGGATTAGGTACTAATTATGAGTGAGAAATATTAGAAGATCATCAAAATTTATTGTTTTTGGCCGCTATCAATCGAATTGCTTTAGTCTAGTAATTTAATAATATACTTTTAATCTACACTTTTAAATATTGATAGACTGTCAAACGGGCTAATCCGACCCATTTAGGTCTGGCCTGTTAATTCCAGATTAAATGGGCTAGCCCGTTTAAACCCGTTTTATTCGCGGCCTTAATTTTTTAGCCCAGACCATTTATGGTCAGTCCGTTTATTCTTTTATTTTATTTTTTGAAAAATATTTTGACAAAAAATATCACTTTTAGATCAAAAATATTTTAAAAAAAATATTTTTTTAGTTGATTGGTCGAATTTTCGGGTCGAATCGGGAGAAAATTCGGCTAAAAGTGCTACTTTTTTTTGAAAAGAATGCAAACAAAAAAAATAAACGGGCCACCCATTTACCCCGCAAACTAGCTCGTTTAACCCGTCATTTTTTTTAGGTTAATTGGGCTCAGCCCATTTATCCCGAAATTTAAACGGGCTTAATTTTAGAAATAAAGTCCGTCCATTTAAATAGGTAAACGGGCTGGCTCGATGGGTTTAACTCATTTTAACGGCCCTAGCTAAACTGTTGGTCAAGAAAAATAAATTCTGATAGCCCTCGAACGTTTTTTTATTATGATTTATAATCTTTTAAGATCTTAATATCTTTGTTGTTGAGTCATTAAAGTGTTTTAATTAATGAAAACAGTTTATTTTTGTCTATTTCAATGTTTATATCCTTTTTAATTAGATATAGTTATATTTGTATGTGTTACATCTTTATGTTGAGATTGTTACTAGACAAATTGAATTTATAACATTCAATTTTAATATGTATTTGCTTTTCTTTTCTCTTGTGCATTGCAGCTCCAGAGGCATTCATGCGGAAGCTTATTCTGGAACAATTTTGATTTCTTATTAACATCATATTTCGTCCATAAGAAGATGAATTTGTAACTTGTTCTCTTGTTAATAACAAAACAAGAAACATATTAAGAAGAAATGTAATAATATCAATGCAGAGTGATATGTATTATTCATGTATAATAATGTTTGATGTTGAATGAATAATGAAAGTCATTATTTATGGATCCTTTGCTCTCATTTTTTCAAAGAAGTTAAAGAATTATTGTATAGAGTATAAATAATAATTTTAATATATAATTTTTATGATCACCATTCATCTTCTTGATAACAATTTTGTTCATTCTTGATAACTTATGTTATAGGTTTGCCTTATATTCAAAAAGGAATAAGGACATATAGTATCTTGATAGTGGATATTCAAGGCACTTAAAAAAAATTTACATTCTTCATCAAGTTAAGTGCATTTCATGGTGGATTTGTGACATTTGAAGATGAGGATAAAGAAAAAATCATAGACATAAAAAAAATTGATAATATTACAGATGATACAGAAGTTACAAACAGCCTTGGACGAGGTGCAGTAACTGAAATGCAATTAGATTCTGCAGATGCTGCTACACTAAATATTTCGAAGACAAAATAGAATTATCTCCTGATTTTGTAAGAGACAATACTGCTACAGAAAATACAGAACCATCAAAACTGCTGCCATCATATCTTTTTTGTATAATGATGTGATATCTGCATTTAATTTGAATTTATTTCCTTCTACATTAAAAATGATTTATTCAAATTATTTTTTGCATTAATTATGTTTTTAATTCTAAAAATCTTTTCTAAAATTTTTTTTCAAATCAATTTTAAAATCTTTATTTATTTCCCTCTTTGATGATAAAAGAGAGAGAAAATAAAGATTAAACTAAGCCATTATTTAGTTGATGCTTTTTATGATCTTATGAACTTGTCAGTTTATTTTGCTAGTTTTTGATATTTCTCTTATTTAAAATGTCTTGATTATGATCTGATATATTTTTTATATATATGTTTGTTTGTTGCTCTGATTTATTTTATCATATTGCTTTACTTTGATACCTAATGGTCATACACATCAAGCTATGTCTTGTATTTTCCTGGCATATGTGTGCTGCTTTTGAATATGATTAGGTTCATACATTTTTAAACTATTAAGCTTGATTAATGAATGTTCAAAAACAGAGAAAGATTCTTAAAATTCAGAGAAGTCATCTTTTTCTTCTCTTCTTTTTATAATTTAATCATGTTTATCATAAAAAAGAGATTGTTGACTGTTGAGTTCAGTTTTATTTTAAAACCTTATTATGATAAATATAATTAATTATTTTCTATTATAATCTTTATGATAGAGAAATATAGGGATCAATTGAGTACCTTTGTTCAACCTGGCTGAAGGAAAGATTTCCTCATCAATTAAACAGCTGCTGCGCCTATTTTAGAAGAACAAATTTGGAAAGCCTTCACCGTCTATAATCAACGACTACATCCATCATTTGCTCCAACGGCTATGTGATAAACATGGAAATTATTCTATTAAAAAAGAGATATGAAACTTTATATATTGATGAATCATCAAGAAAAAGGGCAATTTTTTTGTGTATATCATATTAAGAAAAACAGATTTTAGTCGGCTTTTTTATTAAAATAAATAATCAAAAAACATTATTTCCCTAAATACGCATCCCTGAAAATTGGGTAAAAAACCCAAATAAACCAAGCCGAAAAGTTTATTACCCAAATCAGCCAAAACAAAAATTATTTCAGCAATCCACCAATGGTCATTTATATATAATTCGAATCAATATGATTCGAACTACAAATACATGTAATTCGAAACAACTTGCTTCGAATTACGTTTGAATGAATATGCATGTAATTCGAATAAAGTAGATTCGAATTAGAGAAGGATAAATCGAATTGACTCGATTCGAATTAGTAGGCTCATGTGACTCTATGGAGTTCGAATCATATTGATTCGAATTATTCAATGTTGGTGACACTAGGTAGTTTGAATTAAGTTGATTCGAATTACTAGTGAGTTGCCTATATAATGCTACGTTAGTTGGATATATATCAATTTTTTTTTCACATTCTTACTTGGATAGATTAATGAGCTATCAATTCGAATTCCATACAATACACTTTTGTCCATTTTTAATAGCTCATAAATATTTTTTAATACATTTATTTAAATTATACTACAAAAAATATTTTATTCTATGCAAAACAATTTAAAAAAATGGCTTAAAAAATGTTAGGAGTACTATAAAAATTTGTAATGTTCTAATGACTTAGGTACTCAAATTTTAAATAAAGTACTCTACATAGTCAATAATAATTTAGAAATTAAAAAAATATTTTATTCCATACAAAATAATTAAAAATATATTTTATTTATTTTTTCACACATATTTCCTAGTCATTATATTGCCATTGAAATCCTCATATATTTCTAATTTCTCAACCTAACCTTCACAAATTCTAACACAATCTTCATATAATTTTACTTGAGATATGTGTCTCATTTTTTGTGATTTGTATAAGTGAGTCAATATATATATATGGGACTATGTAAAATGAGACACATATCTCAAGTAAAATTATATGAAGATTGTGTTAGAATTTGTGAATGTTAGGTTGAGAAATTAGAAATATACGAGGATTCCAATGACAATATAATGACTAGAAAATATGTGTGGAAAAATAAATAAAATATATTTTTAATTGTTTTGTATGGAATAAAATATTTTTTTTTTTTTTATATATATATCCAACTAACGTAGCATTATATAGGCAACTCACTAGTAATTCGAATCAACTTAATTCGAACTACCTAGTGTCACCAACATTGAATAATTCGAATCAATATGATTCGAACTCCATAGAGTCACATGAGCCTACTAATTCGAATCGAGTCAATTCGATTTACCCTTCTCTAATTCGAATCTACTTGATTCGAATTACATGCATATTCATTCAAACGTAATTCGAAGCAAGTTGTTTCGAATTACATGTATTTGTAGTTCGAATCATATTGATTCGAATTATATATAAATGGCCATTGGTAGATTACTGAAATAATTTTTGTTTTGGCTGATTTAGGTAATAAACTTTTCAGCTTGGTTTATTTGGGTTTTTTACCCCTGAAAATTATTATCTAAATACGCAGCACCATCTCTTGATCATCACCCACAAAATGGGTTTAGCCTCCATTTCATAAATGCCATCCACGAAATGAAACCAAGACTCACATGAGAAGCATTGATCACCATCTCAATTCTGTCACCCGCGAAATAGAGAACTGCACATCATTGGAGGCAGCAGCGAAATGGCGACATCAAGGGCGGCGCATGCGAAATGGAGCATCCCGCTCCTGACATATACGAGTTGGTGTAGTTCTACCATTACCTAGCATATTATATCATTTTAAGAAAATGTTACTTGTAAAACAAAATTTAGTCTTTGGTCAGCCTTTAATATTATTTAATTAAAACATATTCCTATTTTTTAGGATACATATTTATAATTAAAATTAATTTAAATTTTAAAATAATAATAATAATAATAATAATAATAATAATAATAATAATAATAATAATAATAATAATAATAATATTTATGACCTACTAATTTTTTTAATTAACATAATTTTACTCAATTTGATAAGAGTCCAAATTCATTTCAGATTTAAGTATATCCACAAGTATAAGAATGACAAAAATAGAATATATAGCTAATTATTGAGTCAAGTTACTTTGAAATCTTAATAATAACTGAAACTCAAAATTTGAATGCTTCATTCACTCATTAAAATAAAACACCATGATTTGGGGTTGTTAGAAATAAAAATTGAATAAAAAAATTAGAGTAGAGAAGGAGAAGAAAGTAAGATAAAAAAAAGTGAGTTAATGGTGTTGTAGTTAGGACAAAAATCTTGAAACAAAAATGATGAAATGAAAGAAGAAAAAAGAGGAAAGGAGAGAGCTTGAGTTCCTTTATTTAGAAGAAAAAAAATGAAGAAGAATGAAAAAAACACAAAGTGATCAAAAAGGAATAAAGGGAGGAAAGCGATTAAGTGCGGGTACTGCCCCATATACCATGCCCTCTGTTTTTCTCTCTTAAGGTTAATACATAAATTGTGTTAATTTATACCAGAAAAAAAAACTTTTATTTAATATTAAAATAATATATATTGATATCAAAAATTAATAGTAAAATATAAAAATAATTATTAACAAAAATTTTAGTAAAATCATAATTTAATAATTAAAAAATTATTAAAAAGTAGTTATTTTAGAAAAAAATAATTTAATTATTAATTTTTTTAAAATATTTTATTATGAAGTCTGGTGATAAAAATATTTATGTGCAAGGGGTAAAATGGTGAAACTAAATGGAATGGGGTGAAAAAATAATTGCGTGGTGGGAGAAAAAGGATACTTGGCTCATGTCAGCTTTGGCTCCATTTCGCGGGTTGCAGGATTGAGATGGTGGTCAACACTTCTTATATCAGTTTTGGCTCCATTTTGTGGGTGGCATATATGAAATAGAGGCTAAATTCATTTCGTGGGTGGTGACTAAGAAATGGTGGTACGTATTTAAGTAATAATTTTCAGAGGTGCGTATTTAGAGAAATAATATTTTTTGTTTATTTATTTCAATAAAAAAGCCGATTTTAGTCTTTGTGCTCTGAGTGTGTTCTTCATCTTTTTAATCTAGAATTGAGTAGAGTTTTTAGAGAGAAACAAAAATAAAGACAATGTTCACACAAAAATCATATAATCTATTTTGTTTGAGAATTGTATTCAAAAGTGTGTTTAGTTGAATATATTTGGTTTCTCTTAATTAAGTTGGGTTAATACTTAGGTGTTGAATTAAGTTTGAATTAACTTAGGTTATTACAAGAGTGTGAATTTCTTGGAATAGGTGATTGTAATACGTTTTGATTATAGTGAAAATTCTATCATTATTGTGGTGGAGACTGAACCAATGTCACATTGTGTTGCGTGACTTATAACACCCTACCAGAGCCTTACGCTTAAGTCGTAAAGCAGAGGTGGCGAGGTATTACGACCTCTAAAGGTAAAATACGTACATAAATATAGTAGAAAGAATTCATATTTAGGAGTCTTGAAGAATAAGCTAAACAAAAGTAAAAATAGAAAATCGTGCCACACTCGCAAGATTAATCATAAAATAGATAGATAAGGTTAGTCAAAAGAAGGCTAAAAAAAAATAATATATAGATCAGAGTTCCAAAACACAAATATCAAGCTCCAGAAAGGTCGAGTCAGAGTGTGTAGATATATATATATATATATCTCAAAATAAAACTCAAACTACAAAATAAACACCTGTTTTTCCAAGACAACCTCTAGGAGGGACAAACATAAAATATATACAGAGGAGAGTCTATATATATATATACATATACATAGCATAAATACAAAATACAGCATCCCAAAATAACCAAACTTCTCTTGCACATAAAGCTCCAGACGCTCAGCGAGGTGCCTCTCGACCTGCATCTGAAAAACAACAGAATATATATGGAATGAGAATCGGGGTTTCTCAGTATGGTAAAGGTGCCCACATAGTTAATATAAAAGGTCTTGGGAAAGCCAGAGGCATTCCTAGAACTCCGACACTCAGATTTCAGCTTAAAGACCCAACTAAACCAGATGTTAGGTAAGTTATCTAAGGAATTCAAGTTCTAAATCCAACTTATAACTTAACACTTCACTTCCTGTCTCTTTCAATCCTCCGAATCACCGGTGGAACAACCCCTTGACACCTCCACTAAGAGAAGTTTCTTAGCAAACATACACATACAATTCAAGCAAAGAAAACACAGATAGAGATTCAATTACAGCAAATAGAACAAGTAGCAGATAAGCAGAGTTAAGCAATTAAGCAAACTAAAACAATGCACACCCAAGCAAAATATACAAATGCACATGATGTATGCCTGTCCTATGGTTGATGAGTCTCATCTGTCAATTATACAGCCAACCCGACATGTCCTGGTAGTTAACCATTTGACAGTCTCTCTGTGCGCGCATCCCCAAGCTCAAATATAATATTTCATGGAGTCAAACTCCAAGCTCAATTATATAATATTCAATATCCATATATATATGCATGCCCATGAGGGAACCCGAAGAGTTAAAGTGCCCGGTCACATATTGCGATAGAGGGTCAACAAATAGTCTCAAATACACAAGCCACATAAAAATTTCTTTCTTTTTAAAGTAGCACTTCAAATTAAAACTCGAATTCTTATAGAAATTTGGGCAGTATCTCCTCTAAAACTCGAATTTCTGCCACCCTTCAAGGGTTCCAACTACCAAACTAAACACCTCTCAGTCATTCAAATCATTTTCAGTAACAAATTATTTTAAAATCAAACAAATACCAATATTAAATCTTTTCTCAAAACCAACCAATTCCAACAGCAAATCATTAACAACAACTGAACCACACATCTTATATCATATACATAATCTATCAATAATTCATTCAGTTTATTCCTATCTTAAGGTCTTCTAGCCTCGGTTTTCACGTGACATTAAACATTAACTACGATAAACCAAAATTATACCTTTGCCGATTCCTCTCTAAACTCGGAACACCTCAAAAACCTCTCCTTTCACAAGCTCCAAGCCTCTAAACGTCAATTCCTCAAACCTAATTACTCGGATTTCGTTCCAAATCGCCCAATTGAACTCCAAATCAACCAGAACACAATCTATTTCACACAATATCACTTTAATTATCATAGAGTTCACTAATTCAATATTTCACAAGGGTTCAAAAGTTCCTTACCTTACCCACGAATCAATTGCACAAAACCCAGTCATTATCCGCTGCTAGAGTTCACCTAAACTATCAAAATCATTCAATTTTTCAATATCCAAACCCTAAAATCACAAAATTTAGGGGAGAGAAATGCTAATTTCTTATCACTTTGTTCGAATAGAATTGAAGAGAATTCCGAGACGAACACGTGGCCGCTGACGACTCGTCAATTAGAACTCCTGATTAAAAGTTACGTAGAATTAATGTTTTTAAGGAGGGTTTAGTTTTTCTTTTTGGCGTTGAATCCCTCCCTCTGCGTGCTTTCACGAGGCAATGGGGAAGAAAAGGGTTTGGAGCGGTTTATATAAGTGGGTCTTGGGTTCGGTTCGATCAGTTCGGTCTGTTAGTCTAATTTTAGACCAAAATTTTTAAAATTAATGTCAAAATTCGTATTTTTAATATTTCTACTCTTATAAATTATAAAAATTATTTTTTCTATTTCTTTGAATAATAATTAATTTATTGACTAATTATTTATTAATTTCATGGAGTTTACATCCTACCCACCTAATTTAGAATTTTCCCCCAAAATTCATATTCAGTTACCTAAAAATAGGTGTGGGTAGTCTTTTCTCATTTCTGATTCATGTTTCCAAGTGTGTTCCTCAATTCTAGCTCAACTCCAAGCAACTTTTACTAATGAGACTTCCTTTCTGCGTAATCGCTTAATACTAGTATCGTCAATTCGAACCTGAGTCACATGGAATGTCAGATCCTCTTTCAATTGAACTGATTCAGGTTCTAAAATATGGCTAGCATCAGAAGTGTATTTCCGCGGAGTTTACATGACTGAACTAGGATATATCGAGACGTTACTCTTTTATTTTCTGCATTTGCTGTTCTGTAGAATTAGAAGACAAAACTGTGAATAATCTCCTAAATTTTGAGATTCTGCACAAGTTGTTTAAATAGCCTAAAAATGGTTCAATTGATTCAACTCCATTTCTCAATTCACTTGAAAATCTTCATGTTCAACCAACTTGAATAACCTTTTAAATTTTTAAAATATCCAATAAAAATAAAAAAACATTCAAAGAGCCAATTTAAATTAATGCTCACACATCATACAATAAAAAAAGAATTTCGCTAGGGAGACAATGAGAAATCTTGACAATGCGTACAATGAGTTTTGAATTTAACTAAATACACGAAAAAAATCCAAACAGTTATTTTAAAAAAGTAACCATCCCAATCCTAATTTACCAATGAAATTTACCCAAACACCTTCTTCTCCCCAACCATCTGCTACCCCATCCTCATCAATCATCCCACCTCTCCGACATTAGAAGCTCCCTCACCGGCCATCAAACAACCATCCACGTAGTTATTAAAGCAATCATCCAACTACTTAGTGAAATGACCATCTAGCATTTGTTAATTGTATATACTTAAACCGAATCAAACAAAAAAGCATCCAATTAAGAATTAAAATAACCATCTATATACCTAGTAAATTGAACATCCCACTGATGTAAGACGAAAAAATAATTAATTAGGATCAATGTTGAAGGCAGCAATCATGGCGATGCAGTCATCATATGAGCTTTCAAGACCAAGTTGCTGTAGCATCCGTTGCAAACCCTTCGGGGTGATACCTGACGATGACGATGAAGCCTCCGGGTTCTCCTTCTGTCACACGAACATCTCAAAAGCTTTCTTGAGATCATCATTGTTATTGATGGTCATGAGCACGTCGGCACGGTCTCTAGGACCCGGGGGACAACGGCGAGTTTTGGGGATGGAAAAGAGGTTGAAAGATTATGGTGAAATTGGAAGTAACAGTGTATTTAAATGCTAATCCTAAATTTTCAAATTTTAAATTTTGAAATTTTAAATTTTGAAATTAATAATTAATTAGGACTCTGATATTTAATTTTAAATTTTCTTCCTTTTAAATTTATTATACACATTGTACACTAATATCATTGTCTTCCTATACTTTTTCAAAAAAAAAAAAAAGCCTCACGGCATCCCTCCAGGGACACAGTCCCTCTATTCGCGAAAACAGCGCTGCGAACCACTGCCACGCAAACGCATCGCGCTACTGAGGAGACTACCACACGTTTGCTGCTATTTCCGTGTTGAGGGTCGCGACAGAACTGCTAGTGAGGAAGAAGGAGGTCGCGTCGCTTCTTCTTCCTTTTCTTGGTTTTGGATGTTTTTTTTTACTAATTTTGGATATTTTTCTGCTAAATTTTGGATGTTTTTTTTATGTTTTGATGTTTTTTTTAGTTTTGGATGATTTTGTTAATAATTTTAAGGATAAAGTACTATTTTCGTCCCAACTTTTGGGGTGAATTCTATTTTAGTCCCTAACATTTTAATCACCATATTTTTATCCGAAAACGTTTAAGATAACATCAATGTTATCCCACCGTCAAATCATTTACTAACACTTAACAAAATTGATGTATTATTAATAATGTTTTTGTTAAAGCTATTTTTGTTCAACCCTCCTTTCTTACCTTTAACCTCTCAACAAGCCTAAATCTCATTCTCCTGTTCCCTTCTTCTTCCTCCTCAAACCCTTCTTGAAAAATTGTAAAAGGGAGTAGAAGAAGGAAGTAAGAGAATGAGATTTGGGCTTGTTGAGAGGGTAAAGGTAGGAGAAGGGGGTTGAGAAAACGTAATTTTAACAAAAGCATTATTAAATGTACCTCAATTATGCTAATTGTTAGTGAGAGATTTGACAGTGGAATAATATTTATGTCATTTTAAATATTTTGGGATAAAAATAGAATGATTAAAATTTCAGAGACCAAAATAGGATTCATCTCAAATGTTGGAGACTAAAACAGTACTTTATCCCTGTTTTAAATGTTTTTTTGCTTAGTTTTCCGATGTTGTTTTTTTTAAAATGATAATTTGAATTTTGAAATTTTTTTTAAATGATTTTAGATATTTGTTATGATTTAATTATAGAT
>NC_029786.2:103437862-103439162 GCF_000816755.2 Arachis ipaensis | reverse complement strand
TTGCAATTGCAACGCTGCAGACTACCGCTGCGCCCTCCCCTCCCGAGCGCTTCGTTGACCGCACGCAGCGGCATCCCTCCAGGGACACAGTCCCTCTATTCGCGAAAACAGCGCTGCGAACCACTGCCACGCAAACGCATCGCGCTACTGAGGAGACTGCCACACGTTTGCTGCTATTTCCGTGTTGAGGGTCGCGACAGAACTGCTAGTGAGGAAGAAGGAGGTCGCGTCGCTTCTTCTTCCTTTTCTTGGTTTTGGATGTTTTTTTTTTACTAATTTTGGATATTTTTCTGCTAAATTTTGGATTTTTTTTTTTATGTTTTGATGTTTTTTTTAGTTTTGGATGATTTTGTTAATAATTTTAAGGATAAAGTACTATTTTCGTCTCAACTTTTGGGGTGAATTCTATTTTAGTCCCTAACATTTCAATCACCATATTTTTATCCGAAAACGTTTAAGATAACATCAATGTTATCCCACCGTCAAATCATTTACTAACACTTAACAAAATTGATGTATTATTAATAATGTTTTTGTTAAAGCTATTTTTGTTCAACCCTCCTTTCTTACCTTTAACCTCTCAACAAGCCTAAATCTCATTCTCCTGTTCCCTTCTTCTTCCTCCTCAAACCCTTCTTGAAAAATTGTAAAAGGGAGTAGAAGAAGGAAGTAAGAGAATGAGATTTGGGCTTGTTGAGAGGGTAAAGGTAGGAGAAGGGGGTTGAGCAAACATAATTTTAACAAAAGTATTATTAAATGTACCTCAATTCTGCTAATTGTTAGTGAGAGATTTGACAGTGGAATAATATTGATGTCATTTTAAATATTTTGGGATAAAAATAGAATGATTAAAACTTCAGAGACCAAAATAGGATTCATCTCAAATGTTGGAGACTAAAACAGTACTTTATCCCTGTTTTAAATGTTTTTTTGCTTAGTTTTCCGATGTTGTTTTTCTTAAAATGATAATTTGAATTTTGAAATTTTTTTTAAATGATTTTAGATATTTGTTATGATTTAATTATATTAAGATTTGGATGTTTCTTTTGATAATTTAAAAATTCAAAAAATAAAAAGTGCTAGCTGGCTAAGTTAGCCGAACACTTTGTTGATTATTTAACAAGATTGAAAAAATGTATGTTCTTCAATGGTAAAAAATGAGAGGAAAGAAAAAAAAATTATATTATTTTAAAGTAAGATAGAAATGGCAAAATTTAGTTCACTATTATATTCTTTTTCTTATCTTCTTAATGTTCACTTTTTTTCATTTTTAAATAAATATTCGAAATTTAAAGAGTAG
>NC_029786.2:103430846-103437632 GCF_000816755.2 Arachis ipaensis | reverse complement strand
CTACTAGTCTACTACTAATAGGAGAAAAAAAATAAGAAATTAATTTTGTTAACTAATAATTAGCTCACACATAATTGAAAGGAGAAGTAAATATGATTTGGATTATTAATGTTATGAAGATAAAATAAAATATTGACTAATTATTTATAGAAAACATGGTGTTAATTATTTAATTGCTCACATAGAATCATGAAGAATCTTTTATGTATGTAATTGTAAATGAATTTATTTTTAAAAAAATTTTATGTCCTAAGTTATTCAAACTATGATGTTAATTAATAGTTAAATATACTAGAAGAGAGAGGAAAAATGAAAGTTAATTTTTTTTATTTTGATTAACGTACTCCTTATGTACTCCTATTATAATTATTTATCATCAACATTAAATTAATAAAAAAAATAATCTAAGTAACAATTATCAAGATGCCTTGTATGAAAAAAGTATGCACAACCAAAAATTTTTAACATAGAATAATCGGGTTTATGTTTGAAGAGAATCTTATAAGATAAGTTCATATGCAAAGTAGGAGTTGGTAACCTGTTTATAAGAAAAATGAGGGTGAGGAATGCATCTTTTCAAAAGGATTGAGGTATTTTAACACTAGCAAGTAATGACAAATTCATTTCAAGAACATATATAAGATGTATGCATGTATGGACGGAGTTATTTTTGTGTTATTGTATTATAGACCAGGCCTATTGTCTTAATATTCTGAATTTAGACAATGTAAAACATAGTGTCAAAGAGAGATTGAACCATCACTTGTGATCGCTGCTTAGCCTGTTTGTTCTATGATGGTGGACTCCTCTTTGCAAATCTTAGGGATAGTGCAATGATTGTGGTTTCTGCACTTGTAAATGGAGGATTCGCTCATGATTGTCTCACTAAACATAATATTGCTACCAACTCGGATTTAGAGATGCTTACTGCTGTGCTTGGTTGTTGTCTCAACAAAAATAAAACATAGATATAGATACACAAGAGTACATAGATATAAGAAGACACTAATTTTATATTGTATTTAGTAAGTTAAACACTATAGAATACACAAACATCATACATGTACTCCCATGTACTCTGTATCTGTATTTTAATGGACATGTATATCAAAAACAAATATCGCCTACATGAACAGTAGTAGACGCAAGTAACTTATATCAAAATTGTTTTTTTTAAAAGAGGTGGTGCAATGCGGGTTAAAGGAATCAGCAAGGTAACTTTCTTAATCTTATATACTTCTCAATTTATATTAATTATTTTCTTTTTCTCTTAACAAATTTATGGTGTTCATATATCATAAAAGGTAACCCACAGTATAAGAGACGCATTTCTGAAATCCATCGATTGTGCTGTGTTCGAGAACCTTCCGGTTCCAAATTGGAGAATATGGCCCTGTATTTCCCCCCGGATTTCTATATATAATTAATCAGCTAGATATAGGTACTCTACTGCTCGAACTGAAGCATAAGTTTGTAATTTTCGGGTCTCATGGGCTGTGGGAATTATTAGATGAAGATCGTGTAGTAGATATTGTCATTGACGCCGGAGCCTGAAACTTTGTATTTTTTTTTCTTTGATCTCTTACTAATATTATTGGTTTCTATTGTTTTGGATTGAGTATTTTATTTGGTAACGATTGTCGTTCATGTGATTGTGATCCTCCACCATTTGTGATTGGACCTTAAGCAGAGATTGCCAAATTTGTAACATTTGTTCACAGTCTGTAATATCTATGTTTTGGCTGACTATATAAAAAGAGAGAGTCTTTGATTTTGATTTTGATTTCCTTTAGTATTTGAGTTGAGTTGGGAAGGCATCCCGAGTGACCAACTGATTGTAACAAAACTATCAAGCTCCAGTATTTCTTTAAAAGTATTGAAGAATGAAGACCACTTTATGTGATAGCTCTCTTCTCTAAGTTTGAATGTGATATTTTGTTATTACTGTTTTCTTTGCATTATTTAATTACAAGTCTTTATTCCAAAATTAAAATTAGTATTCAAACATTGTAAGATAGTGCGTTTCCAGACTAAACGTTTGGTTATCAATAAAGATCATCATCCGACAAAGACACAAATTGCCATATAGTCATGATTTTCCTCAACGTACCAATTAAAAGCTAGAAATCATACAAACTAGTAGCAAAAGTGATTAAAAAAGAAATACTAACCAACATGACTTAGAGTAATAGATTAGCATATCTAGAAGAGATACCAACAATTTTAAGAGAAGATAATTATTAACAGCTTTAGAGGCATTCATGCGCAAGCTTATTCTGGAACAATTTTGATTTCTTATTAACATCATATTTCGTCCATAAGAAGATGAATTTGTAACTTGTTCTCTTGTTAATAACAAAACAAGAAACATATTAAGAAGAAATATAATAATATCAATGCAGAGTGATATTATTAGGTGAGGAAAGGGGTCAAGGCCAATAAAGCTGAGGTATTTGGCATCTCTGGAGCGTTATCAGAAAAAGCTAAACAGAGCATTGCTTCTCATTCTTCTCTTATTGGAACGGCAAGAAAGAGACACAGACCAGCATCTTTACAATCTTTCCCAATGAATAAGAATGAAACAGATGCAACGGCGTGTGAAGAAGGAGTTAGTGTGGAAGGCAGACCTACGACAATGGCAGAAGCCCCAGTATGAAGTCGCGAGTTTGGGTACAATTTTTCTTTTTGTTGATTATGGATAGACTGAATATTTTGATGCAGAATATTAGGGGTGCCTCAAACAAATTGGCTCGGGTTCACTGCAAGGAATTAGTTAATAAATTTCATCAATCTTTTTTTATTATTGTTGAAACTCGCTCTTCTTTCAATAATTTGAAATCCTTTTGGGAGGGTCTTAGTTATAATGCTGTAGGAATTGTTGAAGCTGCTGGGCATAAAGGAGGAATTTGGTTCCTCTCTTCAATTCCCAATTTAACTTGCCAGCTAGTCGATAGCTTTGATCAATGCATTACCTTTGATTTTTATTTGGGTTCTTATAATTAGAGGTGTAGTGCAGTTTATGCTAGCTCTCGATTTAAGCATAGAATTTTTCTTTGGGAGTATCTTTTTAGTTTGGCAACTTCTTTTGAAGACCCTTAGCATTGGGAGATTTTAATGAAATTCTCAAAGAGGATGAAGTTAATGGGGATCATTTCTCCAATCACAGAGCTGTTTTATTCTCTTCAACTCTGGATGATTGTGGGTTGCTTGATCTCCGAATGATAGGCAGGAATTTTACATAGTATAGAAGAGTTCAAAATAATATAAATATCGCAAAGAAGTTGGATAGAGTGCTTATCAATAGTTCTTGGCTTTCTTTATTTCCTGAGGCTTATGCTGAAATCTTATGTCGTCTTCACTCTGATCATTGTCCTATTTTATTAAAGTGCCATGGTATTTCTCAGCCAAAGGGAGATAGGCCATTCCGTTTCCAAGCTACCTGGAGTACTCACCCTTCTTTCAAGCAAGTTGTACAAAATGCATGGAGTGGTAATAATCATAGTATCCCTACAAATTTAAATGCTGTTAAGCAAGGGTCCTTGGATTTTAATGTTAAGGTTTTTGGTAATATTTTTACTAAGAAGAGGAATTTAGAGAAGTAGATCAACGCTATTCAAAAGAGGTTGGAGGTGACTGATGTTCTTTCATTAAGGATTAAGGAAAAGGAACTTAATGAAGATTATAATCGCATCTTACTTCAGGAGGAGTTGTTTTGATTTCAAAAGTCAAGGGAACAATGGGTGCGGTTTGGTGATAGAAATACCAAGTTCTTCTACCTTCAAACGTTGGTTCGCAGGAGATTTAATAAGATTAACGGGTTATTTATTTCTGATGGTTTCTGGTCTACAGATCCAAAAATTCTTCAACAAGAGGCCACCTCTTTCTTTAAGAATCTCTTTTGTTCTATGGAGGAGGCAGAAGTGGATTGCCTGGGAGACGGTACTTTGCCTTGCCTTAGTGTTGAAGCTTGTGGGACACTCACTGCTCCAGTGACTCTTGCTGAGGTTAAAGCAGCAGTGTTTATCATGAACTCCTTTAAGGCTCCGGGTCCAAATGGCTTTCAGACTTATTTCTTTAAAGAGTATTGGAAAATTATAGGAGTGGATACTTGGCAGCTTGTGAAGAGTGCTTTTAGGGGTAATCTTATTGATACAAGAATCATGGAGACTTTTATTGTGCTTATCCCGAAGGTAGATGTTCCTTCTTATTTCAAGGATTTTTGCCTTATTAGTCTGTGTAATGTGGTCTATAAAGTCATCATGAAGGATCTTGTTAATCACCTTTGACCTTTTTTGACAGAGATTATCGGTCCTTTTCAAGGTGGGTTTATCCCAGGGAGGGGCGCCCCCGACAATATAATCATTTCTTAAGAGATTATACACTTCATGAAACAGACCAAATCCCATAAAGGAACTCTTGCTTTCAAAATAGACTTGAAAAAAGCTTATGACAGGATTGATTGGCAGTTCCTAGAGCATACTTTGGGCAAGTTTGGTTTCCCTTTAGCTTCTATCAGATTAATTATGACTTGTGTTTGAGCTTCTTCGTTGACTTTATTATGGAATGGAAATAGATTAAATAGTTTTGCTCCTAGAAGAGGCCTTCGGCAGGGAGACCCCATATCTTCCTACCTTTTTGTTTTATGTATGGAGCGCCTAGCTGGGTACATTGCTAATCAAATTGATTCGGGCCTTTGGGATCCAGTGACAGTGACTAGGGGTGGTCCTAGAATTTCTCATCTCATGTTTGCAGACGATCTTCTTCCTTTTTGTAAAGCACGAAATCTCAGGTAGAATGTGTTATGCATGCCCTCCAAAGCTTTTGTAGAGTCTTGGGGATGAATCTCAATTTGGACAAATCAAAGGCCCTCTGCTCTAAGAATGTCAATAATAGGAGGAAGGAGCCTTTCACTGGTGTCTCTTCTATCTGCTTTACCCAAGACTTGGGTAAATATCTTGGAGTTAATCTTCACCATGCTAGAGTTACTAGAGCCTATTTTAACGGTATTGTGGATAAGATCAAAGGTAGGCTTGCTAATTGGAAGGGCAGACTTCTCAATAGAGCCGGCAGGCTTTGTCTCATTAATTCAGTAGCGGCTTCCATTCTGACTTATCGAATGCAGGTATCTTTGTTCCATTTTTCTATATCTGATAAGATTACTTCTATGATGCGTCTTTTTCTGTGGAAAGGAAAGGTTGATGGAAGAGGTTTAAGTCTGACTAATTAGAATACAGTTATCACCCTAAAGAAATTTGGTGGGCTTAGCATCAAAGATCCGGCTTGCGCTAATGTTGCTCTGATAGGGAAGCTAATTTGGCAGCTCTTTAAGTGTTCGGAAAAGCTTTGGGTCCAACTGATTTTTCATAAATACCTCAAAAAGTTTGATACTAGTCTATTCATACCTCCCAGGAATGCATCTCATGTATAGAGGAGTATTTACAAGGTCTTTAATCTTTTAAGAGATGGTTTCACATGAAATATTGGTCCTCTTAACTAATCTTTTTGGTTTGAAAAATGGAGGATGGAAGGTCCCTTGGCCAAGGAAGTGCCGTATATTCATATTTCTGATTTTGAGAGTAATATCAGTGATTTTTAGGAGGATGGACAGTGGAAGCTTGAGAGGTACCACACTCCCTTACCTGACCTTGTTAAACAGAGTATTCTTTCGTATAATCCAGATTATCAAATGGGTGAGGGGGCTGGTTGGAGGTGGTCAGCAACTCCTTCCAATATTTATTCTTTTAGAAATGGCTACTTGTGGCTTTGTAAGCGTGTTTTCGGTTGGGAGGAGCAGACCAATTGGCTTTGATTATGGCGGACCCGTGTTCCCGAAAAGTACAAATTTTTTATTTGGCTATGTATTCATAATGCAATTTTCACAACTGCTTTTCGATTTCATAGAGGTTTGGGCAGCTCTGATTTGTGCCCTCGGTGTAATACTAAACCTGAAACGATTTCTCAGTGTCTTTGTGAGTGCCCTAAGGCCAAAGCTTCTGGCATAGTTTGAATTTGAAAGTTCACGGTCAACAGTTAGATTGCTGGTTGTGCAGGGGCATGAATTCTAATGCCTTCCTCTTCTCGGCGATTATTTGGTGGATTTGGAAGGATCGTAACAATGATGTTTTTAATCTGGCTAATCCATGAAAAATGAGTAAGGTTATAGCTCTTATTCATGCTTCTCAATTTGAACTTCATAAGTTCTTATCTATGCATTATGTGTCTACTCCTTCTTATTTGCTGCTTTCTTGGTCTCCTCCTACCCAATTTTCGGTTAAAGTAAACTCTGATGCTAGTAAATTTGGTGAATTTGTTGGTTTTGTGTGTGTATTGGTGATTATAATGGCTCTTGGTTGCGTGGTTGTGCTGGTTCTTTACCATCTGCTACTATTCTTCGAAGCGAGCTTTTTGCAATTTGGAGAAGGTTAATTCTAGCATGGGAAGTTGGGTTTAGAGAAGTCACTTGCGAGACAGATTGTTTGGATATTTTTATCCTTGTTAATGACAGAAACAACCAAGTGCAAAATTCTAATAATGATTTGGTGACTAAAATAAAAAAGAGATCTTAAACTGAAATTGGAGAACAGAAGTCAATCTAATTCAAAGAGATGCCAACCAAATTGCTGATGCTTTGATTAAATATGCAGCATATAATTGCATGCAGCAATTAGAATAGAATGAGCCTTAAAAAGATTTAACAATATTGTTGTAAGTTGTAAGGAACTACATCTCTAGTGTTTAATGTGTTTTCTTATCCTTTGACACAAAAAAAAAAAAAAAATGCAGAAG
>NC_029786.2:103424191-103430746 GCF_000816755.2 Arachis ipaensis | reverse complement strand
TAAAGAAGAAATGTAATAATATCAATGCAGAGTGATATGTATTATTCATGTATAATAATGTTTGATGTTGAATGAATAATGAAAGTCATTATTTATGGATCCTTTGCTCTCATTTTTTCAAAGAAGTTAAAGAATTATTGTATACAATATAAATAACAATTATTAATATATAGTTTTTATGATCAATTTCATCATTCATCTTTCTGATAACAATTTTGTTCATTCTAATCCTTCAATTGTACTTTTAAATGTAACATTAATTAGTTGCGGTAAACATTTTTCTCGCTCGTCACTTAAGTGGTAATTCAAATTCTTAAATTTTGTCCTTAGTCATAAAATACATATTATTACATCATTTTAATTCCTTAAATATTTTTTTACAACAATTCAGTTATTGAAAAAATATACGCAAATCATTTTATTTTCTCAAAAGACATATAAGCCACTAAATAGAAAATAATACTTAATTTGATCCTTAAATTTATACACAAATTTTAGTTTAACTTTTAAATTTTTAATTGTTTTTATTTAATCTCTAAATTTTGTGAATGTAATTTATATTAGTTCTTAAAATAATTTTTGATGCACACTTGACGTGGACAACTGAATATACGTTAAAAGTGATATTTATTGAAACTTTTTCACCCAAAACAAATGATATAACATCGATTTTGAGTTACTTGAGCGCCAAAACCAAAACGTCATCATTTTATAAGATTTGAACATGATATTTGTACGGTCTATATTAACATTCTATTAAGAGAAAGTCTATGGGCCAACAGATTTATTAAAATTTAGCTAGCACTTAGTCAGCAAAAGAAAAATGAGTGATTCTCTACCATTAGATGAAATCTCACACCATTAAATACACTATTGATGGCTAATTGATGGCTACAACTCACAAAATCTGCTGGCGCTAGCATTTCTCTTCTATTAATATTTGTGTGGTGAAAATTATCCAAAAATATTGAAAATGAATCTTTTCAATTTTTTTTTAATAATTGAAGAAGTCAAATGTGATCTCTTACCATTAATTTTATAAATGTGACAAAAAAAACATGAAAAAAATATTAAAAGTTAGAAATTATATTTTATTCTTTCAATTTTTTTTAACAATTAAAAGGATCTATTTTCTTATAATATTANNNNTGCATGTGTTTCTGTTGCATTAAAAAAAAATAAAACACTCCTTTTTAGTTTTTTATATATATTTATTTATTCTCTCTCTTTTTTTATCCTTTTTTTTAATATTCTTGTTAATGTTGTCTTCCCCGAATCAGAAGGTGCGGTTGTTTTTCTGAAGTCCCTACGGGGACACCCGATAAAATTGGTGCTCTCTTTCTTAACCTTTCTCTTCATTTTCCCTTCAGAGAACACAGATCTACATACCCTTTTTTTTTGTTTTTTTCTTTTCTTTTTCTTCTTAACAGGAAAAAACAAATGGCTGGAAATTCAACTTCTAATAATTCGGCAGCTTCAGGTAACTTGAGCTTCAGTTTCTGAGACCCTTTTGCTTGCAATTCAATAAAGTTTTCATCTTCATGATCTCTGCATGTTGTGTCCATCATTTTTTTTTTCGAATTTTCTCAGCTGTAAAGTTGTGATTTTTGAATTTGTTGAAATTCTGAGAAGAAGGTAACCAATAATAAATAAATAAAAATGTGCGCGTGTGTGTTCAGGAACTAGTAATATTAATGGGAATGGTGAGAGGCAAAGTTGGGCTACATCACCTTCCACTGTCTTCAATCATTTTGGTACAAGTGGACTTTCTGTGGCAGTTGCAACTGCAATCACTCACCCTTTAGGTTCTTCTCTCTATCTCTTACCTTCCCAAATATTTGGATTTTTTATTCCCAAAATTCAATTTTTTATTTTTTTATTTTTTATTTATGTTTGGTATTGATTGGCTGTTTGGTTGGGTGTCATTGGTAGTTTGTAGCTTGTTTTGATTTGATTATAAGCAGCTTTGAATCCAACATAAAGTTAGTCTAAATGCATATATAAACTGGTTGAAGATCTAATATGTCTTGTATATTTGTCCCTCTTGGTTGTTTTGCAATTTATATTATATCCCTTGTTGTTTGCATTGCAAGAAAATGATTGTTGTGTTAGTGGATTCAATTGAGGATAACTCAAGGCATATGAATGAAAGGCGAAGGGGATAGTTCAAATGAACGATATTTTCTGAAATTTAACCATAATGCAACCTATTTTTCGCATAGTCAAGTTCAAAAACAGAAAATGTAGTTTATAACAATGTAGAACTCAGTCTATGTTTGTATTTCTTGTGGATAAGCATGCTTCATAAGTCGAAGCTGCATTTAGGAAAATGTTTTAGGTACTAACGAAGTCAATGGTTTCGATGAAGATGCTGTCAAAAAGAAAAATATATGTTATGTAAAAATTGGTGAAGGCTAAATGAGATTGAGACCTTGAACGTGTTTAGAAGATACTAGTGTATTTGGGATCCGGAAAAACTGAAAACAAAACCGGTAAGAACAGCTAAATATCTTGTTTTTACTTTCTGTGCAGATGTATTGAAAGTAAGGCTGCAGATGCAACTCGTTGGCCAGAAAGGTCCTTTGACTGGAATGGTAGTGTGCCGAGTTCGACCTTACCTATGAATGACCTCCGTTATCACATTATAGTTACAGAACTTTTATCATTTAAGCATTTGTTCAGGGACAATTGTTTTTAAGTGTGGTGAAAAACGAAGGACCAAAGTCTTTGTATTCGGGCTTGACACCTGCACTAACAAGGTCAGTTCTTTATGGAGGACTACGCTTGGGCTTGTATGAACCCTCTAAGCATGCTTGTGATGTTACTTTTGGCTCCTCCAATGTTTTAGTTAAAATCGCTTCTGGCATGTTTGCTGGTGCTATTTCGACTGCACTCACCAATCCAATTGAAGTTCTTAAGGTGTGTTACTTTCTTGTTTTCTTCTAATTTAGTTTAATTCTTTTTTACCTTTTTTTCCCTTTGAAATCATATTCCACACAATCAGGTGCGTTTGCAAATGAATCCAGAGATGAACAAGAGTGGACCGATAGTGCTGCCTTGACTGCATCGCAGCTTGCTACATACGATGAAACCAAGCAGGTCAGCTTCGAACTGTATAATTCTTTTTACTTATATCTTAAGCAATTCATATTGTTGATAATGATTGTTATCCACATAATTGAAAAGTAAATCTATATTTGGTGATCATAGAGAAAACTTCTGCTCTGTTATTCTTAATCCTCATGCTAATTTGGTTCTGTCCTCGTTGTCGATACTATTGTCTCTCTGCTTTCATAATTTATTTTGCATTTTTTGTATGCAGCTTTTAGTCAGGTTTGCATCTCTTGAAGAAGGATTCCATCTACATCTGATGTATGGCTCTCCTTCCAACTCTTTTCCTTCTTCGGATTCTTGGTGTAAACTGAATCATAGTAAACCGAATATGGTTAAGAATCCCCAATTTATGGGCAACAACTTTAGATTAACACCGACTGAAGAAGCTTGGAAAAGAAATTTAAATTATAAAATTAGGATAAATTAAATATGTTCCGGAACTGATGATATTGAGTACAACATATTGAAAACTAATATCTTGTAAAAAGGTGCCTAACTAATTTTATTCATATGATTAACTTAGATCAATATTATTTGTCTTTAGACTGGCACAAGATTCAATTCTGATCTAACTGTAATTCTACCTTATATAGCTCAAGCACAGTTGCCGGCATTTTGAGCACCATCGTAACTGCTCCCATAGATATGGTAAAAACTCGTCTCATGTTGCAACGTGCATCGAAAGGTTCTAGGCTCTATAAAAGTGGATTTCATTGTGCATACCAGGTATTCATGTTGTTTTCGCTCGAATCGCCCAAGCCTGCCATGAATTGCATTTGTGTTTTAATGCTACTTTTCATTTGTGGTTCAGGTCCTACTTACAGAGGGTCCAATGGCACTTTACAAAGGGTGAGTTTATGTTCACTACTAGCATTCTTGTGTAGGACTTGTTTGCTTAGCTCTAAAATTTTCATAATTAATCACTCTGGTTTTCAAAATACTTCTTGAAAGTTATTGAAAATTGCAGCTATGTTCTTTTGATTAGCTGAATTTACTTTTGAAGTCACTACTCGGAGAAGAGATACCATTAAAAACATACAGTAAATCCTGAGTTCCTGCTGTTAAACTTTAGCTCATCAACATTTTAAGCCGCAAATGATTAAAATGTGCAACTCCACATCCTAAAATTGCAAAAAGAAAAGGGCCTTATGTTGATATTTCTACCAGAATTACCGTGTCATGCGATGTGATGCATTTTATTGACAAGTTACCCCTTAAAATGAAGTTTCAAAAGACTTTTTTTTTACTCTAACAACTTTAGGGTGTCGAATTGCAAATTTTGAAAGTTTAGGGTGTAAAATAACATGATTCACAAAGTTCAAGTTAATTTTCATTTCCCCGAAATTCAAATTCCTCATGTTTTTCTTTGGGGTTCAGAGCATGCATATTTTGTTCACATAGTTTTAATCTATACCATACCGTTCTGTCAGGGGCTTTGCGATATTCGCAAGAATCGGGCCACAAACAACAATTACATTTATATTATGTGAAGAGCTAAGAAAACTTGCTGGATTGAAGGCAATCTAGTACCATAAACCAACTTTGATTAGAATTATTCTTGATAAGTGCTGAAGAAGCAAGCTACTCTTCTTAGTTCTTGCAAACAAGTCCATTCTTTTAGATAGATTTTTATTCTTATAGTTTTGATTGGTGATTTGAGGTACATACCCCAGAGAACAAGATCACATTTTTTTGACTGGCAATCAGGTAAATTCTTTTAAGGGATCCATTCTAATCTTAGTATGTTGTTGTTATTGTTATCGTCGTCGTTGTCGTCATCTCCATTGTTTTGCTGGAATAAGTTCCAGGGTAGTTACTAGTAAAGGAGTCTGGGGTTGTTTTGGTTCCAAGTTCCAACCCTTCTATTACTATGATCATTGTATTACAAGAGGGTACTCTTGTTTTTGTATTATTATTGTCATTATTACTGTAATAACATCACTGTAATATAGAAATTACATTAGTCACCTGCCCTCAAAAAAGAAGGGTTGAGTGAGATTCAATATTATTTTTTTGCATATTAATAGTTTCCTTGTTATGACTCTCAAATAGTAATATAGTGCCTTTGGCTTAAGATATTTGATGAATACTCAAAATTAGTTATCCAATTAGTTATTATGTACTATTTTTATCTATATTTGTACTTATTATTTTATATATTTTCTAAATAACGCAATCAGCTACCAGATTAATTAAACGTTTCAAAGTATAATAATCAAAATCTGTCATCACAGAATAATCAATTTTTTTTTCCTTATAGTAGCATATAATTTTTTTTCACAAATACCAAATATGCTTGTATAACATAGCTGATTGATGATTAGTGTTTGTGTGTTTTATATAGTATGGTTGTTTAGGCTGAGTTTAACATGTCTATTATTAGGGGTGTTTAAATCCAAATCGATTCAAATTAAACCGTTCATTTAATTCGATCTAAATCAAAAACCGATTAAAACCGTACTAATTCGGATTTGATTTGATTCTATTTTTTGCAAACCGTTGGATTGGATCGGATTTCGGATCTACTTTTCATAATCGATCCAATTCAATCCAAATCGCACAATGTGCTATAATATTATTATTTTATTATTATATTTACAATTATACTTATAACATGTTCAATTTGTTATACATTTTTCTATTATTCATGTATTATTATTATTAAATAAATATTTTATGTTCAAAATGTTATTTATTTATTTATTTTAACTAACTTATAATTTTATTTCTATTATTATGTTATTGTTGGCTTTTTAAGATATTGTTAAGACTTGTTATGTCATTGCTGATTATTTAAAATTTGATGTTAAGACTTGTTATATGTATTTAATTTTTTTTATTTAAAAAACCACAAATCCAAACCGATCCAAACCGCTTGTAATCGGATCGGATTTCCAATAAAATTTCATCCAATCCAAACCGCATCGCATATAAATTAAGCGTTCGGATCAGATGACTTTTTCCCTTAAAGCCGAACCAAACCACACCGCCGAACACCCCTATCTATTATATTCACATTTATTCATTTTCTGTAATATCCTCTGCACAAATTTAAACACTCTTAACAATGATATGTAGATTAAAGTTAAAATAAAGTAGTAGTTTAAAAAAAAAAGATTTGATAAACATAATTGTACTTAAACTTTCGATTTGAGGGTCTTTGTTAAGTGTGTAAATAAATACATATATTTTAGAGTAGACCATGATATTCCAAATCACAGCAACATATTTATGAAGGAATGCTTGTTACAATTAATGATTTCCTGAGAGTCAGAGAAAGTTACTACTGCACTGTAGAACATCAATGACAGTGACGAGTGTGTCATGGGTTTCCATGGTCCATTATTATGTCAACTTGTATTCATTCATGTTTTCCAATTTCAAGGTACCACTGCCTTCCTAATAATGACCACAAAATAAAATAAAATAAAAATTTATATT
>NC_029786.2:103409210-103424136 GCF_000816755.2 Arachis ipaensis | reverse complement strand
TATATTTTAAAATTAATTATTGATATGAAATATATATTAAAATATGAAATATATATTAAAAATAAATTAAATAATATATTTATACATAAATATATAATAATTAATTTGATAAATAATATTATTATAAAATAAAACATACTAATAACTTTTCCACTAAATTAGTAGGTTGGATTGCAATTTGCAAATATTCTGTTCAAGCTAAGATAGCATTAGGTTTTTGTCTTTTTGCAAATCATAATTTGTTTGATGGACCTCTTGTGGTCCTAATAGTGTAGGACACATTTATTTTGAACTAATATTTGATATTTTTATTTTATTTTAAAGAAGACCTCTTATAGCATTACTTTTAGGAAGAGTTTTAAGTGTACCAGGAATATCAGTATTTTAATTGTTTTAACTGTTGATCTGAATTATAAAAAATATATATAATATATATTAATTAAAATCAATAGTTAAAATAATTAGAACATCGGTGTCCCGATACACTTAAAATTTTTCCTTATTTTTAAACCATTTTACATCATCATCATGATCTATTTTTTCATTCTTTTGTCATATCATTGAAAGCATTCTTTCATTTGTTTAGAAGCTTTAATTGTTAAGTGGTTACCATATTTGAGTTTTTTTTATCAATGTAATACTCTTGTTACGGTGGGTAACCAGAGATTGGTGGGCTGGATGACGTTGGTAGGCCCAAACGTGTGAGGGAGGAGACTATCGCGTTTGCCCGAAACTCGGTATTCCTCCGTCCGACTTGCACGTGTGAAAGAATGGGGGGTGGTACCTACAAAGACACTCCGATGCCTAAGTTAGCAAGGGTATAAGCAAGTTTAGAATGTATTGGACTTAGTGATACCTGAGGGAAGTCAGGGTATTTATAGTGGTGAACCAATAACCACCGCTGAAGTAGTGCCACCTTTTTAGGCGGATAACCGTTCCCATATCTTAGGGAGGTTAAGATATGGCTCTATGAAGTGGTTAGAGAGTTTCTAGGGGCAGTTACTCATTCGAATGAGTGTTATCTGCCAGCTAACCCTCGTATCCGACTTCTTTGGAGCAGGTCGTGTTTAGTACCGACTTCTGGGACGAAGGCTGGTACTGGAGGAAGGCCAACCTTTTGGGTTGGGCTTCTTTGCTTAGATATTGGGCCCTATTTATTGGGCCAGGGTATGAACAGATATGTAAGTGAAAATCCTAAATTTACTAGGAATTTAGTGTCTTAGTGTTATAACGTGCATTCTAAAATTCACGACTATAACTTGACAGCTTCTACTTACCTTTTTTTGTTTCTTTTAAGTTTTAACGGAACCTGACTCCTTATTCTTGGAACTTCTGCTTCTTTAAAAGAAACTTCAATGATATAAAGTCTTTCAGATTTGGTAATCCTCGTAGCTCTCCTTGCTTCTTTCATACTGTATTGTCCAACAAAAGGTCTTCTTGGTGCTTATTATATTGTCGAACAAACGGTTAGTTTATAAAATCTTGGTTTCCTCTTCTATTCTTCTTACGTGATCAACAATCAGACTTTTGTTCTATCTTTTTTCTCAATTTCTAAGAAGTTAACAGAGTTGTTGCTTTCCAGGGTTCAGTAATACAGAGTATGACGACCATATATACAACAATGACGAGGATCCATGATGAACGAGAACAACTTCAACAACCACCTAGAGTTTTTCTTATCCCACCGCCCATGGTTGTTGGTTTTCCGCCCTTTTATGGCGCCGCTCAGCCAAGGTTTGTGGAACGGCTGCCACTTCTAGAGCCCAGTCCCAACAGTTCGGTTGTGATCAGGCAAGTGTGGGCTGCCAACGCTGATTCCGAGTTCCAAATCATAAGCAGCCTTATTGACAAATATCGATTTGTCTCTATCGACACTGAATTCCCCGGCGTATTGGGCCCTATTTATTGGGCCAGGGTATGAACAGTGCCCCTACTCGAGCCCAATTTTTTTTCTTTTTAAGAGTTGGGTTCGAGTATTCAACTCGGGGTTTTGGCCGATTTGCAGGAGGACCGACGTGATGGTTTAGGAACCGACGTGATCTTTCTTGACCTTTCGGTTCTGACAGTTACGTCTAATCAAGCGTCGTGTCCGTTAGGGGTGTGCGTAGAGATTTAATGGCCTTGGTAACGGTGCATCTTCATTAATGACTGCCCCCATTTTACCATTATGCCCCTAACGTCTTTATAAATACTTTCCCTCTCTTTCGTTGTTTCGTTTCTGCAATCTTTCAAATTTCCCTTGCATTTGTTCGTGCTGTATTGTTGCGTTTCGAAGGTTCTTACTTCCTCCTGTCTTGATTTCAGCACTCAAAGGTTAGTTTTTTCCCTTCTGTGACATGTTTTCTATTTGCGTGCCTTTATCTTGTAGGTAGATTTGGTTTGTAGGCTTTAGTTCCGTGCCCCTTCCCTTAGAGACCGTGTGTTGATTTTTCTTTTCTTTTGTAGGTTTCTTGTCACCCCCCCTTTTTTAAGAAAAGAAAATGGCTTCCGTAGATGCTCTCTCCCAGTGGGTAGACGTTACGGTTCTAGGGGAGGAGCCCTCCGTTGACACTGAATTTATCACCCACCTTCGTACTCACTATAGAATTTGTACTTCTGAAGAAGATGAGCCCAAGTACGAGTTGGTAGTCCCGGGTCCAGAAGACCGGGTTTGTTTCGGGAGGGCTGACGAGACGGCCCCTCATTTCTTTTTTATGTATGAGAGTATGGTCACTCGTTTGGGCGTTTTCCTCCCTTTTTCAGAGTTTGAAATGTCTGTATTGCGTCATTGCCGAGTGGCTCCCACCCAGCTTCACCCCAACTCTTGGGGTTTTCTAAAAATTTATCAATTTATCAGCCAGGCTCTAGAGTTTCTGACTTCTCTAAGGATTTTCTTTTACTTTTTCCATATGACCAAACCCTTCAGTGGGCTAAATAATAAGCAACAGTGGGTGTCCTTTCGAGCCATTCAAGGTCGGAGGCTTTTTACCCTTTTTGACGAGTCCTTTCACGACTTCAAGAACTACTTTTTCAAAGTGCAAGCTGTAGAGGGTCACCACCCCTTTTTCCTGGATGAGCATTCCTCTCCCCGATTTCCTTTATATTGGCTGGAGGCCTCCCCCTGCGAGAAATATGGTCTAGATGACCTAAATGAGGTCGAGGTAGCCATTGTGGGGTTCCTCCGAGAAGTGTGGGGGAGGGCCCCATACTTGGATACTAAAAAATTTCTCCAGGGGTCGCCGGCCTTTGTCCAGCCACAATTAGGTAGCTTTTTGCACTTCTTGCTTATTTCCGACTTGCGATTTCTTTTACCGACTCTGTCTGATTTTAGCTATCATTTTGTTTTTGCAGAGATGGCAAAGAAAAATGCTCAAGAGTCTTACCAGAGGGTTCAGGAAGCCAAGGCAAAGTCTCGAGCCAGGTCTGGAGGTGTTAGGATGGTTGTCTCTCCTCCTCCTCCTCCTCGGAACGTTGGGACTCCTTCTCAGCCTATTGTAATTTCTTCCAATATATTTGAGAAGACTCCCATTAGCTCTTTAGGGACGACCTCGAGGGTCGAGGAGCTGGAGGGTAGGCTTCGTATATATCAGGAGCATGAGAAGGAGTTGGAGGGGAAAGTCGCCAAACTGGAGGATACCCCTTTCTCAGTAGGGAGAACAGCGGAAGGGATCTTAGTGCTGATCCTGCCAAAAATCTGGAGAGAGCTGCTAGTCGGCCATTCAGCTGTTGGACCTCTCTCAAACAAGTTGGGCTTTTCATCTCTAGGATAGCTCTACACTTGTCGGGATTGGCTTCAATCCCTCTTTGTGTTAGCATGAATCCTAGAAATTTTCCTGCCTCCACTGCGAAGGCGCACTTTGCAGGATTTAGTCTCATCTCGTGCAACCTTATGGTGTCGAAGACTTGTGAGAGGTCAGACAAGAGGTTGACTTCCTTCTTGGTCTTTACCAACATATCGTCGACGTATACTTCCATTAAGTTTCCTAAGTGAGGGGAAAACACCTTGTTCATCAGCCTCTGGTATGTGGCCCCTGCATTTTTCAATCCAAATGGCATGACCACGTAGCAAAAGTTAGCTCTGGGCGTGATGAATGATGTTTTTTTCTGGTCTGGTTCATACATCGGGATTTGGTTATATCCCGAGTAGGCGTCCATAAACGACAAGTATTGATAACCCGAGCTAGAGTCTACTAGGGCATCAATGCTTGGTAGTGGATAAGGGTCCTTGGGACATGCCTTATTTAAGTCGGTGTAGTCGACGCACATTCTCCATTTGCCATTTTGTTTTTTGACTAGCACTACATTGGCTAGCCATGTTGGGTATTTGACTTCTTTGATGAAGCCGGCTTCTAGGAGCGCCTGCACTTGTTCTTCTACTACTAGGGCTCGTTCTGGGCCGAGCTTGCGTCTTCTCTGTTGCACAGGTCGGGACCCTGAGTAGACCGAGAGCTTGTGAGACATGAGCTTGGGATCTATCCCAGGCATGTCGGAGGCCTTCCAGGCGAAGAGATCGGAGTTATCTCTTAGGAGCTTAGTCAACCCTTTAAACTTAAAAAATAAAAAAATACTTGTTTTAAAAAGAAAGAAGTTATATATATATATAATCATTTGATAATACAATCCGTCCAAATAATTATCCAATGAATTAATATATAATTTTGAAGTAATGTATAAGTGAAAGTTAATCATGTTTGCCCGTGTAATCTAGGGTCTAAGAATTTGGAAGAAAACAATAAAGGTACCAAGCATATATTAAAAAGAGAAAAAAAAATGCTTATTTCAATTAGACCAAGTGAATATATTGCTCAAAATGTACGGCTGATAAGAAAACCTTTACATGATTCGGAGGAAAGAAAAAAAAATTATGTTCTTCAATGGTAAGAAATGGGAGAGCAGAAAAAAAAATTATATTATTTTAAAGTAAGATAAAATAAATGGTAAATATTTTGTTTATTATATTATATTTTTTTCTTATCTTCTTAATTTTCAATTTTTTTTTTTCAAATAAATATTCAAAATTTAAAGAGCAGCTTCTTATGTTATGAAATGAATCCATTTACAATTAGATAGATACATACTTATAACTTACAAAAGATTTTTCATGATTATGTGTGAGCAATCAAATATTTTTTTAACACTATTTTTCTTTTCTATAAATAATTAGTCAATATTTTATTTTATCTTCATTACAGTAATAATCCAAACCATATTCACTTCTCCTTTCAATTATTTGTGAGCTAATTATTAGTTAAAAAATAATTTCTTATTTTTTCCCTGCTTTTAATTAGTAGTAATCATAAATTATTGGTAACTTTCTTTAATGAAGTAATGATTCTCCACGTACAAGTTATTTTACCATACAAGTTATTTTTCTCTAAATCATTCTTACGTGCGTGTCTTATGTTCGCACATTTTACACGCCTCTTAATTTAACATATTTCAATCAATGTGCACATGCTCTTTTTCTGCTTCTTTCGTTATCATCGTCACCAACACCATCACTTCCTCCTTCTTTTTTCATTGGAATTTCTTTTCCTCCTTCTCCTCCTTATCTCGTTCTTGAAGATAACGAATAATTCAAGTTTAGATTATCAATTGAATCAAAACGAAATTGATTACTGTTTTGAATCCAATCAAATAGCTAACTTGTGGTTCGATTCAAGTTAATTTTTTTGTTAGTAGTTTATGATTTTATAAGTGAATAATGTTTCATCGTTGATGGTTTGAATTGAATGTAATGTAAAAATTCTGCATTAAAGAAAATATTTTTCTGTATTTACAACAAATTTGGGTATAACACGAAGACATTTGGGTGTATTTTTTTAAGAATTTTTAGAGTATGTGTGCTGATAAATTCTGCATAATTCAAAACTTTTCTTCTCCCTTCTCCTCATCTTCTGTTGCTTCTTCTTCTTCTTTTTCATCATCATCATCACCATCAGTGGTGGAGCTTAGCCATGACCCCCCCAAACTTTTTATAAAAAACTTAGTAGTACTTTTTCAAAAGATAAAAAATAGTTTAATTGACTTAAATACTTTACTATGACTTAAAGTATCTAATAAGTTCAATAAACAACACTCTCTCTATCTTTAGGTTCAAATATAAAAAATTAGATATCTTTTATTTATTTAATTTAATATTATTTTATATTTTATTATTTATTTAATTTAATTTTTTATATGATAAAAAATAATAGAATATTCAATAAGTATTAATATTATTGTATTTGTATAAATTGATAAAAAAATTCAATAAATATTATAAATTGCTGAAAGGTTTAGTTCTGATTCTGCAGTATCACCCAAACCAGAGAGATGAGGTTAGACGAGTTTATCTTAAGTGAGGTCCATATAAAAAAATATTTTGACAATTATTTTTTATTTGGCCCCCCAAAATTTTGTTTCAAGTTCCGCCACTGATCACCATCATCATCATCTTCTTCTTCTTTTTATTTATCTTTTTTTCTTGTTTTATCTTCTCAAGTTTCTTCTTATTTTACTCTTTTAACAGAAATAAAAACAAAAAAAAAATCAAACAAAGAAAGAAAAAAAATACATAATGGTACAAAATTACTTGAAAGATGATAAACTTACATTCGTTCAACTAAAAGAAAGAAAGAAATAAGAAAAAAAGAAGAAAAAAAGTAGCATTAGAGAAAATATTTTTCTGTATTTGCAGCAAATTTGGGTGTAACACAAAAATATTTGGGTGTAACACGAAGATATTTGGGTGTATCATGTTTAAAAATTTTTGGTGTATGTGTTGATAATTTCTGCATAATTCAAAAGTCTTCCTCTTCCTCTTCATCTTCTGCTGCTTCTTCTTCTTCATCTTCTTATTTCATATTCTCATAATTCTTATTGGAAAAAAATTAAACAAAGAAGAAAAAAAAATACATAATGTTGCAAAATCAATAGAAAGAGAATGAAGAAAAAATACAGCAACAACAACAGTAATAAAAAAACGACAATGAAGATGAAATACGCAAAGAAAAAAGAGAGAAACGCAAAAAAAGAGGAGGAGGAGGAGAAACGCAAAGTGTGCTATAAAAACTATTGAGTAACGCACGTGTTAACACGCTTATATGGATGAGCGTCTATTTTATTGGGTTTAGCCTAATTTATATGACTTATAAATCAAAATAACTTATATGTGTAGCACTTTTATTAATTAAATAATTTTGATTTGTGTGGTTGCAATTAGTTTTAGTTAAACAAGATACGTTTTGCCTAAGTGGGACACTAAAGCTTGCCTATAACCAGAACTAATCCATTTCTTTAAAGCTAAGTCACTAGTTATTATTTGCGAATCTTGTTACTAGAAATTTGATTAATTTAACTTTATCAATAAATAAACGATTTAAAGTGAATTTTAGGTCTTTTATTTAGAGATAAAAAAGGAAACAAAAAGCTATGTTTCAAAACACAAAATTCATATATTTTGTATCTTTTTTTGGAAATTTAATAAAAAAATAATTAATAATAGTCTTTTCATATTATTTTTCTTTTTCTTTTTCTTTTATTTCTTTGCAAAACCGAAACTCAAGTCATTGATTAAAGAGGAGGAAAGATCCAATGCTCCAATTATCTACCATTTATAATTTTATATTAATAATAAGAACTAATAATCCATTTCAACTTTTTTAAGAGCAGTACTTGTCACCCACTAATAATGGTGCCTTCATCTTCTTAGGTTACTTTGTTTTCTTATGATGTACCTTTTTACCATGCTCAATTCACTTCAACGAGCATAAGCAATGTTATAAACATGTCTAATGTCTTTTTGTGGAATTATATATAATATATATATACATTTCTTAATAAACAAGTAAGAGTATAAAATTAGTCCTCGAAAGAATAAATTAATAAAAAATATTTTCCAAAAATTTAAAAATGGTAACGTTATTCCTTCCGTCTTCCTTCTGTTAATTTCGTCAGTAACGCCGTTAAATGTTGCTTATGTGGCCATCAGTGTGTCATCTCAGCATGCCAGGTTGGTGCAGAATGACTGATGACAAGATATGTTTCGCTATTTATATCAAATTAATCCTAGATATGTAAACCCTAATTCCTTCTTCCTGTGAAATGCCATTGTTGCTGCAGCATCAAATTGATTCTGCCTAGGCCGAAATTGTTGTGGAACTACATTATGGGTAGTGTAAGTGGGGGTCGTAGTCGACAACTATCGCAATCACAAGGAAGCAATGCTTCGAGCTCGTCGCTGCGCTGGCGGAGGAAGAACACGGACCAAGTGTGCTTTTGTGGGTTGAAGATAGTGATCAAGAAGTCTGGGACAATAAAGAATCCAAATAGATTGTTCCATGCTTGTCCAAGATACCGGGTGAGTTATGAATATAGTCTTCTTCAAGCTCTTAATTATTTGTGTGGGATTTTGAGATTTTTGTAACTTAATGTTTTGCAGAAGGGCAGCCACTGCAATTACTTTAGGTGGGCTGAGGATGATAAGTATGAAGGATTAGATGGTCCAAAGGGAAATGTTAAAACTGATGCAGAAATGGAGAGTGATGTTGTTGTCTTGAACCATAACCTATCATGGAGAATGATGAGTTTAGAAGCTGAAGTTAGAGCACTTAGGATGCAACTGTATTTTGGATTAATAATTGTGATTGTGGTTTTTATGATTATATGTATGTACTTTAGTGCCAAGTGAAGCAGTTATTGTGAAATTGTGGATGTTGTGAACCTTCTTAGTTTACTGTTATTGTATATGAACAAACTTCTGAGTAAACTTGTTGATATGCCATGTTCATGTTTTGTTACTATTACAAAATTTCTACATGCACTATTTTTCTTGATCATAACATAATTTTAGCAAATCAGAAGAAACAGAATTAAAATGAAGTGAACTAGGATTAGCATAACATAACCAATGGTCTACCAGTTTTCATTGTCTCAAATTAAAATAACAACATTGTTTTAAGATGATAATAACACAAAAGTAGAAGCTGATAGTAAAAAAGGTAAGCTCAAAAAGCCTAACATCAGTTTGTACTAAGGATATTCTTACCTAAAGGGCTATACAAAAAATAGGACTATCCAATATACCACAACTACCACATTGTCTACAAATAGCAAATTTTGGCCCTGACAAAATAACAAATACTAACTGCCCTATATTTCATGTCGTCCTTTCTTCAAGTCATTCCATATCTTTTTTTCTGGGAGTTTTGATATCCGGAGTTTGAACAAATGTCATGAAGCTAGCAAGTTTTTTGGCTATTGCGGAACTACTACCCTTGATGGTTTCAGCAGATACAGCAACTGGTCCTGGAGCAACAGGCTTTGGAGAGGCATTTTCCTTTGCCCTGACCTTGGTGACATGGAGTCTTGGAGGCCTTCATCTAACTCTAGTCTGCAGCAAACACTTTTCATCATTCTCTCAAACAAAACAGATTCTTAATCAATTACAAAGGGTGATATTCAGCAGATACAAGTTACTAATGTTCAATTTCAAACTGAATACAAGATAACCTAAGTAGCAATGGTTGAGGTATGTGATTGTTGTGTCAGTAGAAGCTGAGCATCCTGACTAACAGGAATTTCAGTCTGTTCATCTGGAGCAGCTGACGGTACTGCAGGGAGTGTTTGAATGGACTGAGTGTCAGCTACGCCGTCTGCTTTCGGACCAGGAGCACCTTGTGGTGGTGGCACAACTGCAAGCTGCAATTGCATTAGTCTTGCCTTCTCTTGAGCATCGTCTTGCTTTTTCTTGCTGCAAGTTCTCTTGTTGTAGCCCAACTCTCCACAGTACATGCACCAAATTGGATTATACTTCCTTTTCATCTTTGTCTTTGTACCAGTGGGTCTTTCAGCCTTGTCCTTCATTCTCTTTGTTGTTGGTCTCCCTGGTTTAGGTTTTATTGGTGGTGGAACAGGTGCAGGAGAACCAGTTTTCTCCCATAGTTCTTGTCCCTTAACGGGATTCACATTGTATTGGTACGTTCTTCTGTACGCCTCTATTGTCAACCATTCATGGCAATACTCCTCATGCCTCTTATCATTTTTTTCTTGAATGGCCGATATTGCGTGCATACAAGACATTCCTATAAATTTCACGAAAACAAATTTCATTCAGTGAAGTATGAAATATGGTATCTATATACAACTTGAAATGAGTTAGGAGTTGAACCTGTCAATTGCCAAAATCTACAGGAGCAAGTATGGTTACCCAAGTCTACCACCATATTAGTTGGCCATCCTTGAACTTCGTACAAGACCTCTTTGGCATCACCGTACCAGCGGGGAGCCCAATTTCTGGATAACTTAATCAGAGATTCAAGCCTACTTTGTTGAACTGGAGTAAGGATTCCTTGATAATTCATTAGCTTCAGTCTGTTAACAGTCATGCTTTTCATAACTATTCTTTGCACCTCCTCTGCCAGGCTCAGAATAGGCTTTCCTCTTTCATGCTTGGTCTTTGCATTGAAGGATTCACAAGCGTTGTTACATATGTTGTCTACCTTTGGCTCTTCACTGAAATGGACTTTTGTCCAGGCTTCCTTCGGCCACTTGGCTAAATAGTCCCAAGCTTGTTGATTAATCCTCTTGATTCTAGTCATATTCCTTTCAAACTCAACTAGAGTCCTTGATCTTGCACACTCCCATACCAAGTCTTTAAGCTCGATGCTGCCCCACTGTTTAGAGAAGTTCCGCCACAAATGCCAAACACAAAATCTGTGTGGAACTGATGGAAGGAGTTCTTTCATAGCAGGTATTAACCCTTGCACCAACAATGAATCCTGAAAAGATATTTAGTCAGTTAAGTCCTTAAAAGAATCATCATTAAATCAAAATGGTCCTTAAAAATTAAATCGCGAGTCAAATTAGTTCTCACCTTTTGCATGTCTGAGATGAAACACAAAGTTCTTTGCTTCGTAGTCTCCCAGGTCTGAGAGGAGCAGCTCCAGAAACCATTTTCAGTTGTCTTTATTCTCCACATCCACAATAGCATATGCAATCACAAAAATGTGATTATTTGCATCTTGTCTACATGCAGTGAGAAGTTGTCCTCCATGTAAGGTTTTCAGAAATGCTCCATCTAATCCTATTAATGGCCTACACCCTGCCTTGAAACCCTTCTTACAAGCATCAAGACAGACATAAAATCTCTTGAATTGAGGTGAATTATCAGTAATGGGAATGACACCCACCTGAACAGTGGAACCTGGATTGGCAGTAAGTAATTCATGTGCATAATCCCATATCAACCCATACTGTGCAATCTCATCCCCTTCAACTATCTTCCTAGCTTTCTTAAAAGCTCTGGTAATGCATAAACTATTCAGCTTCACATTGCACTTCCTAACAAACCACTCATACACCTCCCTATGCTTCATTTTAGGGTGCTTCCTACGTTTTGGATGTAACTTATTCACAGTCCATTCCTGAGTTACAGCTCTATTTTTTTGCTTTCTTGCGCAAATGTGATTGTCAACTAGTGTTTTTATCTGCCATGAACCATCACTTGGGTTGTGTGCACAGTATACTACCCAAGGATAGTCTTCACTCTTACAAACAGTCCTCACTCTAACTTTGTCATTCTTAAAGAACCTTATATTCCTACCCCATTAAATAGTATAATCTCTAGTGGCAGCCATAAAATGTTTCTTGGACTTAAAAACCATGCTTACCTCAAATTTTAGATCACCAAATTTGGCCTTGTCATTACTGTGGATGCACAGCTAGACCTTCGTCATCAGAGTCTAACTCTTGATCAGAATATTCTGACTTTCATTCATCTCCATCTGATGATTCTTCATACAATAAATCATCATCTGAATCTGAAATTACATCAACTCACCACAAAATTGTAATACAAGCAAATAATTCACATAGATCTATAAAACAAGCAATTTGAATAACTCATAAACAATTAAATAAACAATACCTGCATCAGAGTATTCATCAGATTCGATATTCTTGTAGCTGGAGTCATCAGTGTCAATAGCTTTGTCTCTTACTCTGTCAGCAGCAGGCCTATGTTTCTCTCTATGATCTACTTTCTTGGCCTTAGAAGACTGTCCTCCATCAACTCCATTGTCACTGTCACTACTGTATATAGAATCTCTTACAACTTTTGGAGGCTTGTACAAACTGTCTTCAGCACTCTCATATGAATCATGAGAGTCATTATCATTATTAACTGGAGTTGCCTTAACTTACCTTCCAGATCTTGTTTTGGTTGTATCTTTTACCTTCTTATTGATCTTATCGGTTGATGTAGGCTTGGCAGAAACTTTAGCAGCCTGGGATTTAGTCCAAGACTTGGGCTGATGGATGGATTTTTTTATGGACTTAGATGTGGGTTGAGGAGTGAGCTTCTGTGTGGGCTGAGGTGTGGGCTGCTGTGTTGGCTTAGGTGTGGGCTGAAAAGTTGGCTCAAGTGTGGGCTTAGGTATAGGTTGAGGAGAGGATAACTTGGTGTGCTGAGATTTGTTCCTTTTTGGCTGAGGTAATTTTTTTGTGGTCTTACAATAAGGTTGAGACATTGCTTCATTGTGGTCCTTATTCAGTTTCTCTGGGGGTTCAGAGATGGTTGACAACTGCAGTACATCATCACCATCCTCGTTCATGCAGTCAACCACGTGTGGCTTAAACACTACATGCTCAAAATAGATGTATATGAGATGATGATTTCTCCTGCAGTCCTTAATTAACCAATGCCAACAAATCAGCATCATTTTCTAGCCTCCTCAAGCCATTATCCAGAAGTCTTCCAGGAACTTTCCACAAGCAATTGTTTATCTCAGCATATCCCAATTCTTTATAGTATCCCTTCACAAAAAACACGTCTAGAGTGTCTGCTTCTACACCCATTAATACTTCAGTATTATCTGATTCATAAAATAAATATCCTGATTCATCTGTTTTAAACTTCCCACCATGGTGAAATACAAAGGTCATAGGGGGACCTTCCATCTGTAACCAAAACAGCAACACACTCAACTATTGGAAATTTTTTTCATAAACAAGCAAAGCAGATTCAACATCAACTACCAAAATGAAAATAAAACACACACATGCAGCTATACAGAGCGCAAACATTGTTCTTAACTCTCGAAAAACAAAGTCATTCATGGATCACCACGAAAGCCCTAAGCCTGAACATATTTTTTCAAACCCTAACATTGCAAACAGTAATAATGAATTTCTAACAATCATAGAAGCACATTCATCAGGAGATAAAACCACACTCAATCTCAGAAAATAACAAAAAAAAGGTAACATGCCTCTCACGCAAGGCGATGGTGTGCCATTTTCAGTTGACCAAGGTTGTCGCAAACCGATCACCTTCAACTCCAACACAATGTCGTCGTCGGTCTAGGCTGATAGTCACCGTTCAATGCTTCGTCTTTGTGGAGGTGAGAACCTAAGATGAGGGAATTACAGAGATGTTTTGTTTTCAGAAGAAAGATGTAATTAGAGACATGTAACGAAATAGGGATAGAAAATGAAGCGTTGTAAGGGATGAGCACATAAAACGACGTCATTTAAACTTTGGCTGACGTGTCACATTAACGGCCAGCTAAACAGATGTTCACGTCGTTAGTCAAATAATAGACGGAAGAACTAACGTTACCATTTTTAAATTTTTGAGGGATATTTTTTATTAATTTATTTTTTTGAAAACCAATTTGGAGATTGAATAATCTTTCGGATACTAATTTAACTATTTACTCAAATAATAATAGAGGTGTGTGTCATGTCATGTGTGAAGTGTGGTGTGTGTATAATTTTAGGGGTATATATTTACGGTATTAACCCTACGGAAGCATCTTATTCTTGGCATGTGCTGAATGAATGGAAATGGACCCAATTGCCCACGTGTAAAACGCACATAATTTGACTTTTCTAATTTCAGCATACCTAATAAGACTAGACAATACCATACTTCCAGAAGATAATTTAATTTTCAAATGTTATTCACTAAATATTTTTTAATAAAAATTTATTTACATAATTTTCTTGATTTTTTTTATATCTTATTTTTATGATATAAAATATTTTTTGTTGTCTCTAATGAAAATAGGTCAAAAGACTCAACTCACAAGAGAGTCCAAAGTATTTTTCATTTTTTCTATATGCCGGCTACACTAGTTTTGTGTAACACGTAATTAACTTTGTTTATCCAAATTTATTTTGTCAAACACGGAATTAATGGTAAATCAACATGTTTAATTTATATACTAGGGACTAAGCATATTGTTTTAGAAAATAATGCGTAGGAAAAACTTCAATGTTTATCTTACAATTTTCAGAAAGCAAAACCATGTGCACTTTTCTCCATAAGTTTAATGTGCTAAAAAAAAAAATCCGTAATTTAATTTTTAAGTAATTTTGTTTGAAGACCAAAAGATTCTAACAGAAATTAAATAAGGTGAAGCGGCTAAAATAACTAAACTTCAAGGATTTGTTTTGCTCACTTTTTAGGTTAAAATCTTATATTAAATGTACTAACATTAAGTTGAAGGGGACTTTTTTATTTTTTATTTTTTTTTGCTTGTTAAAAACTTAAAATGCTTAATTAATTTTGTTATTTAACTTGTTTATTTATTGAATCTCCATATGTTAGTTTCTTTTTTTTTTTCAGTTTTATAATTATTAAAAGCTCAACTCCTCCAAGTGTTAGTTGGATGCGTTTAAGTGTTTAACTAGATTAAAGAACAGTAAATTAACTAAATCCCATTTCAAACGAAAACCTTGATTATAGGAATAATTTGCTACCTAAGGCATGGACATATAAACGATTGTGCTCAACTACCATTCAATAAAAGCAAGATTAAATTTTAGATAATTATTTAAATAATAAATACTAAGGTGATAATACATTATTTTATATTTGCATACATTTTCTAGCAACAACATATTACAATTAATTTTTTTTAAATAAAAAATTATGTCTAATATTACATAAGAAACCGGTGAA
>NC_029786.2:103403049-103407795 GCF_000816755.2 Arachis ipaensis | reverse complement strand
ATGATGAATAATACATAAAGGGATTAGCAAGATAATGAGATAAGGGTGAATGAAATAGAAAATGTTCTAGAAGAGCGCGTGTATGCAAAATTCAAATTCCTATTGGCTACTACTATATTTGCAATTGGGCATGCACTAATTGCCACCACCCTTCTAGAAGCTTTTCTCAACTTCGTTCATCAGTAACAATAATGAGAGAGAGAAGGCAGAGTCACATTATACAAGTTTTGAAAAGATTTCATCATAGTCTTTGTCACCAAAAGTGTCTAACAAGTGTGGTCCCACGTTTTCTAATTCTAATAATATATTATTATGGTTTTCGAAACCTTTTATTTTCTTTATTAGTTATATGTTTATGCCAACGTTGTTGCGGTGTTCATTTTCATTGTTCATATTGAAAGTTGTTCATATCATATCATTCATTCTCTTATTATGGATGTGAAGGGTAATAATGTCACTCCAGATTTTTCTTCTTACATTCTCTTTGAGGCCAGTGGTGATTCTGAAGAAGCTGATTTTGATCACAACAAAATGGTTTGTGAGATTTCAAGGGTAGGTAGTTATGTTCATCATGGTCATGAAGATTATGATGATGATGATGATGCTCTATCTTGCAGCTATGATAGATCTGATTATGATGATGATACATGTAATGTTGCTGAGGTCAATTGGGATGATGATGATGATGATGATGATGATGATGATGGGAAGAAGAAAGAAGAAGATGTTGTTTTTGGAACATCATATTGTGATGAAGAAGATGAGGTTTTGCAAGAACAGCATCCAACAAGGTCATTTGTGTCATTTGCTTCAAATCAAGAATCTTTGGATGAAATGGAAAAGAATAGGTTGTTCTGGGAAGCATGCTTGGCATCTTGATTTCTTTTCTTCAGATCTATTTTTGGTTTCAAGTTTTCTTATCTATTCTGGGTTCCTTTTTTTTTGTTCCTTTTTTTTTTTCCTCTTTTATTTCTCATTATGAAAATTTCTTATATTTTTCTTTTGGCTGACACAGATAAAAGAAAATGAATCAAATAGCTTAGAAGAGAAAAAAAAAAAGAAAAAGAAAAAAGAAAGAACTCAATGTAAATTTTAGAAACTTAGGCAGCTAATTAATGAATTTAAATGTAAATATGTAATTTCTCTGCAAATGGTTACATGAATGCTATTATTATTTATTACAATGAATGTTTGTTCACAATTACTATTTGTTTCATTTTAATTTTTATATGATTTTATTTAATTATAGGGATGGAGACAGCAGGTTGAAGCTGGAAACTATTCTCACTTGTAATATTCTAAATTCTAATTTTTGATGAATTTCTTGAGCTTACAAGTATGAATTTGATGAATTCTTTGAAAGCATTTATTTATAAAGGAAAAATGTTAAAAATGAATACTCATTTAAAAACAACGGAAAGAGTATAATGTTAAGACTTAAGAACATTAATTAAAGTTGGTCAAGTTCCAACTTACTTTTCCCAAAAAGTGTAAACTAAAGTTTATAATCTCAGAATATTAGCTGAGCTCGTCCATTTAATTTTTAATTTCTTTATCTATTAATCATAAAAGATTACGATAAAAAGATTATTTAAAAAAACATATTATTTTTTCAAAATCAAACTACGTCTAAAAATGAACTATATTACATGTACATCAAAATCAGTTACTAATATAAAATACATGTTAAAATATAAATACACGTTGAAAATAAATTAAACCACATATGAATTTCTACGTGTACAATAAAATATGCTACCAAAATCAGCGACCAATATACATGTTGAAATACAAATACACATTGAAAATAAATTAAACCACATATTACACAAATACATTAAAAGCTAATTTTAGTGTACCAATAGTATTTTTAAACATAAATAATTTTAACTTGAAAACCTAACCCATCACAACTAAACCATCTCTAACCATAAATCTAACCTGGTTATAAGAATTATTTTGGTTATGTTTTTGGTTTAGGCGTTTAGCACTCTCAACTAGATCCAATACACCTCTTGGGACTTGGGGGTATAATTGTGTCACGGGATATTCAACCAAGATCATATTCCACCAAATTCGAAAAAAATCTGGTGCAAATTCCTCTTATATCCCGTCGAAGATTTACCATATTCCCATTGTGAATGAAATATGAAATCCATCAAATATTGATCATACACAGGAAACATAGAAATTAGCAAGCATCATCTTAGACCTACATCATTATGCCTATTTCCATGGAATTCATCAATCTTACAACTTTTCACAGAAGTGAAATTTGTCATGGTTAGAGTTGTCTAGTACTTTTTGAACATACAGAACAAGGTCAAATTCAGCCTAAGCTGAACACAGTAACCTTCCAACAATCCACAACAAGCCATACAGTTCCTACTTCATGTATTAAAATTTACACAAACAAAACCTGCTTGTTGAGACAAAATATGAAACAAGGAACTTAGAAAAGAGAATGTTTCGTATACTCATTCTGTCTCATACACTAAGCTAACACACCTCTCTTTTCTATTACATGGGAGGAAGGTGTGTGGCCATTGAATGTGGGAGGCAAATGTGAATATACATGACATGTCTCTTGAAAAAACCTACTGAAATGAAATCCAGTTTTTCAACTAGATGCAAGCAGCGGCGGAGCAGAATCGGAAAACTTATCAATCATCTTCACGTCATTGGTTCCTGTACATTCTATTGACGGGCTGCTTTTTTCAATGTTTGAGCTCACGGCAGCCACCCTTGTCCTCAACCTTTCTCCATCAATGGAACTCAAGCTGGAATTTATGGTTCCGTCGGCAATTGATGCAATGGATTTGATGCTAAAACCTGAGCAACAACTTATAGGGTTAATGTACTCTTGCAAATAGCCTGAAGGTTCTTGTTGTGAGAACCCTTTTGTGTTATCATCATCCAACTGCTTCAAGAAGCATTCTTCAATCTCGCTTAAAGATTCAGCCTCCCTTTCTTCCTCCCCTTCACTGCTATGGCTATAGTGAGGGTGATGATCGTTATAATCCGACTTAGTCCCTCTCAATTCACCACTGGTGTCTGTTTCTCGCTGACTGTCATATTCTTCCTCGGACTGGTGATTCGATGAGCGAAATGACATGGGAGAATATCCGGTTGTGGTTTCTTCACGTTCTCTTAGATTCTTCATTATCAGTGTCTTGAGCAAGTTCATCACTTGAACCGCATGCATCAGGGCAGTTAGAGGATCAGACATCTGTTCCAAGAAACAAAATATAAAATATGAACACAATTAGACTAATGCTGTCCAAAGTTATTCAATAATGATATTCAACACCTTGTAAGATAATCAAACTTGTAAAGATTTGAGCAATGTTAACAACATCAAAGAACTTGTGTAACCTCACTAGTATGCAAATTGTTTGATATTGAAAACTACGTAATGACGGCAGATTATTTTGCTTCTAATTCAACAAAACTACATAGCATGTTAATATATTATCATCATCCAAAACATGAAGTAGCATACCTGAGTCATGTTTGGGGCAAAAACCATTGCAATATTTCTAGCATTCATTTTGTTACACTCCTCCTCTTCCACAACATCAGCCATGAGATCAATAGCCCAGCTGAGCAATGCAGACTCCGTTGGCTTTAGCTGCTTCACGAGCTCAACGGACTCTTCTTCCGTGTTGCACTGAAGAACTTGCTCTGGTGAGAGTCCATCTAGTATCCCCGAAGGAAGCTCCCGGAACCAGGCTTTAATTAGCCCGGCCAAGCAATGGACATCGATGTTGTCCGGCACAATGCCTCTGTTTAACTGATCCCTCACATGCTCCTCTTGACTATTTTCCGGATTTATCCGAAATATACCTTCAGCCTGAAAATTCATTGAGAATACAAGTAAAAAAAGTTAACCTTAAACTGAATGTTTTAAAAAATCTGGTCCAAATTGCAAAATATATTGCATTGATTTCAAATTTCAATACCTTTAAGCCTCCTTGTGAGTATAAACGGTCCTGCATTAGCAATAGAATAGTGGGGACACTGTTTCCTTTGGAATCATAAGAACACTGCATAGATTCTGCTGAGACCCCAAACACACTCACACTGCAAGCATAGGTTGCAGCAAATCACAGCTTAGAATGTTGCAGTGAACATTGGTAAACACGAAAACACAATAGACAATGTCTAGAGAAAAACACCTCTTTATTTATTTTTTTACTTTCAAAATAGGATTGAATTAATGAATTTTGAAAAAGTAATGGCAAATTCAAGAAACTATAAATAAGATTGAACAGTATATTACATAATTCAATGAATTTGTAGAATGCATTATACTTTCCAGTCTCAGGAGGACCTCATTTCAAATGAACAATGGTGTTTTCATTTTCTGAATTTATACATAACCCTAGGAAAACCATGCAATCGACATTCGGATTTTTTTTTCTAGCTTACTTTTTACTTTACACTAAACACGAAAACACAATAGACAATGTCTAGAGAAAAACACCTCTTTATTTATTTTTTTACTTTCAAAATAGGATTGAATTAATGAATTTTGAAAAAGTAATGGCAAATTCAAGAAACTATAAATAAGATTGAACAGTATATTACATAATTCAATGAATTTGTAGAATGCATTATACTTTCCAGTCTCAGGAGGACCTCATTTCAAATGAACAATGGTGTTTTCATTTTCTGAATTTATACATAACCCTAGGAAAACCATGCAATCGACATTCGGATTTTTTTTTCTAGCTTACTTTTTAC
>NC_029786.2:103389664-103396268 GCF_000816755.2 Arachis ipaensis | reverse complement strand
CGTTGAAAATAAATTAAACCACATATGAATTTCTACGTGTACAATAAAATATGCTACCAAAATCAGCGACCAATATACATGTTGAAATACAAATACACATTGAAAATAAATTAAACCACATATTACACAAATACATTAAAAGCTAATTTTAGTGTACCAATAGTATTTTTAAACATAAATAATTTTAACTTGAAAACCTAACCCATCACAACTAAACCATCTCTAACCATAAATCTAACCTGGTTATAAGAATTATTTTGGTTATGTTTTTGGTTTAGGCGTTTAGCACTCTCAACTAGATCCAATACACCTCTTGGGACTTGGGGGTATAATTGTGTCACGGGATATTCAACCAAGATCATATTCCACCAAATTCGAAAAAAATCTGGTGCAAATTCCTCTTATATCCCGTCGAAGATTTACCATATTCCCATTGTGAATGAAATATGAAATCCATCAAATATTGATCATACACAGGAAACATAGAAATTAGCAAGCATCATCTTAGACCTACATCATTATGCCTATTTCCATGGAATTCATCAATCTTACAACTTTTCACAGAAGTGAAATTTGTCATGGTTAGAGTTGTCTAGTACTTTTTGAACATACAGAACAAGGTCAAATTCAGCCTAAGCTGAACACAGTAACCTTCCAACAATCCACAACAAGCCATACAGTTCCTACTTCATGTATTAAAATTTACACAAACAAAACCTGCTTGTTGAGACAAAATATGAAACAAGGAACTTAGAAAAGAGAATGTTTCGTATACTCATTCTGTCTCATACACTAAGCTAACACACCTCTCTTTTCTATTACATGGGAGGAAGGTGTGTGGCCATTGAATGTGGGAGGCAAATGTGAATATACATGACATGTCTCTTGAAAAAACCTACTGAAATGAAATCCAGTTTTTCAACTAGATGCAAGCAGCGGCGGAGCAGAATCGGAAAACTTATCAATCATCTTCACGTCATTGGTTCCTGTACATTCTATTGACGGGCTGCTTTTTTCAATGTTTGAGCTCACGGCAGCCACCCTTGTCCTCAACCTTTCTCCATCAATGGAACTCAAGCTGGAATTTATGGTTCCGTCGGCAATTGATGCAATGGATTTGATGCTAAAACCTGAGCAACAACTTATAGGGTTAATGTACTCTTGCAAATAGCCTGAAGGTTCTTGTTGTGAGAACCCTTTTGTGTTATCATCATCCAACTGCTTCAAGAAGCATTCTTCAATCTCGCTTAAAGATTCAGCCTCCCTTTCTTCCTCCCCTTCACTGCTATGGCTATAGTGAGGGTGATGATCGTTATAATCCGACTTAGTCCCTCTCAATTCACCACTGGTGTCTGTTTCTCGCTGACTGTCATATTCTTCCTCGGACTGGTGATTCGATGAGCGAAATGACATGGGAGAATATCCGGTTGTGGTTTCTTCACGTTCTCTTAGATTCTTCATTATCAGTGTCTTGAGCAAGTTCATCACTTGAACCGCATGCATCAGGGCAGTTAGAGGATCAGACATCTGTTCCAAGAAACAAAATATAAAATATGAACACAATTAGACTAATGCTGTCCAAAGTTATTCAATAATGATATTCAACACCTTGTAAGATAATCAAACTTGTAAAGATTTGAGCAATGTTAACAACATCAAAGAACTTGTGTAACCTCACTAGTATGCAAATTGTTTGATATTGAAAACTACGTAATGACGGCAGATTATTTTGCTTCTAATTCAACAAAACTACATAGCATGTTAATATATTATCATCATCCAAAACATGAAGTAGCATACCTGAGTCATGTTTGGGGCAAAAACCATTGCAATATTTCTAGCATTCATTTTGTTACACTCCTCCTCTTCCACAACATCAGCCATGAGATCAATAGCCCAGCTGAGCAATGCAGACTCCGTTGGCTTTAGCTGCTTCACGAGCTCAACGGACTCTTCTTCCGTGTTGCACTGAAGAACTTGCTCTGGTGAGAGTCCATCTAGTATCCCCGAAGGAAGCTCCCGGAACCAGGCTTTAATTAGCCCGGCCAAGCAATGGACATCGATGTTGTCCGGCACAATGCCTCTGTTTAACTGATCCCTCACATGCTCCTCTTGACTATTTTCCGGATTTATCCGAAATATACCTTCAGCCTGAAAATTCATTGAGAATACAAGTAAAAAAAGTTAACCTTAAACTGAATGTTTTAAAAAATCTGGTCCAAATTGCAAAATATATTGCATTGATTTCAAATTTCAATACCTTTAAGCCTCCTTGTGAGTATAAACGGTCCTGCATTAGCAATAGAATAGTGGGGACACTGTTTCCTTTGGAATCATAAGAACACTGCATAGATTCTGCTGAGACCCCAAACACACTCACACTGCAAGCATAGGTTGCAGCAAATCACAGCTTAGAATGTTGCAGTGAACATTGGTAAACACGAAAACACAATAGACAATGTCTAGAGAAAAACACCTCTTTATTTATTTTTTTACTTTCAAAATAGGATTGAATTAATGAATTTTGAAAAAGTAATGGCAAATTCAAGAAACTATAAATAAGATTGAACAGTATATTACATAATTCAATGAATTTGTAGAATGCATTATACTTTCCAGTCTCAGGAGGACCTCATTTCAAATGAACAATGGTGTTTTCATTTTCTGAATTTATACATAACCCTAGGAAAACCATGCAATCGACATTCGGATTTTTTTTTCTAGCTTACTTTTTACTTTACACTAAGAAAATATATAATTTTTTTATTAATAAATGGTAATTAGGCTTCATCACCTGTATATAACTTAATTCTGCATCCTCTATTTTTATATAAAATAAAGAAAAATAATTTTCTTCCAGCCACTAGAAGAACCTTGAAATTAAAATGAGCAGCTCCAATGCTTTTTTCAAATTCAGCTAGAACCATGGCTTTCAAAAGAGCCTTATCCTTTAAATTCTTTCTCTTCCAAACGACATACCCATCAATATTCAAAAGCAAAAAGCACAATTTTCCTTTAGCATAAAACCTTAAACCCCAAGTTGAGGTGCAACAAAAATAACAAAGGTACATTTGAAACATAAAATTCATCTAGAGATACAACAAAACAATGACTAATTTTCCTTTTTCTAATTTTATAAAAATTTTAAGCTATAATAAATACACACAAAGTTTCCAGTTTTGTTTCAAACAAAAGAAATTGAAGTACCTAGCATTTGAAATTTCAATCAAACAAAGCAAAGCCCTTAAAATTAAATAAAGTAAAAATCAGAAGAACTGTTAATTATTTAAAAAAAAAAGTAAAATAAAATGTTTACCTAGCACTGGGAACGCGACCGGGGATCTCAACTTGGAACTCAAGAGGGAGACCGAGGAAGCCATTGAATCGATCAAACGTTACATGTGTGATGTGCTGGACGTCTGTCGGCCATCCGATCTCCATCTGGTGATTATGATGGACAGTGGAGATCACTTCTTCTGATGGTCTGTCTACTCTGCAAGCCACCATAGATTTTCTCAGCGCCGCTATCAATAACGCCACTAGTGACAGCTGTCTCTGCTCTTCTTCTTCCGCCGCCGTAGCATCAGGTCTCGCTCTCTTCCCTCCTCCACCGCATCCGCCGCCTCTCGTTACCATCACTAACCCCGGCATTTCTCTCTCTCTCTCTCTCTCTCTTCTGAGTTGTGAGTAGTGGTTAGTTAATGAATGTGGATTTGTTGGGTTGCATTGATTTCTTATTTGTTGATAGTAATGAATGAAGCTTTTGTTTTTTTGTTTTGAAGGCTTTCAATTCAATTCAAACGGCCACTCCCATTTTCAAATTTCTTCTCTCTCTCTCTCTCATGAAATGTCACTTTATCTTGATGCCGAGCTTTCCATTTTCGGTCTCCGATGTTGAGCTTAATTACCACATTTGCCACTCCCTTAACCCCTTCCATCAGGCTTACTACTTGTACTCTAGTACTTACATTAGAGGTATTTTTCATTTTGTATTTACATAAATAAATTATTTTTTAAATTGATCATTTAAATATTTTTTTAAATTAAATTCGTTCTTAAAAAATTTAGGTTGGTCACATTAATTTTTTTTGTTATTTTCATCGTCAATGACATTAAGATTTGTTAAAGTAAATTTAAAATAAAAAGATCTTGATAATTTTATGTCTCCAACTTATTTTCTACAAATTTTTTAAGTAAAAAAGAATAAAATATTAGTCTACTTATCATTCCTGATTAATTTTATGACACTGAACATAAAAATTTTCAGCACTTAAAAAAGCTAACGTGATTATAGTGTTAGATAAATACAGACTTTGACAATAAAATCTGTATTGGTGTCGGTTTGTGTTTTTTTATATCATATGACTAATAATGATAAACTTAATAACGTGATTTTTTTTTCTTTTATTAGAAATAATTAAATTATTATATTAAATTATTTTCATAATATAATAAACAAAATAAATACCTTAATTTTAAAATACTAATCATGAAACATGTCTTATAATGACTTAGTAAATTGTTATGTATTTTTTTTATTGATTGTTATGCATTTTAGATTATATATTTTAAACTTTTGACTGATATTTTTTTAAAATTCTATGATGTCGATGGAAAAAATTTTCAATACTTATAAAAATTATGTACCAAATAATTAAAAGTAGTGTGTGTTCATTTTACTTTTACAGCGAATACTATGGATTATATATGTCATTTATGACCTAATTTATCTCCTCGTTAAAATTAAGAATTTATAAACTATAATTAATTTGAAAAAATGGTTAAAAGGTGAATATTTTTTAAGAATATTCAAAAAATAAAATAAAATTTATAAAATAAAAAAATAAATAGTAAAATAAAAATTGATATTTTTTATCGAAAAATACGGCCTAATAATAATAATAATAGTAGTCAAATTACTAAACTCTTTTTTTTATTATTTGTTGCTTAAGTTGAATAACACGTTAACATGGTCTCTTTTATGTTTGCGTTTTTTTGTTTATAATTGTAAAAATGAGTTAACTTTAATTAAATTATTTTTACGTTTTAAGGAAGTATAATAAATGGTAATGCAAAAATTCACAAACAAATTTATTGTACAATATAATTGTTGATTATTTATTTTATTTTTTCTATTTTAAAAATTTTAGGTGGTTGAAAAAATAATTAACATTTTAATTTAAAATCAAATATTTTTTACAAAAAATGTCCGTTAAAAATTTAAAAATATGTAATTTAAAGCTCATAATAATCAATAAAAAAATATATAACAATTTACTTAAGTCATTATAAGTTCTGTTTCATAATTGATATTTTAAATTAAGATATTTATTGTGTTTATTAGATTATGAAATTAATTTAATATAATAATTTAATTATTTCTAATAAAAAAAATCACTATTATTAAGTTTATCATTACTCGTGTAATATAAAAAAACACAAATGAACAGAATTGCAGGCTTTACTTTCAAAAGTCTGTGTTCTATGAAAAAACACGTATTTATCTAGCACTATAACTACGTTAGCTTCTTTTAAGTGCTGAAATTTTTCATCTTCAGAATCATAGAATTTTTCAATATATGATATTAAGTAATCAAATTATGAAATTATAGGAATTTTTTTATTTTGTAGATTGAACTATAAATAAAATTTTTAATAAAATTACTCAAATTATTTTTTTTAATCAACAGTAGATATAAATTTATTTGTTATAATTTTTTTTATAATAAGAGTACATAAAGAGTACGTAATATATAAAATATAATAATTTAATAAATTTTTTTAGTTGAAACTTTTTTTTTATTATTTTTTGAGAAATTTATGCAGAAGAATCACAAGAAGCACATCACAAGTTCAGGTAAAAAAAAAGAAGAGTACAAATAACAAGAACATAAAACAAAATAATTCCACAACATTACAATTTCTCTCTCTAAATTTTTTCAGATAGCGCAAGATAAAAAAAGATATTAACGGTACTAAAAAGGTGTAAACAAAAAGAAAAAACAGTACTACAGATAATTGAGCAAGAAGCTTTAAAATCCTTATTTCCTAGAAAACAAAGGTTTCATCTGTGAGCAGTGACAAGGGTCTCAATGAACTTCAACCCGTCGAATCTTGGAGCGAATTTTTCTGTCGAAGCTGAATTCTTCGGAGAAGAAGAAGAGCCTCCATGGTCACTCTGAAACCCACAAGCCTGAATAGAGACATGCGTAGAAGACGAAACAGAAACTGTGGTGGCCAACGCGGCCACGACAGAAGCTACGAAGAGACTGAATTTCTTCATCATCTTGGAAAGGACGAGTTCTTCGGAAAGAAGCGGTTTGGCTGTCTAGGAAATTAAGATAGATTTTCGCATGAAAACTGAAAGGAGAAAAAAAAAAGGGGAAAGAGAGAGATGAATTTTGGTGAAGTGTGTGTTGTTGCGAGTAGGGTTTGACAGCTTATACATGGTGAGGGAAGAAAGAGAACGAGAACGAGGCAACGGACACGTCGCAAGTCATTCATTGATCTTTGATTTCAGTGATTTGCATTGTGCATTTTTGGACAAATTTTTAAGTTAGGAATTAGGATTGTTATATTTATATAAATTTTGTTTGTGAGAGGG
>NC_029786.2:103386901-103389529 GCF_000816755.2 Arachis ipaensis | reverse complement strand
TTTCTATTTTTTAGTCAATTTTCTCTTTTAATTAGGTTCATGCATTTTTAAGAGAAACTTAAGAAGATGCGAGTCTCTCAGCCCGCCTTATTTTTATTGAATATATAGTGAATTATTAACTTAATTTCGGTCCTTTTTTAGAATGATAATACGATTTTTAAGATAAAAATGATTTATTTCGATTTTTGTCTTTTATTTTTATGAACAATGTTGTTTTTGTAGGTATTTATCCGTGAACTCTAAATTATCTCTAAAATTTAAATTAATTAAAAATTTATTTGTTTTGTTTGCATTGGGTTCCACCTCCAGTTTATTCTGTTAAATTGAATTGTGATGCTAGTTGGTTTGCTCCTTCTGGCTATGCTGGTTTTGGTTGTATCATTCGCAATCCTGATGGATGTTGGTTGAAAGGTTGCACTGGGAAAGTCGAAGTGTGCAGTGTTCTTTTTGCTGAATTGTATGCAATTTGGAGAGGCTTACTTCTTGCTTTGGAGAGTGGATTTCGTGAGGTTATTTGTGAAACAGACTGTTTAGAAGCTCTTTTCTTGATAAACCAAAGAATGCTTGGTAAGGATATTCCGGAATGAGATTTGGCAAAGCATATATAGGAGATTATGAATTGGAATTGGAGAGTCTCTATTCTTTTAATTCAGAGGACTGCAAATAGTGTTGCAAATTGTATGGCTAAAGCAGCTGCTTCTGTCGCGGACATTCACTCGAATTGGAGCCAACCATGGAGTGAGCTTCAACATCTAATAGATTTAGATATGACCCTAGCCAATTAATTTGGTTTTGTATCTTTTTTTTCTTTCTTTTCTATTTAGTCACCAAAAAAAATAACCCTAATGTCATACGGTCATTATTAATGTATTAATCGTATTTTAATGTTTATTATTTATATATTTAAAAATTATATTTGAGAATTATTTATTTAGTTTCATAATAAATTATATCTTTAAATTCGAAATTTTTAATTAGTGTGTACTTATTATACTATATATTCAATAATTTATTAAAAAAATATTAATATAATGAATAAAAATAATTTCAAAAAAATATTGTTTAAAGAATAAAGATAAATAAAGTAATAAAATCCTAGCCAATTTAAATTTAGAGATAATTAAGCCCTTATGCATTTTTGAAACTGATACAGCGTTTTTGGTTCAGAATTGAATAAGGACAGAAGCCAAAGTAGATCATTTTATCTTGAGGAGTCGCGTTATCATTCTGAAAAATAAATAAGGATTGGGTTAGTAATTCACTCTTGAATATAAGCCAAACCACCAACAACCAAAATTTTGATGTAGAAGCTAAATTTTGCATGTTCCAAATAAAAAAAATACTCACATGATAATATTTTTATATGAAGATAACATTCTAAACCCTTAAATAATTAATCAAATATATTTAATTAAATACATCAACTCATCTAATAATTTACAATATTATTTTTATGTGAAGATGTCATCATGAAAATATTAACTTTTAAATAATTGGGGGTCTAAGATATGAAAATGTATAAGAATTCAGATATAAAAATTTTGATGGGAAGTAAATGTGGTTCCAATCACAAGTGGACTCCATAACGACAAGTGCTACACTCCTGTAAACGCCTCTTATTCCATCATCATGCCAGATAAGTCGCACTATCTGCAATGTGTTCTTCTGATTCTAAACTCTAGGGAGAATAGTTTGATTTTGTATTCGGATTTTAATGGTATCATCTGGATGCATCATTCCTTTCGCAAAAGCTCCAGCAATAGTTCCTCACACAAACTCTTCATAAGAAGAAATGAGAACTCAGATCGTTCTTTAAAGGTAAACAAAAATATCAAATTTACTATTAGTTCATTCATAAATGATAAATTTGGGGTTAAAAGAGAAATTAAAGTTGATTTATTAGAGATACTTTGAATATAAGTATAAGATAATATCATATATATTTAGAGGCTTAGTAACATATTTTTGGGCAACCAACTCTAATTAAATTAGTTTAAATTCAACAAAAATCAATCTCACATTAAGGTATGTGTAACTGTGTAAGCAGTTGTTCATAGTTTTTAGAACCGAACCAATAATTAAATCGATCATACTATTAGGTCACTGCATTATTAGTTCAATTGGTGGATTACTAGTTGAACCGATTAATTCGATCTTATATAAATAAAAAATAATAAATAATAAAAAATTTAAAATATATATTTTTACTAATATTTTAAGAATATCTAACTATTTTAAAATAATATAGAACAAGAACAATAAGTATTTTGTTAATTTTACTCTATCATAAATATTTTATTTTATAACTAAAATTAAAATAAATTAAATAAAAATAAACTATTTGATGAAAGATGTGTCTATATGTATTATAATTTACATATATATTGGTAAGAAGTATGATAGTTCAATGGCTATAAAGGACATTTTCTTCATGAAAGACAAGGGTTTGAAACCCGTGAAAATTCAAACCACTTTCGAAATTTCTAAAAAAATTGTCAAAACGGTCTTGAAAATTCAAGAAAATCTACAAGTCAAGTTCAAAATCTCCACCAAAAAATATTTTTTTTATTTTTTTCTTTCTCATTTCGATCGCAAAACATTAGACAGTCATATTTCTATTTATTTAAA
>NC_029786.2:103375304-103386886 GCF_000816755.2 Arachis ipaensis | reverse complement strand
TTTAAATTGTATTTTTATTAATAATAAATGTAAGCTTATTTATTGTAATTTTTTTATAATAAAATATATAAGAAATATATAATATATAAAATATAATAATTTAACAAACTTTTTTGGTAGATTTTTTTTATTATTTACTGAGGAATAATTCATGTAGAAAAATCACGGAAAACACATCATAAGTTCAGGTAAAAAAGAGTACAAATAACAAGAACATGAAAACAAAACAATCCGGCAACATTATAATTTCTCTCAATTTCCCTTTCTAATTATAATAAACCCTGCAAAAAAGAAAATTAAAAATTTTCTATGATTAAATACTTATTTCCTATAAAACAAACAAATTAAAAAAAATTTAAAATTAAAAATAAAAGAGATTAACGGGACCAAAAAGGCGTAAACAAACAAATAAAAATAGTACTACGGATAATTAAGTAAGAAGTTTTAAAATTCTTATTCCCTAGAAAACAAAAATTTTATCTGTGAACAGTGACTAAGATCTCAATAAATCGCAGCGGGTCGAATCTTGGAGCGAATTTTTCCGTCAAAGCCGAACCCTCGGAGAAGAAGAGCCTCCATGGCCCCTCGGAGACCCACCATCCTGAATGGTGACGTGCGTAGAAGATGAAATAGAAAACGCGGTGGTGGGCGATGCCACAACGGAAATTGGAAAGAGACTGCATTTTTTCGTCATCTTGGGAAGGACAAATCTTTGGGAAGAAGCGTGTCTGGCTACCTAGAAAAGCAGAAAAATTGGAAGGAGAGAAAATAATGGAGAGATGAATTTCGGTGAAGTGTGTGTTGTTGTGTGTCGGGTTTGACACGTTCGTAAGTCATTTATTGTTCTCTGATTTCAGTGATTTGCATTGTATTTTTTTGGACAAAGCAGATTTATACCATTCTCACTTGTGAGAGAGTGTTATTTAAAATATTTTTTTATTAATAGTAAANTGAAAACCACAAAAAGATATTACTATACATATGTTATGACAACTTTCTTCGGATGTAAAGGATTGCGTGCCTTATTTGATGCAAGTGAAAGGGTACTAATTTTTCACAATGACAAATTACTACCAATTTCCATGGATTTTTCAATAAAAGGACATGCTTGTTGGGGTCACTTGTACAATGGAAGAGACCATTGCTGAAAAGTTGATTTTGTTTCTGGGGCCATAAGAGAGGGTTCTTCAATTCTTGTTAACTATTAGTAGGTGATGAAATTATTGTTATTGGCTCAAGTCACCACACTCATCAATATTCCTTTCTTCCTTTGCATTATTATTCGTCTTTCTTATATTATATCATTAGAGACAACTTTCCTATTTCCCAACAACTATGGTCCTTTTTATGCCATTCGCGTGATTAAAGGAATTGAATGTGAGATTTTTTGTACATTTTGAGATGTTATTGCATATGCACGAATGTAATTAATTATTCTCAAGTTTATTTACGATAAAAATAGATCTTATCAATTTTGTTCAGGCTACATTTATTATTTATAGATTTTACTAAGTTTTCTATGAACGTGTTTAAAAATTACAAGTTAAACATATGGTTACACCAAACATCTTCATTTTTTTCCCTTTTTGTCCTTACATAATATGTCGTAGTTTAAGGCCAGACGTGGCCCTATGAACTTTTTTGTCCTGAATTGACTTTCGTTATTAATATGTGTTATGCAAATTATTTCAAACTAGAACGATTTAATAGTAGTTCCTAGTAAATCATCTTAAACCATAATAATATATGTTATATGTAGGAGACAAAAACAAAAGTAAAAGATTTAAGAAATAGCATGATTGTATATAATTCAGTCCAAGTTATACTGATTTACTAGAAGAAGAGAGTAAAAACACCAATAGTAAGTCGTTCCAAATTAAAATAATTTAGTAAAAATAAAACATAACTATAAATTATTCCTATATAAAACGATTTACTAGGCCCGCTATAGTAAAGTTTGACATTCCAATATATTCCTCAAAGGCTATTCAAAATTTCAAATAAACAGCTTCATGTCTTGGAAAAGTTTTGGTTGATATATATATATATATAGTTTTTTTTAAATGAATAATAGATATTTTACGAATAATACGCGAAGTCTAATGAATTAAAATTACATTGAATTCTAATAAAACATAAATGTTCTCTACATTATGTGCTCCTTATTACTTTTAAAGTTTAAAGACTACCAATAGTTTTGCAACGTTCATGTGAAAATTAAACCAATACGTTAAATACCGCAGTAATAGATTAAAGGATAAATGATGTCTTCTTTTAAAATATAAATAAATTATAAAATATATATATGTCAGTAACTCAATATTAAATTAAGTGTCTAACAAATGAGAAAATTAATGAATATGTTAGAATTTGTGGTCAAGATAAATATATTAGGAAAAATGAATAATTGGTTCCTGATTTGCATTCTCACCCCCACAAATAGCGTTTAAGAGATATATTTGAGCCTTAGAGGAATGTCAAACTTTACTATGGCGGGACTAGAAAATCGTTCTATCTAAGAATGATTTACAATTATGTTTCAATTTTACATTTTTACTAAATCATTTTAACTTGGAACAATTTATTGTTGATGTTTCTATTCTTCTCTCCTAGTAAATCATTTTCGGTTAAAATGACTAACTAGTAGTTATTACTAAATCGTTCTAGTTTGGAACAATTTATATACGCCATATTAGTAATGAAAGTCAATTCAGAATAGACAATTTAAAGATATTGAACGAGGTTCATTTTAAAGGCGATTTACCATAAATCACGACATAGAAAAAAAATCTAACGCCATTATTAAATACTATCATATTGTCTACAGTAAAATTGTGTTTACTATGCAGATTAATATTCATCACCATGTGAATTAATATTGGATAAGCACATGTGTGTAGGGGCGCACACAATTGGAATAGCCCATTGCAACTTGGTTACTAGGAGGCCGAGTAATCCTCAATTTGGCCTTTGAATTTTGAAGTCGAATTTAAATTGATCCCTAAAATTATAATTGACTCAATTCAGACTCTAAAATTGTTAATTCCTGACTTCAGTGGACAATGTGTTGATTTTACATGTTAACTTGCTAAGATTTAGACTCCTCATTTAAGTTCTATGTGACTGAGAACTACTAGATCTCTTAAAAGTTTAAGAAGCAGCAATCACGCTTCTGGAAACTCTAATAAGTCTCGATAACATGAAACTTGGGAGAAAAATTCAAATCACAAGTTAACGTATCAAATCAACATAACATATCGTTAATAAAAATCAGATCAAGGATTAATGCGAGTTATGATAGTAAATTTTGGAATCCAATTTGAATTCACTGAAATTTTAAAGGTTAAATTGAATATGACATTCTGAACTTAAATTTCAGTGGCCAAATCGAATATTTACTTGTAGGAGGCTTTATAACTCCACCGGAAGAGGTGATCAAGACCCTTATTTGAACCCTACTTATGCTGAATTCTTGAAGACAAAATGCAAGTTTCTCGGTAACAGAGACACAAATGTGGAGATGGATCCTAATAGCTCTACCAAATTTGGTAGTCACTATTATCCTATTCTTCTTCAGAACAAGGGTCTTCATATCAGATGCTACACTTTTAACAAATAAGGATGCAGTAAATATTGCTAAAGAAATGGTTAATCAAAAAAGGTTCTTCAGAAAGTTTGCAAAACCAATGAAGAATTTAGGAGGCATTCAGGTCCTCACAGGAAACTCTGGGGAGATTAGGGTCAAGTGCTCAATGGTCAACTCAAATTAATTAGATATTCACTCTATTTGTGTCTTATTTTCATTTGTTTATTTGCTCTGTTGATACCAATTATTGCAGCTTACATTTGATAATATCAAACTCTGTATAAAACTGAAATAAAACTGTCTATCCTCTATTAAAATTCTTTCAAGAGAAACCACTCTTTTGAAGCAAAGCTGTATCAAATATAACATAAAGTAAATCAGGCAATTCTTGAAACTTTATCAAATTATTGTAATAGGGCAGATTATAAAGGTAATATCTTAAACTAAATTGAATCCAGCATCACTATGGTTTCAGACTCAGGCGCACTGTAAGTTAACTTGATACTATTTAATATCAATGAAGCATAAAGTTGAAATATAATGCCAAAGAATACAAAATTTCAGAGTATTACATATTTCTAGACAGAATGGTATGCTGCACTACTACACATCTCAAGACAGAAAATTGCACAACCAGCAATCCAATATTCACTACTTTAGTGTATATGACAAGGCTCTAGGTTATACAAAATTAGGATGTCATGTTTGTATAAGCTACCAGATAGCTAGCTTCTGCAAGCACAAACATGAATATGATGAAGCTAATGATTCAGCTATGCAGTGTATTATGTTACTAACCACATGATTTCTTCCAAAATTCCCATAGTTTCTAAATGAAATAAATATAACAAGGGATACTGTAAAAATTTCCTGGGGGCTTTAACAGCATATCATTGCCAACAAAATTTCTCATCAAACTAAAGCGAATACATTCTATAGTGAGAAAAAAATGACACAAAACAAGTGAGAAAAACCACCTCATACATAAATGAAAGAAGGCCAAAATTATCTCCTTCCTGCAATCTTCAACAAAGGAGATATTATACCCTGAATCTCTTGCAATGACTGCTGAATCTTTATCTCCTCCTCTATAGACCGTTTGAGATTTCGGATATGAGCCCTGAGAGCTTCAGAGCCTCTAATTTCATCGACTCTCATTTCGAGAACCTTCCTTGCCAACCCCATCAACAAGCCGGAATATCTAGGCACAGTGCAATACTTCCTCAAGAACACCAGCAACAACTTCAGCTTCTCTGCATCCAAATTCGAAACGCACACCATTAGCTTCTTCCTTGAAACTAGTTCCTCCATCACAGCCAAAACATTCCCGGGATTTTTCCCCTCCAATACTGAAACCAGAGCTTCCCCATGCCTAAAGTTCTTCAAAAGTTTATCGTGCTCGCGAAGCTTCTCCTTCTTCGGCCTCATAATCAAGTAATCGCCTTCGGAGGGTTTCTCACCTTGCCCCCTCTGAAAGTACCTAAAATGCGAGGGCCGGAAAACCTTCTTCTCAGTGTGCTCCAAAGGCCTAATCCTCCAAAACAAGCTCTTTTCACTAACCCTGCCTTCGATTTCCTCTTCCTTAATCTTCCTCTTCCCAACATATATGATCCCATTAGAGGTTCCAATAACCCTAGTTTTACAATCTGGTGAATAAGCAACAGATAAAAGTGGCGCAGGGAACCTCATTGAATGTGTAACCTTCATTGATGAATAATCAAACACTTTCATGTACCCATCTAACCCAACACTCAAAACCCTAAATTGATTCAATTCCTCATCAGAACCACTTCCAATTCTTCCAACACATAACGAAGTAACCGTTTTGTTGTGTCCTTCCATGGAACACACGAGCTTCCCACCGGAGATCAAGTCCCAAAATTTCACCGAATTCCCACCTGCGGTGGCAACCATCCCTCCCGCCGGCAAGAACACAACATCCTCCACCGGATTTCCATGATTCACCTCAATCGCCGGTTTCGAATCCCCAACCCTAACATCCCAAAGCTTCACCGTGTGATCATAGGAACCGGTGATAAAAGTATCGGCGTTCACCGGAGAGGAATCTCCGCACCGGACGTAATCCCGGTGGCCGCGTAGCTCCATCACCGGAGAATCACCAGCGGCGACGTCCCACACCTTCACAAGTGCATCATCGCCGGCGGAGATAACTCGGAGACGTTGGAGTTTCGGGTAGTGAACAAACCTGACCGGGCGTACGTGCGACCTGAGGCGGCGGAGGGCGGAGCGTGCGGCGGCAGATCCCCCGCCGACGTCAAAGACCTGGACGAGGCCGGAGAGGTCGCCGGCGGCTAGGAGGCGGCCGTCGGATCGAAACGAAAGGGAGCTGACGACGTCCTTGAAGGAGGTGATGGTAGTGGTTGGCGAATCGAGGGGGTCGTTTTGGGGTTTGTAGATTGAGACGGTGGCGGAGTGTGCGGCGGCGAAGGGGTGAGGAGAGGAAGGGGAGAATGTGAGGGAAGGAACTGAGATGAGGTTTTGAATCTGAGTGTTCTTGAAGGAGGACCAGTACTTTGATTCTGGGGTTTGATTTTGGGTTCTGGGTTTGGGTTTTAGTTTAGGCTTGACGGGGAAGGTTTTCGGTTGGGAAGAATGTAGTGGTTCCGCCATTGACGATGGAGCTTCGAGGCAGAGAGAAAATGAAAGTGAAACAGGTTTAGGGTTTAAGGGAGGTTGGGAACCAACAATTATCTATGCTGCGTCTTGTGGTTTTTGGGTATATTAGGGTTCGGGTGTTACGGCGTCGTTTTTCCGAAAATAACTAAAATAAAGAAAAAAAGAACATACCAAAATTAAAATCTAGCTAACAAATACATATGCCTCCTAACTAACAATATTCGTATAATTTTTGAAATGAGAAAGTATGAGGAGCCAATGAAATATTTATACAATGTGTACAATGGAGGTTTAGTGAGTATTAGAGATATAATTATTAGTGTTATCTTTTTTTATTAGTTGAAATTTTTGGGATGAATGGTATCATGACATAGTATTAAAACGCTAGATCCGAAAGGTCAAGAGTTTGATCCTTGGTGAATCCCAAAATTAATTTAAATTTTTGAAAAGATGTTTATTATTGCTAGTACTTGAATAGTTATTCTAAATAATATAAAAAATGTTCATTTTGTAACTCAATAGTCCATTATCTCCTTAACAAAATCCTTAATAATTTTAATATATATCAATCACTTCGATTTCTCTCTTTAGACCATCCATAATGATCATAAACTCTAATTTAATTATTTCCTAATCATTGTTTGTAGTTTACAAATTACGATAATTTATTATTCAACAATTTTTCGACTCTAAATCCTAGATTCTATCCTTTGTTCATTTAACTTGAAAAAAAAAAGGAGGTACACATCAACTCATTTATCTAGCATAATCAAATTATAGGATAATTTATTCTATTAAAATAAACAAAAATACTAGGCGTCAAATTATTTTCATTAATTAAGTTATTAAAATTTAAATTTTAGTCACGCTTGTTCTCCTTTTCGTCATTATATTATCGTTAATGTCATTATCATCACTATCGTCACTACACTACTACTGTTGTTATTATTGTTATCGTTGCCACTATTGTCTTTGTTATTGTCATTGTTACTGTTATCTTCTTTTTCTTTTTTTTATTGTTTATTTTTTTTCTTTGTAAATTGGATATATCTTTTTTATTAAAGATACAAATGTCTTTTATATTGTTTTTTTATACTCAATATTTGTATGCGATAATAAACAAGAATGAGTAGAGCTTTGTTTTTGTCTCCAACGTTTGGGGTAAGTTCTAAAGTTGTCTCTAACATTTAAATCATTTTATTTAAGTCCCTAATGTTTCAAAATTGACTCAATGTTGTCCTGCCGTTAGGGATCTATCAACAGAATTGACGGGAGACAAAATTAAGACGATTTTAAAATGTTAGGGAGACGAAAATATTGGGGACAAAAATGATACAATGAAATAAAATTTAATTTTATTCTTCAATAATATCAATTTTTTACGGTACATAGTTATTCAATTATTTTTTAATCACATCTAAGTAAATTGCACTTAATCACATTACTTTTATTCTAAATAAATTTATTTTTTTATAATTTTAGTACATAAACTTGCGAAAAAAATTATACATATACAATAAAGTAAAACATTTCATGATGAGTAAAAATCTTTAAGAGTAAAATTATAAAAAAATAAATTTATTTAGAACGAAAGTAACGTAATTAAGTGTAATTTACTTAGATGTGATTAAAAAATAATCGAATAACTATGTATAGTAAAAAATTGATATTATTGAAGGATAAAATTAAAATTTAATTCTATGTATCATTTTGGTCCCCAACGTTTTTAAAATTGTCTCAATTTTGTCTCGTCGTCAATTTTGTTAACAGATCACGTAGGACAATATCGAGTCAATTTTGAAATGTTATGGACTTAAATAAGATGATTTAAATGTTAGGGACTACTTTAGGACTTACCCCAAACATTGGGCACAAAAAAATACTTTACTCAACCAGAATTTATGCTATATATGACAAATTAGTGAGTTATCAGGCTATTAACTTTGATTACTTGTGTTGTTTTTCTATATTTGATATTTGTGTGCTAATGTATATATTTTTGTGTTTTTACTTGATTATGGTTATTTATGATGATCTTAGTTTTCTTTAATTGAGTTGTTTGAAAAACTAATGTTATTTTATGATTCTTATTTTTGTGCTATATATGTAAATTTATGTGCTATGATAAATTAAAATTTGTTTAATGATATCTGTCAAATTAGTGTGAGTTACTAAGCTATTAGCTTTAATTACTTGTGTGCTATGAAAATAAAAGGGTGTGTGTTATTCACTTTGTTTTATTTACTCATGTGAAGTGATATAGTGTTTAGTATTAATGGACAATTGCAAGAAAGACAAGATGATCGCTGAACTTTTTAAGAGTCATTACATTCAAAACTGATTTGCACCTCTTGCATCTAAGGACAGCATTCCATGAACACAAAGGAGATGTGTTGGGTGTACTAAGAGATTGTCATGCCACACTCTTTATGGACCCTAACCACCAGGAAATTTTGGAACTGCACATCAGAATTAATAGCCATGAGCCATGATGACATACTTAAAAAGAGTGTCAACAGCACTTTTTTTTTTGTGTGTGTGTCTTTTTTTGGAAAATGAAACCTGTAATTTAACATTAGTTTGCAATAAATGGTGATCGATTTACATACCATGAGAAAAAAATATGTCGTTGTTCATATTTTTCAACAAAGTCATTGTCTCCCTAGCATTCCTCTAATCATAAACCATAGTAGAGTCTCACGTTTTATGAATAAAAAAAAATTGAATATAAACCGGTAGGTTACACAGTTTATACTTTGTTGATGGTGTTTATGGAAAAGTCTAGGGACCAGCAACTTTGTTAAATTTTAGCCAGTATATAACTAGCAAAAAAAGTAAGTCATTGGATGAAATTTTACACAAATCTTACACCATTAAAACCATCATTGATAGCTATTTAATGGTTATAAATCACAAAAGTTGCTGGCCCCCTAACATTCCTCGGTGTTTATAAACTTTTATAGACTATTACGGTTTATACTTTGACCATATATAAATATAATTAGTTAAAACGATAAAAAATTATTTACTCATCTTTTGAAAGTATGTTTAATATGAAAAAACTGCATAATTAGTTACCATATATCTATTTTTAAAAAATACACATAATATATGTAAAATATAACATGACTTTTTTATGTATTTATTTAACCTACTCCTTCATACATTATACCATTTTTTTATCCTTCATAAATAATATATTCTCCCTGCAGAAGCAAAAATAGCCTCCAGTCAACATTATTATTATTTATCAATCAAAGGTATAAAATGGTTGTTCCCAAACCATCAAAGGCATATATCCCCAAACAAATGTGTCTTAAAACAAATTCTGTAGAATCAAACAATATATAAAGGTTGGATGATGGTGCTATCACATGAGAGTATCGAGAGTATTAAAGGTGGACACTTGAGCAGTTGAGCATCTTGATAGAGTTTATAACAAACCCGTTCCCGCCATGCCTCTCCCTCTGCCCCCTGATATTTATCGAGAAAAAACTACAACCACCGTCATGTCATCGTGCATGGGCCGCCTGGTTTCTCTGCAACTAATAAAATCCTTATTACTGATGGGATTTGCCGCACTTTAGGCTGCCACTGCTACACAGCTTTCTTAATGATTATCTATGCAATTCCCTGAGTTTAAAATAGATCACGAGTTATAGGCTTATAGCAGTAACTATTATTCAATCAAATAAACAAGGTTTATAACATGCAAATGTGTCTATAGACCATCAAATCCGATTGTAATTCCTAATTCCTAAACAATAAATCCATATAGCACCAAAAGCTCAGCATGAAAAATCAAAGAAACTAGAAGATTAACCAAAAAAACCCAACAAAGAAAGATGTTCAAAAATTCGAATTGAACATTTGATGGAAGATCATCTACCTCTATCGGCTAGCCGAACCTTTCAAAATCTGTGAAAGCAACAATTACTGTCATGTCAAATTTTAAATGCAAATGCAATGTCCTCTTGAACCTGCAAAGAAATATGTCTGTGCACATTATCCAGGCTCCAAATTTAACAAGAAATATGATTTGGAGCAACAATTACCGTCATGTCATCATGTAACCCCTCGCAAGAATAAAAATATTAAGTAGTTGATCATATGTGAAATTTTACCTATTTTTACTAATGACAAAAGCTAAAGAAAATGTTACGTGATTAACTATTCCTTATATATTCTTACTATAATTAATTATCATTAATATTAAAGCAATACAAAATAATTTAGGTAACAATTGTTATTATTATTAGAAAAAAATTTGATAACAAAAAATTTTCAGTCATAGTTAGCCAAAATTTTTCATAATTTACATCATTTATATCATTTACTAACAGTCTTATTAAAAAAAGTTTGTTAACAAAAAAATTTTCAGTTATAATTAGCCAAAATTTTTTATAATTTATTTCATTTATATTATTTAATAACAATTTTATTTTTTATCCCACTCTCTTATCATTCTACTTATCATATTCTTATCAACTCCACTTATTAATAATATTAAATTAAGGAAAATTCTACCGTGCTTATGAACGATTTTAGCATAGTATGCTGATTTTGTGTGGCAATATGAAAGATCGACACGTGGGGTGGGAATGGTTGTGAGACGGAACAGGAGAAGTAGCCCGTTTTGCAAGAATAATTATGCGTAGTAGTTAGTTTAATAATTAGTTGATAAAATAATTTAAAAATTAAGAATAAAAAATATTTAAAAATAAATATAAAAATTTTATAAGTTATTTAAATTTTAGGATGTTAAAATTTAAAAATTTAAATTAAATAAGACATTAAAAATTTTTACCCAAATTATCAAATTAACTTTTAGAATGTATAAAATTTATAAATTTAAATTAAATAAAATATTAAAAAAAAGTTTAATTATTTTATTAATTTTTATAGTTTTGTAAAATTTTCAATTAGGTCCTAATACTTTTTTTTCTTTTAATTAGATTTTTGCACCAAATTTTTTCTTGATTAGGTCTCTTTTAGCAGTAATTAGTTTAATTTTATAGGGACCCAACTAAAAAAATAATTGATACAAGGACCCAAATAAAAGAAAAAAAGTGTAGGAACCCAATTAAAAAAAATGGTGCAAGGACTCGATTAAAGGAAAAAAAGTACAGGGACCTAATTAAAAATTTTGCGTAACTATAGGGACCAACAAAGTAATTAAACCTAAAAAAATTTATTATATTATTATTATGTGTAACAAAATTAAGATAAACATTTATAAAGTAATTATTTATAAACATCATATAAGTTTATTTATTTATTTTTTTAACAGTATTTAATTTGAAACAAAGATAAAAATTTATATTCAAAGCATTCTTTATCTTCATGCATAATTCTAATA
>NC_029786.2:103364042-103375195 GCF_000816755.2 Arachis ipaensis | reverse complement strand
ATAATAATAATATATTAATTGAGTTAGTTGCACGTGATTCTTTGTTTCTCTTAAAACATTTAATATCAATCAATAGAGATACAAAAAAAATCATTAATTCTTTGTTTTCGTCAAGGCATTTAATTGCACTTAATTTTTTGTAATATCAGTTATGCTACACATATAAGTCTTTTTAGTTTACAAGTCTTACAAGTTAGGCCAAACCTAACAGAAGTTATGCTCATCACCCAGAAAATCGTGTTAACACGCACATCACGTTTCCAAAGCGCTCCCTCACTATTATGAACGACTCTTCTTTTTTTTTTTTCAGATGAAAATCATAACTGTCATTTTTTCTTCGCGTTTCTCCTCCTCCTCCTATTCTTCCTTCTTCTTCTCTTTTTCTTTATGTTTCTCCTCCTTTTTCTTCGCGTGTTTCATCTTCATCGTCGTGTTTCTCCTCCTTCTTCTTTTGATTTTGCAACATTATACATTTTTTTCTTCTTTGTTTGATTTTTTCCTCCAAAAAAGAATTATGAGAATATGAAATAAGAAAATGAAGAAGAAGAAGAAACAACAGAAGATGAGGAGGAGGAAGATGAAGAGTTCTGAATTATGCAGAACTTATCAGAATAAAAATACACCCAAATATTCTCGTTTTACACCCAAATATCTTCGTTTTACACTCAAATTTACTGCAAATACAGAAATGAGTTATGCTACGTGTACACTAAAATCAACCACTAAAGTCAGCCACCAGTATAAAATATATACTGAAATACAAATAATCCATTGATGAAAATAAATTAAAGCACACATGTATTTATACACAAATACATTGGTGGCTGATTTTAGTGTACAAATAGCATTTTTGTATAGAAAAATATTTTCTCTAATACTGCATTTTTTTTATTTATTTCTTTCTTTTAGTTAAATGAATGTAAGTTCATCTTCTTCTAAGTAATTTTACAGCATTATGTATTTCTTCTTCTTTTTTTGATTCTTTTATTTTTATTCTTATTAAGAGAGTAAAACAAGAAAAAATTTGAGAAGGTAAAACAAAAAGAAAAATATGAAAAAGAAAAAAAGAAGAAGAAGATGGTGATGATGATGAAAAAAAAAAAAGAAGAAGCAGAAGATGAGGAGGAGGAAGATGAAGAGTTCTTAGTTATGCAGAAATTATCAGAATAAAAATACACCCAAATATCTTCATTTTACACCCAAATATCTTCGTGTTACACCCAAATATCTTCATTTTACACCTAAATTTTCTGCAAATACAGAAATAAGTTATGCTACGTGTACACTAAAATCAGCCACCAAAGTCAGCTACTAGTATAAAATACATACTGGAATATAAATATACATTGAAAATAAATCAAAGCACACATGTATTTATTCACAAATACATTGGTGGTTGATTTTAGTAGCTGATTTTAGTGTACAAATAATATTTTTGTACAGAAAATATTTCCTCTAATGTTGCATTTGTTTTCTTCTTCTTTTTCTTATTTCTTTCTTTCTTTTAGTTAAATGAATGTAAGTTCATCCTCTTTCAAGTAATTTTACAGCATTATGTGTTTCTTCTTCTTCTTTATTTGATTTTTTTATTTTTATTCTTGTTAAGAGAGTAAAACAAGAAGAAATTTGAGAAGGTAAAACAAAATAGAAAAGATGAATAAAAGAAAAAAGAAGAAGAAGATAGTGATGATGATGATGATAAAAAAGAAGCAGGAGATGAAGAGGAGGAAGAGGAAGAGTTTTAAATTATACAGAACTTATCAGAATAAAAATACACCAAAAATTCTTACAAATATACCCAAATATCTTCATCTTACACCCAAATATCTTTATGTTACACCCAAATTTGCTGCAAATACAGAAAAATATTTCCTCTAATGCTACATTTTTTCATCTGAATTGAACCACACCTCAATCACTTGATTGGATTCAAAACAATAAAAAAATTTTTGATTTCCCTACTTCAAATCCAGCTGAGGGATTTGTCTTCTCAGTCGGAGACATTTTCAATTTCTATTTTTCCTTTCTGCTACATGTAATCAATTGATTCTTAATTTCATTTTCCTTTTTATTTGTGCTCCGAACTCTTGTAGAAAAACTTGCAGCCTTCGCATAATCCTTGTAGAATTTTGCAGCATCTTCAAGGGTGTTAAAAGTCATCCCAACCTTGGATACAAACTGCTCATCAACACCACAGATTTGCTGCAAAATACACCCAAAATACACCATATTAAAACAAGCATATATAAACTATAGAATGCAAATACAACTATAAAACCATCATAAAAAATAACAAAAATCAGATTCATGAATCATCAATAAACAGAAACTAAAACAATTCAACTAAAACAATAAGACAATTCACCCTCAGTGAGATCAAAAGTCATAAACTGTAAATACACCCAAACTTTCCTAAAATACACCCAAATATTATTGATTTACACCCCTGATATAAAATACAAAAAATTCATCAGAGCTAGTACATTAGATTCAATTCAAACAAGGAACAATGAACAGCAAATTTCATAGACAAGGTTCTCGCATTATTTAGCTACACAATCATAAACTACTTACCGGATTTAAATTTAGATTCAATTATTAACTGGAATTAAACCACACCTCAGGAACTTCATTGGATTCAAATTCAAAATCCACTTCGCTCTAGTTTAGCTGATAATCTGAAGTTGAATCATCCATTATCTTCAAAACAATTTTAGAGCTTAATTTTAGAAACAATGGAAAACAAGAAAAACGAAAAAAGAGAACAGAGAGAAAAACTTACGTAAACGGCCAAGGAGAAGAGAGAGAGAAACGTACAAAAGAGATCGAAGAGAGAAGGCAAGAAAACACAGAAGAAATTAAAAAAAGAAAACAAAATCCTTTCGAAAAAGGAAGTTATATATTCGCGCGTTGATTGATTGGAAAATCAGTTAAGGAGGTGCGTGAAACATACGTACCATAAGAGGCGCGTCTTAGAAATTAGGGATTTCCAGGACTTGTATAGTAAAAAAACTTGTATGTAAAGATTAATTCTTGTAATATATACCTTCCATTAATTCAATTATGATCATTAACAAATATGACTCTAATACCATTGCAAGCACAATAGTGTATAAGCCAAGAAATTTTACAAGAAGTCGCCTTTATCATTGCAAATAGTATAGCATTTGAATTGGACCTTAATACGATACATATGGTAGAAGGTGCTGATGAAGAGTTTGAGCAACAGACGGACACACCCGACGAGGTTGTTGTCAGTCAACCAATTTTTGAAAAACCACACTAGCTTTGATGAGGTATGGTAATAAACTGATTTAATTTTTTTTGTGTGCTTTTATGTGAATTTATAATTATATTGTACTAACTAAGTTCATATACATAACATTCATACGTTCATATACATAACATCGATAATTACATACAACTAACATTCAAAATTAAATTCATATTTATTAGATATTACATCCATACACATCTCATTTTTTAGTTATTGCATAAGTAACTATAAAGTTAACACATATGTTTTTAAATTTTATCATAATTGAATTTAAAAAAATATCAAATTCTTAAATTAATTTATTTAATTGATAAATTTACTCATAACATCCATAGATTCATACACATAACATCCATTATTTCATGTTAATAACATCCATAATTTGTACTCATGTTAAAAATTTTTAACTTAATTTTCATAATTTTTGCAAAGAATTATTACATTTTAATGGATAATAATATGATTGAGAGATGTTAGGGATTTGATTTGGGAGAAACTGAAATTGACTTTGGAAAGAATATTAATGACTCCAAACATGCAGCAAAATAGTAGGTGTTCCGTTCGAGCTCAACCGAGGTATAAGGACTCCTTCTGCGACTTCTCGGCTTTGAGGAGAGCTATTCGTCGTCCAAGGAGAATGATGGAACACCTCGGCAATACGAAACACAGCAGCGGGAGCATTTGCAAAAAGCACTTCAATACTCAAGTCAGAACAAGATATTAAGAAAGCAATATGAATGAGAAATGAAATGTGTTTTTGTCACCTGTCTTCTCTTGGGCTATCTAGTTTGTTTATATAGACGAGTGAAGTGTTAGCTTCTCTTTATTTGTTCCGATCTTTTTGGTTGGATGGTGAATGCCGTTGTTGTTGATAACGGACTAGAGATGATGTTTGACTTGTTTGAAATTGTAATCAAGTTGTGGTTGAGTTCTCCCGCGTTATTATCTCTGGATTATTTGGTCGGTTTTGATTTTGATCTTGTTATCGAGTTTATAGGGTACACGTCATAGCCCCCAAGCTTGTCTGGCTTTGTACAAAAGCAACAGGCAAGCTTTTAATAAGCTCGGCCTTTGTGTGTGTTTTTTCCGCGCATACGGGTTTGATTAGTTTCGTGATGTATGGAGTCTCTTTGCAATCTTGAGCCTTCCATGAGTTGCGTTTAAGTGTTTGAAAAAGAAAAAAATAAAAAGAAATGTGGGAGAGACCGAAAGAAAGTCAATAGACTTTTTACCTTGTGAAATGTGTTGTGATTAATGCACTTCCTCGCCATTTGGGTTTTCGATACTTTTGAGCGGTTATCACTTGTGTTACCCACTAAGTTAGTGGGCTTGTAATAATATTTGTTTGATGTTTTGAAATTGACATTCTACTCTTTCAAATTCCTCCTACCAGTTGACCCCAGTCATGACTTTTAAAGGTTAGTTTCTTTTCCTAAAGTTTTTTTCTTGCTTCTGTTTTTGCAATGGCGAAAGAGAAAGAGAAAGAAAAGCAGAAGGTAGTTGAAGTGAAAAAAGACAACCCGTATCATTGGGTATATGATGATGTTAGGACTCGTTCTTTGTCGTATGTGGACATTGAGTCAATGTGTGAGTTTAAGGGTTTGAAAATTGTCAAAGAAGGTTCGAGTGTGGTTGTTGAGCTTCTCCACTGTTCTGGTGAGGATAGGGTTTATGAGAGGAGAGGGGATTGGCAATATTTCTACATGTACACCCCTTGCCTTACTGAACTTCGTGCAAAATTTTCTTTTACTAATTTTGAGTGTGATGTTCTGACTCAACTCAACTGCACGCCTTCGTAGTTGCATCCTAACTCTTGGGCGTTTCTTCGTGCTTTTCAATGTCTCATGGACTTTATTTCTTTTCCATGCTCTCTGTCTGTATTTTTCTCATTGTTTCAATCAAAAGGGGTTCGGAAAGGGTTGTGGGTATGTTTGAGTAGCTTTCCCGGGCGTTCCCTTTTCCTGCTATATAAATCTTCTTTCAAAAACTTTAAATCTATGTTTGTTAAAGTGCGGTCGGTAGAGACCGAGTATCCCTTTTATCTGGACGATGAGCTTATAGAAAGATTTCCCCTTTATTGGTGCTCGGAGCCGATCCAAATTCTCGAGGCTACTGAGCAGAGCGAGGAAGAAGATTGTTTCTTAGACTTTTTGATAGAGAATTTTGCTGATGGGGAATGTTTATCTATTCTTGAAGTTCTTCGTTTTCATGATTCTGGTGACAGTGAGGGTTTGAAAGCTTACATAAGTAATGCTGGCTACTGTTTTTGTTGTCATGTTTTCATTTTCTTGATTTTTTGCTTTCTGTCTATAGGTGGGCGAGTTCCTCTTCTTGATCCTTCTCGATTTCAGTCATTTCTCAAAAAGAAAAAGGAGAAAGGTGCGGGTGGCTGTGGGACCGTGAAGGAGGGTGGGGGGTGGATGCTGTTCAGTCTGCTGCCCAGCCAGCGTCATCTTTTAAGAGGAAGAGGGATGACACCGAGAAGTCTCTTGAGGTTATTTCGGAGGGTGATAAGGAAGTTGTTGGTGGCAATAGGTCTGCTTTTGAGAGGCAGAAGAGGCTTTATGGCTTCATTCCTGCCACGAGTTTGCATTCGTTGTGGAGTGACTAATTTTCCTTTGCCGATCTTTCTGACAAGGTTTCTCAGTACCCTGGAGATATGCTTATGACTCCTCGGATTGGCATGGAGGGGATGGGAAAGTTTATTCAGGTCTGCTATATATATTTGTGAATTTTTTGTGTCTTTGTCGTTATTTTTTTTATGTTCGTTGATTTGTGTTTGTCTTCTGATGCAGATTGTCGCTTCGCGTTTGATGTGCGTGGGTCGCACTACTGAACTGCTCGGGGCCAAACAACAGGTGGCTGTGGAGAGGGTTTTCGAATTAGAGAAGTCGTCGAAGGAGAAGGACGACATCATTTTAGATGTTACGGCAAAAATGAAAGAGTTTGAAGAGGAGGTTGTTCGCCTTCGGGATCAAGTCCGGCTTCTGCAGGCAGAGGTGAAAGAGAATGATAAGACTAAGGGGCAGCTGACCTCCAGGGTTCATGAGTTGGAAGAGGAGGGAATGGAGATGTTCTCCTCTGAATTTGACCGAGCTGTCATTCAAATTGCTGTGTTGGCCCCCGACTTTGATTGTGGTCAGCTTGATGTGACCAAGATTGTTATCGGCGAGAGGCTGGTTGTGGATGGAACCGTGGAGGACCATGATGAGAACGTTCTCCCTTCTTGATTTATGTATATTTGTGTAGTTTGTTTGTTATGTTTTGATGTTTGCTATCCTTTTTAGTTTGGATTGGAGTAACTCCTGTTTTTTTTTTCTGTTTGTTCTGACCAAGGTTAGGTCAGTTTGACAATTTGGTATTTTGATAATATATAGATATGCATGTTTGGTTAATGTTTTTGCATTTGAAAGTAGAATAGGAAAAAAGAAAAAGTAAGGAATAGATCGGTTATTCATATGTCAGTACATTGTCTAACTTTGATAATTTGACATATTGGGCGTCCGGCCTCATTAAAACCCTCCTTAGGTAAAACCCTTATTTGGGAAAAAACCTCTAAGGGGAAAAAGAGTACATTCATCTGCGAATTTGTACAAGTTATGATCTATACAACTTTAGTGAAGAGATATTCCAAATTCCTGATAGTGAGTCGCCTTTTAGTGTTTGTAATTGGTAAGCTCCCATTCCGAGTACTTTTGCGATCCGAAATGGTCCTTCCCAATTCGCGGCGAGTTTGCCGTGTGATGGAGGTCATCTTGCTTCCTCTGTTCTTGTGAGGACTAGATCCCCTTTGTTGAATGTTCTGGGTACTACTTTCTTATTGTGTCTTCTTTCTATAAGTTGCTTCATTGCTCTTTGTTTGATAGCGGTGACATCTCTATCTTACTCCATGAGATCTAGCTCGGCCTTCCTTGTATCGATATTGTGGTTTTGATTGTATAGCTCGGCCCTTAAGGTGGGGATGCCGACCTCAATCGGTATCAGCGCTCTGTTCCGTAGACTAATTTGAATGGGGGTCTCGCCTGTAGTGGTTTGTATTGTTGTGTTATAGCTCCATAGTATTTCTGGGATCAAGTCCGCCCATTCACCTTTTGCATCAGTGAGCGTTTTTCTCATCGCCTGCAAGATTATTTTGTTAGCAGCTTCGGACTGTCCATTTGTCTGTGGGTGCTCGACCGAGCTAAAATGATATTGTATGTTAAAGTTTTTCAAGAATGATACAAGTTTGTTATCTGTAAATTGCCTACCATTATCCGATATTATCTCCTTAGGTATTCCAAACCTACATATGATATTTTTCCATATGAAAGATCGTACCTTTTCGGCTGTTATTCTTGCTAGTGGTTGTGCCTCTATCCATTTTGAGAAATAATCGATTGAGACTAAGAGAAATTTTACCTGTCATGACGCTATTGAGAATGGGTCGAGGATATCGAGCCCTCATCTATAGAAAGGCCAGCTTACCTCCATGCTGTGCAATACCTCGGTGGGCTTCATTGAGATAGCGGCATGCTTTTGACAGTTATCGCATGTTTTGACCTTTGCTATGCAGTCCCTTTGCATTGTTGGCCAGTAATATCCTATTCAGATAATCTTGGCCGCCAGAGCTCGTCCTCCTATGTGGTTGCCACATACGCCCTCGTGGACCTTGTTCATGACTTCATTGGCTTCATTTTTGCCGAGACATTTTAGTAGTGGGTGTGAGAAACCACGTCTGTATAGTTCTCCTGCCACAGTTGTAAAAAAAATTGCTTTTCGCCTAAAGCTTTGAGGATTAGTCTCATTTCTGGGGATGGTCCCTGTATTAATATACTCAAGAAAAGGTATTCTCCAGTCATTTGTATGAGTGATGTTCATTATGCACAATGATTCGATGCTAGGTTTTCCTAATGTAATTTGTGATAGTGCCGACGTGTGTGTATTTGCTCTAGTAGCAGCGAGTTTAGATAATACATCCGCTCTAGTGTTCTTCTCTCTATGCACATGTGATATGATAAATTTATCAAACTTTGAAATAAGATCCTTTGCTATGAGCCAATACTGCTCTAACAGAGGATCCTTTACCTAGAAATCTCCTTTGATTTGTTGGACCACTAAGAGGGAGTCACAGTGTACTATCAAGCATTGTACTTGAAAGCTGAGGGCGAGCTTGAGACTTGCTATGAGTGCCTCATATTTGGCTTGGTTATTGCTTGCCGAGAAGTGGAATCGAAGAGATTGTTCGGCCATTACTGTTCCTCCTTCCTTTAGTACTATCCCAGCCCCACTTCCTTCTCGGTTTGACGCTCCATCTACATGCAACTCCCAAGCCTGTTCGTGATGGTGCTCGCTAGATGTAAGTTTGGAAACGAAGTCTGCCAGGATCTGTGATTTCAGAGCCGGTCTTGATTGAAACTGAATATCAAACTCAGAAAGCTCGATGGACCACTTGGTCAGCCGTCCTGCCAATTCTGGTTTTGTTAGTATTTGCCTTAGTGGTTGGTTCGTCCTCACGACTATTGTGTGGCTCTGGAAATAGTACCTTAGCCTCATTGCTGTTATTACCAGTGCCAAGGCCAATTGTTCTATTTTGGGATATCTCCTTTTTGTTGGCTGCATGACTCTACTCATGAAGTATACTGGTTTTTGTGCTTTTCCTGCCTCAGTAACAAGGGCCGAACTCATAGAGTAATTGGAAACAGATAAGTACAAATACAAAGGTTTACCGATCTTTGGACTTTGCAGTACTGGTGATGAGGATAGGATGGCTTTAAGTTTGGCAAATGCTGTCTCACATTCTTCTGTCCAGTCAAACTTTTTTGTTTTGGAAATCGTCTGGAAAAAGTGGTATGATTGGTTTGATACTGCGGGCAAAAATCTTGACAGAGCGGCCACTCTCCCTGCTAGCTGTTGTACTTCTTTTATTATTTTTGGGCTTGCCATGTTGAGTATTTCTTCACAATTTTTGCTGTTCGCTTCGATTCCTTGTGAAGTCAGCATGAAGCCGAGGAACTTTCCTCCTTGTACCCCAAAAGCACATTTCTCTGGATTGAGTCTCATATTATATGCTCGGATCTGTTTAAATATTTCTTCGAGGTCGTCGCAGTGCGATCTTTATGATGAAGTTTTGGCCACCATGTCATCCACGTAGATCTCCATATTCTGACCTATTTGTTGATGGAATATCTTGTCCATTAGTCGCTGATACGTTGCACCTGCATTCTTTAGGCCGAATGGCATTACTTTATAACAAAAATTCCCATGTTTAGTTATGAAAGTTGTTTTGCTTTGGTCTTTTGGATGCATAAGGATCTAGTTGTAACCAGAGTATGCGTCCATGAAGCTTAAGCTTTTGAATCCTGATGCATTATCTACCAGTTTGTCAATACAGGGCAATGGGTAGGCATCTTTTGGACATGCCTTGTTAAGGTTTGTAAAGTCGACGCACATGCGCCATTTACCTGAGTTTTTTCTTGTCATGACCACATTCGAGAGCCATGTGGTGAAGCGGATTTCTTTGATGAAGTCGGCACTGAGGAGCTTTTTAGTCTCTTTCAGGGCCGCCTTTGCTTTCTCTGCCCCGAGGTTCCTTTTCTTTTGAGCAACAGGTCGGATTGTTCTGTCAATGGCGAGCTTGCGGCAAATGATGTTCGGGTCTATTCCTGGCATGTCTGCCGGGGTCCAGGCGAACAAGTCGGAATTGTCTTGTAGTACCTTTATGAGTTTTAGTTTCTCCTGTCCTTCAAGAGCTCGGCCGATGTAAGTAAATTGTTCTGGTTTTGAGGTCAGGGAGATTTTTTGGAGTTTGTCTACTGGCTGAGGTCTTTCCTGGGAATCCCCCCTAGGATAGCCTTGACCTCTTGTTGAAGTTTTCCCCTGGTGTTGGCCCCTTTTAGGCTTGCATTATAACATTGCCGAGCTTGTTGGCGGTCTGAGTGGACTGTTGCTATCTTGCCATCCTGTGCCTGAAACTTAACACATAAATGTAAGGTAGATACCACTGCTCTGAATATGTTCAGAGCGGGTCTTCCGAGAATAATATTGTAAGGACTGGGGCAGTCGACTATAAGGTACTGGAGATCAATGGTCCGTGATAATGGGGTGTTTTCCATTGTCGTTTTTAACCACATGTAGCCTTTTATTGGGACCCTTTCTCCCGAGAACCCTACCAGTTCTCCGAATGAAGGTTGCATGGCTTTTTCAGATAATTTCATTTTTTGAAAAGTAGAATAAAAAAGGACGTATGCGCTACTACTGGGTCTAGGAAGACCTTTCTTACCAATAATTCACCTGTTTGGATGGAAATCACCACTGGGTCGTCCAAGTTTGGGCCAGGCAAAGATAGGTCGGCCTGGCTGAAGGTAATTTTGAGATCTGTTGTATCCTTGTTTCTTTGGGGTATTGTTCCTTTGATTGCCAGCATTGCTCGGTAGCTTCGTTTGCATGCCATATTTGTCTCGCCTCCCCCTGCAAATCCTCCGGATATGCAGTTTATGACCCCCTTTGGTGGGTTAGGGTTGGGCCACCTACTGTCATCCTTTTCTTCTGAGGTTCGTTGATGCTCTTCTCGGTCTCGAGTGTTTTCCATGCTTCTTCTTCCTTCGACATATTTGTCAAGGAGGCCTTGTCGGGCTAATCTTTCTAATAAGTCCTTGGCGATTATGCATTCGTCCGTTGTGTGTCCATACTTCTGATGAAAAGCACATTGTTTGTTTTTGTCGATAAATCGTTGATTCTGGTAACTTCCTGCTTGGGCAGGGCGTTTTATTATTTTGGCATTGAGAATCTCTTTAATCATTTTTTCTCTCTTTGTGTTGAATCTGGTATAAGTATCAAATTTTGGGGTGAGCTTCAATGGCTTCCTTGGTTCCTTATTGTTTGGTGATCTTACAGTCTT
>NC_029786.2:103352594-103363155 GCF_000816755.2 Arachis ipaensis | reverse complement strand
GAGCATTTTCCTTGCTTTTTCTTCCTTCGACATATTTGTCAAGGAGGCCTTGTCGGGCTAATCTTTCTAATAAGTCCTTGGCGATTATGCATTCGTCCGTTGTGTGTCCATACTTCTGATGAAAAGCACATTGTTTGTTTTTGTCGATAAATCGTTGATTCTGGTAACTTCCTGCTTGGGCAGGGCGTTTTATTATTTTGGCATTGAGAATCTCTTTAATCATTTTTTCTCTCTTTGTGTTGAATCTGGTATAAGTATCAAATTTTGGGGTGAGCTTCAATGGCTTCCTTGGTTCCTTATTGTTTGGTGATCTTACAGTCTTATCTTTTTCTCTCTTGAGTGTGGTTGTCTGTCCGTTCTCTGAGCCTCATGGAGTTCTTCTCTTTCTAATAAGTCCTTGGCGATTACGCATTCGTCCGTTGTGTGTCCATACTTCTGATGGAAAGCACAGTGTTTGTTTTTGTCGACAAATCGTTGATCCTGGTAACTTCCTCCTCGGGCAAGGGGTTTTATTATTTTGGCATTGAGAATCTCTTTGATCATTTTTTCTCTCTTTGTGTTGAATCTGGTTTAAGTATCAAATTTTGGTCATGTAGTCTAAGTCTGGAATTTCCATTGTTACTTCAGCAAACCGGGTCATGTAGTCCTTTAAACTTTCGTGTTGTCCTTGTCTGATAGTACCTAGATAATCTGATCCGTGTACGTATATTCTTGATGATGCAAAGTAGTCGATGAAAGATCTCGCCAGCTCCTCAAATGAGGAGATCGAACCTGCAGACAACTTAGAAAACCAAAGTAATGCAGCACCATCAAGATAAGTAGGAAAAGCTCGGCAAAGTACAGGTTCATTGTTAGTGCCGTTAAAAAATATCATAGATTGAAATTTCTTAACATGAGCGCGGGGGTCATCAATCCCCTTATATGGCTCAAGAGTAGTAGGTAGCATGAAATTTTTCGGCATCTAAAACTTGGTGATTTCCTCGGAGAAAGGATTGTCTAAAGTCAGCTTTTCCTTTTGGCGGACTGATGCTCAGTGGGTCTGTGTTACCCTGAGCCGAGCCTTTAGAATTTCCTTCCTCCTGTTTTCTCACGTTATTGGCGAAGGACAACTCGGCTATTTTTCGAACTTATGCCTGAAGCTCAGCAATCTGAGCTAGGAGTTTTGCTTGCATGGGTTGTTGGACCCCATTATCGGCCATGCTGGGAATCCTGCAAAAAGAAGAATACAAAAGTTTGGCAAAAAATAGTGGGGTCAGATAAATTTTTTGGGCCCACGGTGGGCGCTAAATATTTTGTTCGAGCTCAACTGAGGTATAAGAACTCCTTCTGCGACTGCTCAGCTTTGAGGAGAGCTATTCATCATCCAAGGAGAATGATGGAACACCTCGGCAATGCGAAACACAGCGGCGGGAGCACCTGCAAAAAGCACTCCAACACTCAAGTCAGAACAAGATATTAAGAAAGCAATATGAATGAGAAATGAAATGTGTTTTTGTGACCTGTCTTCTCCTGGGCTATCTGGTTTGTTTATATAGACGAGTGAAGTGTTAGCTTCTCTTTATTTGTTCCGATATTTTTGGTTGGATGGTAAGTGTCGTTGTTGTTGATAACGGACTAAAGATGATGTTTGATTTGTTTGAAATTGTAATCAAGTTGTGGTTGAGTTCTCCCGCGTTATTATCTCCGGATTATTTGGTCGGTTTTGATTTTGATCTTGTTACCGAGTTTATAGGGTACACGTCAGTAGGTGATAAGGAGGATAAGTAATAAGGAGGTGTATGTCACTTGTTTATCAAGAGAATAGGAATTTTTACGTGACATTTCTATATTATAATTATTCTTTGGTTACCTAGCATCACTCCTTATTATTATTATGGAAAGAAACAAACACATCCCGTAAGTAAATTATTATATTATTATTACCGTTGATGATGATGATAGTAGTAGTAATAATAATAATAATAATACCAAGAGAACAAATGATCATGTTACCAAGAGAACAAATGTGGATGCCCATTGAACGGTTCAACATTTTTCATGATAAAATGATCATGTTACGAAGAGAATCTCATTAAATGAAGGTTGAAAAATAAACCCTTCATACATGTATAAATAGGACATGATCTGAAGCCATATAGACAAGCAATAAACAACTCTCTCTCTTTTATGTTGCAATACTTCTTTCTCTCTCTTTATATTTTTATTCTTGTTATCTCTTCCTTATTTATTTAGTTATTTTATAACACGTTATCAGCACGAAGCTCTAACGAAATTTTAGGAAGACTTCAAAAAATGGCAAAGACATGCCTTGCGGATAGTGCAAGTTCACACACTATTCTTAAAAGTAATATATATTTTACCCATCTTGTGCAAAAAGATGAATATGTTAATACTATTATTGGCTCGGACAATGTGATAGAAGGCTCCGGAAGAGCTATAATTTTGTTTCCTGGAGGAACAAAATTTATAATAAATAATGCACTATTATCTACCAAGTTCCTGAGGAACTTGTTGAGTTTCAAAGATATTCGCCGAAATGGATATCATGTTGAGACAATGAATGAGGAAAATCATGAGTATTTATGTATCACAACTCATGATTCAAATAATAAAGTTATATTAGAAAAATTACCCTCACTTTCGTCTGGGTTGCATTATACCAAAATTAGTGCAATTGAATCACATGCCATTGTAAACCAGAAGTTTATTAGCCCAAATGAATTCATAACTTGGCATGATAGATTGGGTCATCCGGGAACAACTATGATGAGGAGAATTATTGAAAACTCCTATGGACATCCACTAAAGAACCAGAAGATTCTTAAAACTAGTGAATTTTGTTGTGCTGCATGTTCTCAAGGGAAGTTAATTTTAAGGTCATCACCAGTAAAGATTGGATTTGAGTCCCCTGAATTCCTAGAGAGGATTCAAGGTGATATATGTAGACCTATTCATCCACCATGTGGATCTTTTAGATATTTTATGGTCCTAATAGACGCATCTTCGAGATGGTCACATGTGTGCTTATTGTCTTCTCGCAACCTGGCGTTTGTGAGATTACTGGCTCAAATTATTCGATTAAAAGCACAATTTTCAGAAAATCCAATCAAAGCCATTCATCTTGACAATGCTGGTGAATTTACTTCCCAAGCTTTTGATGCTTATTGTATGGCTAATGGAATAAGTGTTGAACATCCAGTAGCTTATGTTCACACACAAAATGGGTTAGCAGAATCACTTATTAAATGCCTCTAATTAATTGCTAGACTCTTACTTATGAGAACAAATCTCCCAACCTCGGTTTGGGGCATGCTATTTTACATGCCGCAGCACTTATTCGTTTGAGGCCAACGAGTTACCATCAGTTCTCTCCTATGCAATTAGCTTTTGGCCAGCAGCCAAATGTTTCCCATTTAAGAATATTCGAATGTGTGATATATGTTCCCATTGCACCACCTAATCACACCAAAATGGGACCCAAAGAAAATTGGGGATATATTTTGGATATGATTCTTCCTCTATACTGAGGTATCTTGAGATACAAACGGGAGATGTATTTAAAGCCCGATTTGCGGATTGTCATTTTGATGAATCAAAATTTCCAACATTAGGAGGAGAGAATAAGCTTCCTGAAAAGGAACTTAATTGGAATGCATCATCCTTGATGCATTTAGATCCTCGATCAGGGCAATGTGAACTAGAAGTTTAAAAGATTATACATTTGCAAAGAATAGCAAATGAATTGCTTGATGCATTTTCTGATACAAAGAGGATAACCAAATCTTATATACCAGTGAAAAATACCCCAATTCGAATTAATGTCCCAGTTGGACAAATTGCCACCGAAGCAAATACACGCTAGAAGCGTGGCAGGCCTGTCGGTTCCAAAGACAAAAATTCTCGAAAGAAAAAAAGAGGTAAATACTATTCCTGTTGAAAAAGACATAGTAAAGACACCTGCAGTTGACCAAAATTCTGATATAGTTTTAACGTCAGAAGACGTTCAGGTACCTGAAAATTGTGAAAATGACGAGATCTCAATAAATTATGTCTTTACAGGAGAGAAATGGGACCGAAATAAGACAATTATCAATGAAATATTTGCATATAATGTGGCATTAAATATCATGCATGAAAATAAGGATCTTGAGACAAGATCAGTCGAAGAATGTCGACAAAGAAATGATTGGCCAAAATGGAAAGAAGCCATGAAGGCTGAATTAGACTCACTTGCAAAACGTGAAGTCTTTGAACCTATAGTCCGTACACCAGAAGATGTAAAACATGTTGGATACCGATGGGTATTTGTGAAAAAACAAAATGAAAAAAACGAAGTTGTACGCTACAAAGCCCGACTTGTAGCACAAGATTTTTCATAAAGGCCCGGTATAAATTATGAAGAAACGTATTCCCCTGTAGTGGATGCGATAACATTACGTTATTTGGTCAGTTTATCTGCATATCATAAACTGCATATGCATTTAATAGATGTGGTAACAACCTATTTATACGGATCATTAGATCGTGATATCTATATGAAAGTTCCTGAAGGACTAAAGATATCTAAACCTTCCAATGAATATTCGCAGGGGTTATACTCAGTTAAATTGCAAAGATCTTTATACGGTCTAAAACAATCTGGACGAATGTGGTATAATTGTCTTACTGAGTATTTGGCCAAAAACGGATTCAAGAATGATGATATATGTCCGTGTGTTTTCATAAAGAAAACTGCATCTGGATTCATTATAATTGCTGTGTACGTTGATGATTTAAATATCATTGGAACTCCTGAAGAGATTCCAACAATTATAAAAACTCTAAAAGAAGAGTTTGAGATGAAAGATCTTGGAAAGACTAAATTTTGTCTCGACCTGCAGATCGAGCATACAAAAAATGGGATCTTTGTTCATCAAACAACATACACAGAAAAGATCTTGAAGAGATTTTATATGGATAAGTCGCATCTATTAAGTACTTCAATGATTGTAAGATCTTTAGATGTGGAAAAGGATCAATTCCGTCCTAAAGAAGAGAATGAAGATATCCTTGGTCCTGAAGTACCACATATTAGTGCCATTGGAGCGCTAATGTATCTTGCTAATAATACGCAACCTGACATATCATTCGCAGTGAATTTACTAGCAAGATATAGTTCCTCTCCAACCAGAAGACATTGGAGTGGAGTCAAACAAATCTTTCGATATCTTCATGGAACGATTGATATGGGATTGTTTTATCCTTATGGATCCAAGTCACAACTAGTTGGCTATGCAGATGCTTGATACTTGTCTGATCCATATAAAGGGCGATCTCAAACAGGATACCTGTTCACATATGGTGGTACAACTATATCATGGAGGTCCACGAAACAGACGATAGCAGCAACCTCCTCTAATCATGCTGAAATACTAGCGATTCATGAAGCTAGTCGCAAGTGTTTTTGGCTGAGGAGCCTGGTTCAATATATTCTGTCATCATGTGGATTGATTGACCATAACATAGCTCCAACTGTCCTGTTTGAAGATAATACAGCATGTATTGCTCAACTTAAAGGCGGATATATCAAAGGTGATAGAACAAAGCATATTTCTCCCAAATTCTTCTTCACTCATGATCTTCAAAATCAAGGGACAATTGATGTCCAACAGATCCGCTCAAGTGACAATCTGGCAGATTTGTTTACAAAGTCACTTCCAAAATCCTCATTTGAAAGATTGGTACATGAGATTGGGATGCACCGATTTCGAGACATTAACTGATATCGACAATAGGGGGAGACTGTACTTTTTTTTCCTTGATCAGATTTTTTTCCATTGGGTTTTTCTTGACAAGGTTTTGAATGAGGCAGTCCCCATCACCAAAGGATATTGTACTCTTTTTCCTTCACTAAGGTTTTTTTTTTCACTGGATTTTTCTTTAGTGGGGTTTTAATGAGGCAATAATCCTAAATGGAGATCCAAGGAGGAGTGTTATGATAAGAACAAATGTGGATGTCCATTGAACGGTTCAACATTTTCCATGATAAAATGATTATGTTACCAAGAGAATCTCATTAAATGAAGGTTGAAAAATAAACCCTTCATACATGTATAAATAGGACATGATCTAAAGCCATATAGACAAACAATAAATAACTCTCTCTCTCTCTCTTTTATGTTGCAATACTTCTTTCTCTTTCTTTATATTTTTATTCTTATTATCTCTTCCTTATTTATTTAGTTATTTTATAACAAATAGTAGTGGTGGTGTTGTAAGAAGGGCTTTAGTTAGTTACTTTTATTTGTCATGCATGCACTAAATTTAACGGAAACGAAACTTTTCTAACAGCAGGTTAATTTTGTCTATAATAAGTATTTTTGGTATATACACTAAAATTTCGATTTTGTCGTACTTGTGTGATCCTAAAAATATTTCATCTGTATTTTTATCCATTTATAATTTTGTCTATTTACTCAAATTTGTTAAGCCCCAAATCTATATTGCAGATATTAAATTATGAATCGTCACAATTGAATCGTAAACTATGAATTTTGATTAGCAAAGTAATCGAGAACATTAACTTTGATAACGTGATTAATCGAGAATACTATAAATATAATAAACACTAATATTACACTAAATTTTAGAGGAAAAGAATTTCCAAATATCAAGTGTATAAGCTAAAGACTAATTTATTGACCATCCGTAGTGATCATAGTTATAACTCTCTCGACTATTTTCTAATAATTATTGTATTTCTCAAATCACGATAATTTATTGACCAATGTCTCGTTTCTAAATTCATTAAGTTTAAAAGAGAGATGTACATCAACTCTTTCATCTGACATAATAATCAAATTATAAGGAAAGAAACATGGAAGTTGTGATGACACCATAGGGAAATAAATCAAGAAATGCAAAACTTAGGAGAACCTTGAACAAAATCAAAATGTTATAAACATTTTATATAAAAGAAGAATTATATATTCCTTGACATTTTTTATGATACAATATACACGCTGAGCAACTATATTCCCTCCCTAAGTCACATCCTAAGTTGAGGGTGGTAGAAGATTAGTTACTAACATCTCTTCCACTTTATACATGTCACATTCCTTACAAATTCAACACCTCCATAAAAAGATAAATTAAATCACCCATTTCACTAATTTGCTATCAGAAAACTTTCCAACCTCTCTCAAAGCTATTTGTACACTGAAAACAAGAACTTCCTTACTTGCTGCAACTATTTCAGAAACAGTACAAAATATGTCTTTGTTCTTTCAACATTGGCGGATACAAAGAACACAACATTAGGGGGTGGCCAGCCTCAAATTCTGCTGAACTCCATGTCATGAACTATACATCATATGTATGCTAGCGAGCCGCGGTCAAGGTCTGGCTGTGGTCGACCTCGTGTCGGAGTTGGTGGCCTCTGAATATTAAGTTCCTATTGTAACAAGAACAAAAAGAAGATAAACATTTAGAGACTTGATTTGAAACGTTTAAATATCATATGGATTTTGTTTTCAAACTTTCATACAATATATAATATAAAGACTTTGATACAAAATGTAGAAACCTAATTGAAAATTGAGTGAATCTAAAAAATCTCCAAAGTAATTTAACCTTAAACAAACACAGTACACAAAAGCACGAAACTGCATTAAGGTCCTCACCTGCATCCATGTTTCATCCATGACGCGCTCAGGAGATGTCTCTGGAGACTGAAGGGGTGGCGGTAAGGGGTGGATCAATTTTGGAACCACTACCAAGCCCCGGCCAACGACCAGTATGGCACCAGCATTGTTTGCCGTTCCTAAACAACACGCGCTGTGTGAGACTCATGCAAATACGGACAAACGAGAGAACTGGTGGGGATTTACACTTACCACAATAGTTAGTTGCAGAAAAAAGCGTAATCAATTGTCCCTGTGCGAATCGTTCAAAGCCATCCATGACGCATTCATGGGCCCTTATAATTAGCTGTAGTTTATTTTTCTTGCAGAACTCGGTTACACGGTCAGGCTGCACAAAATAAATATTCAACGGGTCAGTTGTGCCTTGTTGATCAAACATGGAGACTTGTCTGTGGTTAATTAACTAATATTCAATAACCAACTGCACATATAGTACGAAAGGTCTATGTTTGCAATGCATGATGAACGGCTACGTACCCCAAAAGTGACAAGGCCTGGTCCTCTGGCATTTGGTCTCAAACCCTCTACACTGTCATTTTCTGTAGGATCGGACCTACAAACATGTAAATGTTATAAGAAAAGAATGAAAAAACTTAAAAACTGTAAAAACCGCAGGTTCAACCCAGCAAACCGAGAGAGAAGGAAAGCATACCACAGAAGGTCCATCAAAATAATAGATCCTGCATCCATTGTTATGGGCCTTTCAAGCTTCTCTATCTGTTCTACAGAATTGATAGACCTTCCAATGCCACCATGCATACAGATAATTTTCTTTTCAATAAGAGCTGCAAGTGGAAGATAGTTGAAAAGTTGATTGAACCTCGTCCATGCCCAGATTCCATCATTTTCCCCCTATAGGAACACTAGTTAGTTGTAGAATAATAGAATTTAGAGTTAAATCCAATTAACGACTACATGCACATTCCATCCGTACCATCCTTTCAATGCACTCAATACGAAAACCAAATAGTGCATTTATGTCAGCAGCTTCATGGTTACCACGTATCAGGTGAACATTCTCAGGATACTCAATCTGCAGAATCACAAGGGCAGTACGTGATCGGTTATAAAGATAAAAACAAAAATAATAATTAAAATACAACTACATATACACATTAATATAATTGAAGTAGCTTACCTTAAGTGCAAGCAGCAAGGTAATGGTTTCCAAGCTGTGCTGTCCTCTATCAACATAATCTCCCAAAAACAGATAGTCAATATACCTGAAACATTATGAGTACTAAAGTAAATAATAAATAAATGAATCATATGAAGGCCATAGCAAGAGATCAATGTCGCCAATAAGTTCTAATTGAACCATTACCAAGAGTGAATGTGTTATTTACTTATAGCACCAGAGAGAACAGATGAACTTTGCTATTAAAGGAAATGTCACATAATTAACTTAAGGTGACTACTTATACAAAGATATCTTCATGTGAAGATGATGATAGCTAAAAATTATTAGATATTTTCATATGTTAGACTAAACTGCTTAACACATGTCAATCTCTTAGCTAAAAAATCTTCCCATGAAGATAGCCACCTTAATTTATTTACCCCAAATCGTCAATTCAATATTGTAATTCTCCACATAACAGGTCACCTCAGATTATAGCTAATGGACATATTTCAAGTAAATCCTGATAAATCAAATTCATAGTATATGCCTCCAAAAACTGAATGTTAATGCTTATTATACAGCTCGGACAATTTTGCATATTACATAATAGAACCCTGTATTACAAAGGGGTATGTTGTAGGTATACACTAGAGATCATGCATAGGAAATTGTGGGTATTTTTGGAAGTAAATTACTGCTATATGAGGGAACCATGAGGAATGGGGTACACACAATTTCGAAAGGAATTGGGAGGGTAAAGGTCCCCTTTATGTCCAGGCCAGTTCCTTTATTTTCAATATCCATACTTGTATTATATATGGCCACATTAATATATATCAGTTTCAGTTTCATTTTTTAAAAATATTATCAGGTTCACATCACTACATTATGCTCTTGAATACCTAGAAACAGTGTTTTTCCAATTAATGCACGAGGGGATCACAAAAACCATTGGAAAATCACCAGACGAGACATGATCTGATTGATAACCAATCTATACATAAGTAGTTTTGACACAAAAACACCGCTAATCTACCAATGGATAAATAGCATACATACGTGATGTCTCCCGCAGTTGAAGGAAATCCATATTCATCAAATAGTCGCATCAAATCACCAAACTGACCATGAAGATCACCAAATACTTTGATAGGAGCTTTTAACTGAAGAACAGTTGGTTCTTGCATAAATATTTGCTCGGCAGCATAGCATAATTCACCGACTTCATAAGAATCCAAGAAGAATCGTCTGTTTGCAGGTGCTTTCCAGTTGCGTGGCCTAAGCAAATTCGAAATTATCTGGCAGGAAAGAAATGATAATAAGTTATTGATTTAAACGTTTAGTGCAGTGACATGATAATTAAAAAGGTAGATATAAATATTGCAAAGCCAGTAACAAAAAGGAAACAAAAAGATGCATCAAATAACACTTGCCTTTTTATGTAATCCCTGAGGGGATTTCTGCCTAGTGAATTTTTTGGTAGGATATGGTGTATCATTATTTACAGGAACCATGCGTCTGCTTTCATTTTCAAATTGATCCAGCGATAGCTGTCTCACCATTCCACCTAGGTTACCTACAGCCTCTTTAGCAACTACAACCTGTAATGAAATATATATGATTGCGCAGTCGAGAGGAATAATTGAGTTATAAACAAAGATCCAAAGCACATACAGCTCTGGGATGAAGGCGAACATCGCCTTCTGTGTCACTGCCATCTGAAACTGTTTCTGCGGCTTGTGAGTTGTCATCTGAT
>NC_029786.2:103345283-103352562 GCF_000816755.2 Arachis ipaensis | reverse complement strand
CATTCGCTACCTCAGCTTCTGCAGCTGATGCTTCCCTAAGTTTCTCCATGGAGTTTCTGTCCATTCTGGTAATAATTAAATACATCAGTTATAAAATTGAAATATCATAAGCATGAGGTAGACATGTTAAGCTTGGAATAACAGGAAAAGTTATATACCCTAAGCCACCAGATGAGGGAACATCTGGCCCAGAATCTGAACTTGGTGTTGTTACGTTATAATTTACATTAGACTGGCCAAATTTGGGGCTTGAAATAGGTGAAGTTCTCTCAGATGTTAACACAGGAGAATTACTGTCAGATTGAAAGGGTGAATTTTCTGCCACTAATAAATCATCTAGCAGTGAATCTGCAGAAAATAACGTGGTTATATTAGAACATCATAACCAATATAACAAATTTTTTAATTTCTAAGACAATCAACTTATTGCGGGGAAAATCATAAGATTACTTAGGGCCAACGACAATGACCGTTTCTCAATGAATCACTGTAAGATCTTAACTAGTTCCGAGTAGGACTTTTGATCTTTTTTGCCAAGAGGGTATTCAAGACTAGAGCTCTACACAACTGCCAACTATCCTTAAAGGGACAATGATTCACCTTTATCCCATACATATACTAGATTACAGAATAGAAGCAAGGAGGAGATGAGCTGCAACGTTATGACCCTGAGGGACGGGCAGTCAACATATATCGGGGCCTCCCTTCTCGAATCTGGACACCACTCTTTGTTTTTTTCCCCTTCTTCCATTAATTAAGTATATCGACTTCTATCAAATGATCATTGTTTATTTAAGTCATTTAAATTTAGACCGGAAGAACAAAACAGCATATTAAGAGGGTAGATTTTCTTTATTGTGAAAAAGGTGGAAATCAATTCATGTGATCCTGACTGTTTTTCTAATAACCCAAGTGAATATGCCACGTTTATTTTTCAACTTTGAATTGTGTAACATGAGTACTCACCTCCTCTAAGACCACCATAGATGTATATACGAACACCAACGGCCGCTGCTGCATGCCGACAACGACGCAAAAGATCCAAAGGAGGGTCATAATCATGACCTTTGTTTGGGCGTGACGAGGCCACAATGCCATTTCTATCCAACCAAACCCCAGCCGCTGTGTCGAGTACTGTCAAAACAAGTAAAGGAAGATTAAATATTAATATGAATTGGCTAAAAAAGCATTTGAAGAAAAAAAAATGAAATGAAAAAATTGATAATAACATAGAAATACAGATTACCTGCAATGGCTGCTTCACCTTCTACAGCCCGTCCACCTTTGAGAACACCTCCTGTAACGTGCAATCGTGCACCAACAAAAACCTAGAATGCAATGCCACAACCCATTAACAAAATGCTTCAAATGGAATGAATAAATTGGTTAACATAATCGACATTTGACACGATTATAAAATAAAATCGTCATACCAGTTCTAAGCCATTGACCATATTTTCATAAAACAACTAAAAGACATATAAAAATAGCAGGGAATCTGGCATTAACTATGAGAGAAATCCACTTAAAATATTTCTAGAACTTCGCAACAGTCCCTCTTCATTAATTATGAGAGTGTGGATTACTTCAAGATAAAAACATTAAACTAATTAAAACATTATCGGGATCATAAATATTTCATGCGCATTAATGTTAGCTATTAGATGAAGATAAAGCTTGATTGCATTTAAGAAGGAAATCTCTTCCTCGATGAAAGTGAGACCCACAATCTACCGAAGTTCCTTTTAGCCATTAGATCAAGATTTTAGTCAGGTCAATGCATTACTGACTGCTCGCACGTGCATAAATAAGAACATATATGGTAATAATTAATGTGTCAAATAACTTCAGTATTTAAAAATAACAATGTTAAAGGCATCCCCATGATGACAAAAATCATTTTTCCCCATATCTCACTTACCGCAGCATGTTGATACCTTGGTGAAGGGGAAACTCCAGGTGCGAGTGTCCATTCCCACTGGCCGTTCCTATGCATGAGCAGTCCATATGCATCTGCTAGTGGCTGCTCCACATAAATACAATAAATGTATTCATATTTCACCGAATAATACTCAAGTAAGAGATTCATGAAGATAACAATTTTACAAAGAAGCGTATCATTTTGCTCCCATAGAATCACTTATAACCTACTTGAGCACAGATTAGCACACACAGCTTCCTAAAAGCGCAAGAAACAATAACAAGATGAAAATGGCATGACAGATCATACCGCTCCAGAAGAGTCTCTTCCACCACAAAGCAAAAACATTCCATCTGAACGAGCACTAGCAGTAGCATACCTATAGATTGAGGTAGACAAGTTTAAAACTGACATGCCTTAATGTACATTGAGAAACAAAGAGTCAAAACCTCAAGTGAAAAGTATTAGACATGCTTACATTCTAGCAGAAGGTCTATCACCTTCTGGGTTCAGCTTCTGCCACATGTAAGGTTTTTGTGCCGTATCCAAAGCCCAAGCATCAGAAACAACTCTTTTCCCTATCGCATGGTTAAAAAAACAGAGAAACTATTTATTATATCTTACATGACAATATCTGCCAACATAATAATTATTAAGAATGGAATGTAAACCAAAATCAAAACAATGCTTCAGTATCTCCCAAATTTTGATAAACCCGGAACCACCATGTACTCCCCGTATGCATGGCATTCTAAGTTGATATTACTATTCATGTTTCACTTCATCAGTTTGCCTACTCAATGGTTTCAAGTAGAAAACTATTAATGCCTATCTTATTGAAAGTTTAAACCTCAATTATAAAAAGAAAATGCAGACAAAAAAGTTTAGCTACAAAATGGTGCCAAGCTTCCCTCACCATCATTTCCGCTGACAGTAACAAGATATCTCTGAGCAACCAAATCCATTACATGGCCATAGCGAGGTCCAGGTCCTTGCCCTTGTACAACAACTCTGCATTCAAGAATATCATAATTTTGCCAAGATCCCTAGAGCAACAGCAAAAAGGAAAAAAGCTTGTTTGATATCAACAAAGCTCACCTGTGCCATTTGAATTTATCATTGGTCATGTCAAGCACATAGAGATCATCAGTAGAATGCCCAGCAGGACCTATGCCACCCTATACAAAACAAATAATAAATAAATAATCAAACAGATCATTTCAACACTAAAACTCCATCAGAACCAAAACCAGTAACCACAGAAGCAACATCATTCGCACAATTACCTGAAAAACAACCATAGTACCAACGGCGGCAGCAGCATGAGCTGCCCGAGGGGATGGAGGCTCTCCGGCAGGTTTAAGACTGAAACACTCAAAACAACAACAAAAGCGGCAAAAGATCATAACTTGAGCTTCAATTCAACTACCCAATATACTCAATTACTCGTACACCCAAAACAAAAAGCCCCCAAATTATCCAAAACTTTAAACTTTTCAATAATTCAGAAAATAGGGTATTCAATTCATTCAACTCACCTACTCCATTTTCTCGTTAGAACATCATACGAATGAACCGAATTGGTAACTCCAGCTAACCCTGCAAAAATGAAATTCAAAAACAGCCAAAATTAACCAAATTGAGCACCTCCTTGCTCAACGAATAAACTCAAATGAGGAAGCTTGTTACTGATTCCGGGAGCTGAGGAAGATCCTCCCTCGATGGCGGTGGCGCCGCCGAAAAGGATAAGCCTTGGTCCGTGAGATTTGGTGGCGGCGACGGCGGTGAGTGTGTGGCCGCATCGTGGCCCCGGCGCGTCTTCATCAGTGTCCCAAAACGTCTCTAATGGCCGATACGTAGGAGCAGGGTAGAGCCACGGTTTCGAACCCATCACAATTCCAAACAATTTTGAACGAAAATCCTCCGATTTACAACAAAGAAATGAAGAACAAAAACCCTAATTGGGCATTGACGGTGGCAAACACGGTGGCGCCGCCGATTACGGAGGGGGCCCGGACCAGCTCCGGACCCAATCAAAAACCTATATTGGGTCTCTCTTTTTCTTTGTTTTTTCTTTATTTTTTTCTTAAAAAATCATTCTTTTTATTTTTAATTTAATAGATCATTGGGGAAAAAATGGAAATGGCGTTGGGAAGTTAAATAGGGAAGTGTTTGAAGTTAGAAACTTAGAATTCAGAGAAATGAAGAAGGAAGAGGAGAAAGCTTTATGTGTGTGTCAGTGTATTTTAGGATTGAGATTTGAGAGTCTCAATTTCTTTTTGGGTGCCAAGTGGTTTCCATTGAAGCATTGCATGAGAGAGAGAGAGAACCCTTTTGAAAAAGTAAGAAGATTTTTTATATTTTTATTACTACTAAATTTTAAGACAGCTATGGTCCTAAAGTCAAAGGCCAAAATGGTCTTTTAAGGGTTGTCTTTACAAATTTTTTTTGGGGGGCAATCTTAGGCGGCTGGCTAAATTGGATATTTTTCTTTTTAAGATTGTAAGTTTTTATGCACTCTAATGAATTTTTTATATTTTCTATGAGAAATATAAGAAGTTTCATTATGGATGATTACATAAGTGAAATCATGTTTACATGCTAAAATAAAAACATTGCAAAAATAACTTCCTAAATATAAAAGAGGTGAAAATTATATATTTGTATATTCTTGTCTATAAATGGAATAATAGCATTAAGATATTGTCTCCATTCAAAAGAATTCAAATGTTGACAAAGTTGAGGGTTTGCCCAAAGAATTGAGAATACAATATGAACTTAATGAAGATATCATAAGAGGAGGTCAAAAGTGTTTGTTTTTTCACTTGTGGTTTGATAGATCTAGTCAAACTCATATTGCCTTAGGTTGGGAATGTTTGCCTTTGATCAAAGGCAACAGTTTGGACAGGTTTAGGCAACATTTTTTAATTGCTTCAAACAAAAAGTGTTGCAATACATTAAGTATTGCCATTTGGTTGAACCAATGAAAATAGGTAAAAGCAACTGAATTCTTGTATAACTGTATATAGTTTTGCTAAATAATTTATCTTAAAACTATATCGAACATATTTTAAGAGGTTAAGCACAAATTTAATATCCAAAAGATTCGGTCGTTAGACAAAAAATTTCTAAAAGATGTTATTAACAAAACAGTTTTTAAATGATTTGAAAATACGATAAAAAAATAATAAATATTATATTTTTTATAAATAACAAAAAAATTTCATATTTAATAAACAATCTCAAATTACTTTGTTTATAAATTTGATATATTTATTTATAAATTAAGTTATGAATGTAGGAAAATTATGAAATGAAAAAAAATAAATAAATAAAATAGAGAAGATAAAAGAAGGAAAGGTAACATTGCACATACATCGTGTCACTTTGCTGTTGCATTCACATATAGACATTTTATTTTAGAAGTTAAATTTTCATTGAACCAAATTTAATGAATAATTTCAATAACAAAAATATTCTTTGTATATTAAAATCAACCACTAAAATTAATTACTAATATATTTATATATAAATATATAAATTATTTAATTTATTTTTAATATATATTTTATATTAAAAATTAATTTTAGTAATTAATTTTAATATATTTATATTTCAATATGTATTTTATATTGACAGCTGACAGTAGCTAATTTTGGTCATAAATTTTTGAATAAAAGGAAACAATTGAATAATTTAATTAGACTCCAATGTGTGGTTGTGAATCGCGTGAGATGATGATGCCACTTTTCCATGCTAGCAAGCGCACATCACATGCATGATGCATCAACCCTAATTATTATTTCCATTTCCATTTGCATGCACTTCTAATTGTTCCCCACGTTATTTTTTGTTTTTGTTGGAACTATAAGTATGTTATTTATTTTAGAAATAATTCTATTAAAATATTTAAAAATTAAAATTTTATAAATAAAATTATTCTTTTTAAAAGTCAATTTTTGTGTATCTATGGTTCGAACTAGAATTCATCAATTAATGAAAAAGAATATCTTTTGGTCTAAAGAAAAAATTCTAAAATGACAACTTCTACGACTAAGCATGTATTTGTTTGGATGAATCAAGTATTTTAATGAAAAAATGCATTAAATTTTAATTATTTAAGTTTAAATGCATCTAATTTGTGCAAAAATATTGAAATGGTATTGCTCTTTGGGCTCAGTTCACTTGATTGCTATCAATATCATTCTTTAATTATTTTTCTGAAAGAATATCCCTCCCCCCAACCAAATAGTGAAGATGATGCGTTTAGTTGGAATCACTCTGCGATGGTATATTTATAGTTGTCTAAGCTTACAAGTACCTAACTCGAAAAAGTAGGAAAATCACCCAGAATTGGAATGAAATATGGAACTGAAGGGGTCCAAAAAGAACTAAAGTCTGACAGGTTGTTCATGACAGAATATTCACGGCCAAAAGAAGAGTTAGGCTGATGGAAACTACTCCATACTGTCACAAATGTTCCAATCAAGAAGAATTCACCTTACATGTGCTGAGGGACTGCCCGTGGGCAGCGCTTGTTTGGAATAAGTTATTACAACCGAGTACTCTTGCTACTTTTTTTCCGGTCGATTGTAAGAGCTGGCTAAATTTGAATCTCACAAATGACATAGGTCGCGGTAGTTCGACTGCTTGGACTGATATTTTCATGACAACTTGCTGGTGACTTTGAAAATGGAGAAACAAAGAAATACATGAACCTACTTTCAGGAGACCTACAAATGATGGATGCATTTCGATTATAATAGAGAGTGCAAGGAGGACAGAGGCCTTCAAAAAGAGTAGACTTAGGGCTGCACACGGATCGGATCGGATTGGATATAGCCTAAAATTCTATCCGATCCGCACTGCACTCATCGGATCGGATCGGATACGATATCCGCATTTTTTTAGGCCAGATCCGATCGGATCGGATATCGGGTATATCCGCATAATTAAAAAATAAACTATTTTAAGATTCTATTTGACTATTTTTACAAAAAAAATCCAAAAAATTCATTTTTTATCTGTTTAAACCTATTTACTCCTAAAATATTATCAATAATAGTTCTTTTGAATAACAAAAACAAAATAATATCACAAGATTTAAGTTTAATTATTCTAAGTTGAAGTACAACATAAAAAATTAAAAACAAAATATCATAAAATTCATAAATAACACAATAAAATTCATATCACATTAGGGTTTATTTTCTTAAACTATGCTATTTATATGTGATGTGCGGATATGCGGATTTGCGGATCGGATCCGCGGATATCACTGCCAAATCCGCAATCCGATCCGACCATAGTGCGGATCCGATCCGATGGCTCTGCGGATCGGATAATATCCGCAAAATT
>NC_029786.2:103340512-103343469 GCF_000816755.2 Arachis ipaensis | reverse complement strand
TTTACTCCTAAAATATTATCAATAATAGTTCTTTTGAATAACAAAAACAAAATAATATCACAAGATTTAAGTTTAATTATTCTAAGTTGAAGTACAACATAAAAAATTAAAAACAAAATATCATAAAATTCATAAATAACACAATAAAATTCATATCACATTAGGGTTTATTTTCTTAAACTATGCTATTTATATGTGATGTGCGGATATGCGGATTTGCGGATCGGATCCGCGGATATCACTGCCAAATCCGCAATCCGATCCGACCATAGTGCGGATCCGATCCGATGGCTCTGCGGATCGGATAATATCCGCAAAATTCGGATCGGATGCGGATAATTACCGCGGATATGCGGATATTATCCGATCCATGTGCAGCCCTAAGTAGACTTGTAGAAGTGAAGCGAGACCCAGTCATCTTAGCTATAGCGTGGGTACCCCCCACCCGAGATGTGTGAAACTGAATATTGATGGCTCAGTTCGAGAAATTAGCAGGCAAGCGAGTTGTGGAAGGCTAATCATAACTAGTGAGAGGGAATGGGTCGGAGGTTTCAGGGCGAATCTGGACTATTGCCAAGCCACCCAAGCAAAGCTCTGGGGAGTTCATTATGGCTTACAGAAAGCATAGAGTCTAGGGATGAGAAGGGTTATAGTAGAGTTGGATTCTTTGAATGCAATCATGTGCATTAAGAGAAACTCCAGTGACAGCCATGGCCATAGCCCTATAATCCGAAAGATAACAGAGTGGATGAAACGACCTTGGGAGATTATATTTAAATATGTTTATAGGGAGGTTAATCGGTGTACAGACTGGTTAGCTAGAAGCATTGACAGTCAATTAGCAGGTTATAGTTTTATAGACTTGCTTCCTTTAGATCTATAGATCTTGCATAATGATGATTTAACGGGAGTCCCTATCTCCCGTACAATCTTTTTGTAGTTTTCTGTTTTTGGGCTTCTATCCCATACCATTACCAAAAAAAATTTTTTTTTTGAAAGAACAATTTGAAGTCTAAGATACTTTAATATTACGCTCACTTATTGTCTTTTAGCTAATATTTACAATATATCATTTTTTTTTTCATGAACATTGCAAATTATACAAGAATTTAATTTTAATATATTGTCAGTGTAAAACTATTTTTCACATGAATCTAATTATATAATGTCACATTAGTAAAAATAAATACTTTTTATATTGACTGTATGAATGATCATTCAAAAAAATGATTATAATTGCATAACTGTGTAAAATGTTACATTGTTAATGCATTAAAATTAAATTCATTAAACAAAATAATAGAGGAAAGAAGGTAAGGAGAATAATATAAGCAAGATAAAAAAAAGCACTCACTTGATTCATGTGTTTTCTAAATTGACTAAAGAAAATCCAAAATAGTGGAGGCTTTGTTGAGTATTTGTTTGGAAAATTGGAAGAGAATATCTACATTGCTATGAACCATGCATCATTATCATTATAATACTTAGAAGACAGAAAACCTTTGTGCCATTTTTCTTCTTTGTAAAATTTGTATTGTTCTGCTGTTCCACTAGTTACCAAAAAATAATCGCATAAAATGGCTGTAATAATAATAAGAAATGCATATAGAGTGGAGATGCGGGGGATCGAACCCCGTGCCTCTCGCATGCAAAGCGAGCGCTCTACCATTTGAGCTACATCCCCAGATGATGAGGTTTTCTAAAATGGAACATTTTGATAAATAAAAAATAAAAGCTTAACCATCATTAAATTGAAATAGCAGGACTTAATATGATAAAAAAAAAAGTTATAAATTTTAATGATAATTAATTCTTATTTTACCACTTAATAAATTTCTTTGTGTGAGAAGTTCTTGGGTTTTTTGGTCTTGAAGTTTTTTTATTATAGCATTTGCATTTCTGGTTTTTTGTGTTGTGAGTAGATTCTTTGTTTTTTTTCTTTACCTATTGTCAGCCTTTGGTGAAATACTAAAATTCAAAAGCCCAAGACACATTACAGACAAAATAATAAATTGTTTACGCAACTTCAACCAGAAACAAACCCAATGTTTCTAAGTAGCCCAAAAAAAAAATGAACAACATGGAAAGCCGAAACAATTTTAAACTAAACAACAAATCCTGACCCAAAAAAAACTAAACAACAAAGCCCTTGACTAAAACATTCTAAACAAGTTCACCAAAAAAAAAAAAGAAAACATTCTAAACAACAAAAAGTTAACCTACTTGGCCTAGTGATTAGCTCACTAGTCCGTTTAAACAAGTGTTAAAAGTTTGAATGTGCATGCAGCAACCCATTGGTAATCACACTAAATTGAATCAAACATTTTCTTTTATCTGTATGAGTACTGTTAGGGAGTCAATGGCCTAAGCGTACAATGTGTACAATGGGCTAAATCTTTAGTCCATGAATAAAATGAACATCACACATACTATCCAGAATAACCACTCATCCCAAAAACTTAAGTTAATTTTGGGATTCACCAAGGATTGAACTCTTTACCTTTTGGATCTAGAACTCTAATATTATATCATGAAACCACTCATCCCAAAAGCGTAACCTGACAGGACAATGTAACACTAATGGTCATATCTCTAATATTTCCTAAACCTCCATTGTACACATTATACGCTTAGGTCATTGGCTCCCTATACTTATTCTATCTATATATAGTCCCCGAACATGGTAATTGAAGACTAAGAAACAAATTTTCACAAAAATACAAACTCTATCATCAACTTGAATCTCTTGCACCAAAATAAAACTTGAGAAGATAGTTCCAATATCAAATTTTATGCGCCTAGATTGGCAAAAGACAGAGCCAATAAGTAATTGCACTTTTCTTTTTTGAAAAAAATGGGCTTCACCAAAGGCTCTAATCTTTGGAGGAAAAAAATCCCACACTAACTCAAGAAGCAATAGCAAAAAAAGATACAAATGAAAAAAAAAAAAAAAAGAG
>NC_029786.2:103321005-103339265 GCF_000816755.2 Arachis ipaensis | reverse complement strand
AGAGTTAAGTCTCAAGAAATCAATGAGCCTTAACTCACATTCACATGGCATACTTCTCCCTCCCCATTTTAAAGGTCTAGAATTTAAATCCTAAAGATTACAATTAAAAAAAAATGTGATAAATATGTGAAGAAGGTGTGGATATGTAGAATTGGAGTTGTCCAATTTACTGGCTAAAAAAAAAATCTCAAGATAAATGTCCAAAAAAAAGCTTCAAGATGGTACTTCATATTAGTCAAATTGAAAAAAATGTATTATATTAGTCTCTTAGTTTTTTGTCAATATCAAGAACATAATTAGTGCAATTAAAATTTTATAGAATATTTTAAGAGAAGTAAGTCCCAACATTATTTGATTATTGAGGAATGCTAGGAGGCCAGCAATTTTTATATTTTGTAATCATCAATTGGCCATTAATAATATTTTTAATATGAAATTATATCTAATAATAAAAAATTACTCACTTTTTTTTATATAATTAAATATTAACTACAAAACATAAAAAATACTGACCTTCTAAACTTTTTCATATTTTAATATATCTTATCAATCTCAAGAATGTGGCAAGGTAGATGGGTCAGACAATAATGCGCTCAGCAAAAAAATCGGGTCATGTGTTCGTGAGACACCGGTGCAAACCTTTGGAGTTGCTGACTGCTGTTGAACTCGTGGTATAGCCAAAGCAAAATATGATATGGTGAAGAAACATTCATGCATGCATGCTTTCTTCTATATATGTATATATCCCACTATTTTTATATTTCACATCTTTATATATTCCATTCTTCACATTATTTAAATTTAATCGTTTTCTTCTATTTTTACGCTTCTAATCATTTTTCTTCTTAATATTCTCTTCTCATCAATTTTCATATTCTTATTTTAGGTAGACTTTGTGGTCTATATATATATAATATTTTATGTCATTATTGAATGTTATGAAATGGTTTTAATATTGATAATAAATAATTCAAAAAAGGTGTTTTTTGGAATAAACCATCCAAATTCAAATCGTTACGTTAAATAAGTTATTAATTAATAATGTGCCAATTCGTAATACCTCAGGTCAAACAAATAAGATTTATTAGGAGACTGTTGATATTTTATACGATGGAATACATATCGCGTGTTAATATCATATTATAAATCACACTTTGGAAAGGAAACAAAAAACTAACACAAATTATAAATAAAATATCGTGCAAATTAAATTCAGTTAAAGAAAAATGTAGCAACCACAACAGTCAAGACATTCTATATTACATAGCCACCAAGGGCCTATATATTATTTAGGAATTTAGACCGTCTGTTTCTTAGTCAATTTATGAATGGCTTAAGGCTTAATTAAGCAGGCCATTGAAGACTTATTTGAAGATAATATGATATTCTCAAAGTTCTAGTTTCTTCAAAAATGTCAGCTTATTTGCTATTGCTTTCATTTCATCATCTTTATTAATGTACAATAAATTAAAATACTAACAAACTTTTATATGGCAATTGAAAATTGTTACCGCAACACTTGTGTGTTATGTTACACAATAAGGTGGATGATGTTTTCATTTTTTTTTTCATGATATTTTTCCGCGAGTAGGACAAAGATTAATCCGTCGCAGATCGAAACTTCATTTAAGAATTTATCGGCTAATTAATTACTGTATGCACATACAAGACAAAATTCGAACTCCCAACATTTATTTAAGCGGACTATTGAACTAATCACTAAACTAACCCGATTTATTTCATGTTTTGATATTATTTGCTTTCACTTTAGTAGTTTGATTTTTATTTGAATTAAACATCATGGTGCAATTTTTTATGACTAAAACTTACAAGTAAATGACGCATGGTTGCTGATTACGACCACATTATAAATTATTTTCATAAAATGTTTCTCCGAAGTTGTAGCCATTATAATCAAAATATAAGAGTTGGTATTTGTATTCACATACATACGGCCAAAAACAGTATACATAACAGAATATCTTTTGAGGGTTATATTAGATTCCTTGTCTTCACTTGGCACAAAACGTGCTAGCTAGATTGTTAGTTCATGTTATGATAATAAAATCAACCTAGTGGAGATTTTGCATAGTAAAATATTCTATTACAGTTGAATTGGTTCTGATCTTTTAACTTACACTACCCACCATTTTACCTTGTCTTTGCTCTGTCCACTTGATCAACAACAATAGCATCCTACTATATACATTAGAGAAAAAAAATATATTAAACGGGCATTTTTATTTTTATTTTTATTTTTTAATTTTGTGAAAATAAAAAAGTATAATTTATTAGTTTACTATTTTTTTTCTTTCAAAAAATCTTAAAAATTTCAGTTCATTTGTGAATTAACTGAGATTCACTTGATGCTGTTGTTAAGTATTAACCAAATTTTTAGGGTAAAAAACCCAAATGAGCCAAGGAGAGCTCATTTTTACTCAAATCCGCCAAAACAAATTTTGATACATCAATCCACCAGAACACATTTTTATATAATTCGAATCAATAGGATTCGAATTAGCTTTGCACATAATTCGAATTGAATCAATTCGAATTATGACCAAATACTCTTTTCATGTAGTTCGAATCAATTAGATTCGAATTAAGCATGCAAGGTTCGAATTATATCAATTCGAATTACATAGAGCACGTGGCTTAGGGGAATTCGAATCGAGTTGATTCGAATTACTTTCATATTGCAATTCAAAATAATTCGAAATGTATCAAAGTCTTTAAAAAATATTTTTATAAAAAAATTTTAAAAATATAAATTAAAAAAATAAGTATTTTTTATTAAAAAATTTAAAATGCAGAATGTAAAGACTCGAGAGTATAATATTAAATTGGTTTAGTAAAAAATATTAGTAAGCTAAATAATTAAGACATAAATTTATTACATAATAAAAAATAGGTGAATTTTACTCTACCATTTCTAAAATAAAGGGTAAATTACCCCTTGTGACATATACCGTGATTATTCATAAATTATTCTTCTACCAGAGTTCTAAGATTTACATTATCTTCTCTTTTTTTTCAATTGACGCGATGTTTCTCTTGAAACTTGATAGTAGTGTCATTTTCATAATCTGCACCAAATACACCTCTTCTTCTCCAATTTTAAAACCATAATTCCTCTCAAATTCAATCACCATTTCCAATAAATTAGGTTAGAATTTTGAATTTGTTCGTATGCTTTCAATCTCCCATTTCAACGAGCACATCTATTAATTTTTCAGCTCTCTTCTTCTTAAGATTTTCTTCCTAGTATTTTTCTTAAAATTCAGTCAGATCAACAATGATATTCCTTTTCAGATAACCAACCCTCGTACCCTTTTATAACTATATAACAAAAACAAACCAAAATATTAGTTAATCATAAAAACAATGAGTCAATAATTATCATCTTAGGATTTTTATTATCTGAATAATAATTGAAAAATAATTTAAGAGCAATTAAAGATAAAAAAATAAAATAAAGTACCTTGGTGTCTCTTTTCACACACCAATTACTATCATTTTTAACTAATATATCACAAATTTCTATCAGTTTTTGAGCTCTCTCGTTTTTAGGATTTTCTAGCGACCGTATTAGAGATATCAATTAAATTTGACGATCTCATTCGAACTTTGAAACTCTGGTTGAAAGATAATTTATCAATAATCACTGTATATGCCACAAAGGATAATTACTTTGAATTACAATATGAAAGTAATTCGAATCAACTCGACTCGAACTCCCCTAAGCCACGTGGATTGAAATTATATAAAAATTAAATTGATATTATAAATCTTATTATTTTAAAAATTTAGAATATTTGTGTGTTGGCATTGAGGTTGAGAATATGTCTTGATATGACATATATCCATCATATTGATCTTCACACTCAACACACACAAACACCATCCACCTTCATTTTCTCATTGTCAATGCACCCTTTTCCCACACTTTTCCTATCACCATCAAACCATAAGCAACAGGCATGCTACAACAATACAAACGTATATATATTATTAATCAAAACCAGTCCAATAGATATAAACAATCAACCATAAACCAGCAATAAAATAACATACAAATAAAGAAAGAAAACAACGGCCTCCATTGCTGCAAGCACACTTTTTTCTCATCCAATGATCCAATTCATTGACTCAAATCCCCCGACACACAAACACCATATAAACTCACACAACAATTTCTCCATAAATTCTTAATCTCAACAACACAATCTACAAACTCAAAATCCTCAAATCCAACAACATGGATAGGCTTGTGAAACCAGACAGAAATGAAGTGGAAGTTGTGTTCATCAAGTCACAAAAGTGCAGCTCCACTTTCAAGCTCACAAACCTAATGCACACAATGACAGTGGCAGTGTCACTAACAACAACAAACCCATCAATCTTTTCAATCAATAAACCCTTTTCCATAATCCCACCACTCTCATCATCCAATTACACTCTCCAACTCACTCATCACCACCACCCACCACTCTCTGACCCTCCTGATGCCGTCACCGTCCGCACCGCCATGCTTCCCATCGGAAAGGCCCACCATGACGACCTCCGCCGTCTCTTCTCCAAGCCTGGCCCCCACGTCTTCCGCGACGCCGTTTTGACCATCTCCCTCGTCGGCCCCACCGTCGCCGAATTCCTCATCACCACCCACCATACCCAAACCCCCGAAAGCTTCAAACTTTTCACCAATTCACTATCCCAATGCACAAAGCCCCAACTCACGAACCTTATAAAACCCGCAATTGAACAAAGAAACCCAGAAACCGTAGCCGTTTTGATCAAAGCCGGCGCGAACCCTAATTTCAGAGACTCAACGGGAAAATCCTTAATCCCTTACGCGATTCGGCACGGGAATTTCGATATTCTGAAGCTTCTGGTAGACTCTGGAACCCGAATTGAAAACTCGGTTGACCTAGTTCTTCACGAAGCCGCGGCGATGAACAGAATCGATTTCATGGAGCTTCTATTGGACTCATTCCATGACGAATTGGACGTGAATTTAGTGAATCATAACGGCGAAACGCCAATTCATGTGGCTGCGATTCACGACCACGTCGAAGCAATCGAGTTCAGCGTTTCCATTGGCGTAAACCCTAACGCCGTCGACATTAACGGCTCCACGGCGCTTCACTTCGCAGCTTCTAACGGAAACTTAAACGCCGTTGAGTTTTTGTTAGAATGCTCGAACGTGAAATACGTTAAGAATCGGTTCGGGAAAACGGCGTTTTCTTTAGCCGAAGAGAATAAGCACTTTCATTTAGCCGAAACGCTGCGTTTCGGTGACTTGCTATTCCGCGCTGCGAGGGTGGACGATGTTCACGCGCTGAAGAGGTTGTTGGGAGAAGGCGCGTGGGTCAATCGGAGGGACCAGAATGGTTGGACGGCGCTGCATTGGGCTGCGTTTAAGGGTCGGATTAAGAGCGTGAAGGTGTTGGTTGATCATGGCGCGTGGGTTGATGCGGTTGATGATGCAGGTTACACTCCTTTACATTGTGCTGTTGAGGCAGGGCACTTGCAAGTTGCTATTTTGATTATTGGTCATGGTGGGTCCCAAGTTAGCCTTAAGAGCTTCCAAGGTGTTGTTGCAACTCTTGATTTGGATTCTCTTGAGAAACATGTTACTCTTAGATCATCATCATAAATTCTTATAGATCTTTGTTTTTTTTTTTTTTTGGAAAGGGTTGGAAAAATTACAAAAAATTTTATGGATTAGCTATGTATGTAATTTGTACACTAAATTTTCATCCATGAAAATTTTTGTTTCTTTTCTCACTTGTAAGTTATAACTAAATATCTAAATGTGATTAGAGTAAGAAAATGATGGACACTCTTGTAATTTGGTATATCAATTTTGTAAATTGTTTTTTTGAGATATTTTTAGGATATGTTTACAAGTTTTGATTTTGTAGGAAAAGGAAATATTTGAATTGTATGATGGACCATGGACTAAGATTTATACTTAATTTTGTTCTATTTTCTTCCAATTTTACAATTCTTACATATTTTTAGTTCTTTTGAGTAAAAAATACTCTCTTTTCTCTTGTCATTTGTTGATCTCTATACAAACCTTATGAACGAGATAGTGAAATGATTAGAGAAGTAATAAGTGAGCTCTTTAACACTATTAGTATATAATGAATGAATTACAAGATGTAGTTCAATATTTTAAGTGCTCTTAAGAATTTCTTGTTGGTTTTTTTTCTTGTACGTTTTTACTACAATCAATTAGTTTAATTAATGAAAAATATAGTGTAATATTTTTATAGTCATAATTCATAACATATAATAACTATAAAGAGAAAGGGATATCATATATAAGTTGAATTGAAGAGGGGACCTCTTCGAAAAAATACATAAGTTTTCTTTGTAAATTTTATCCTAAGTATGGTTGTTGATGAAATAGGGAATTTTGTTAGAGCTACTATAGATTTTTTTTTTTGGGGTCATGGCAGAGCTACTATAGAGTTTAACACTGGCCAAAAACTGATACTAATACTCTCTTAGATCCATGACTTCTTCATTGTTAAACTTAAAACCATTTTCATATCTTGATTTTTGGGGATTGTTATTCTCCACTATTTGAAAATTATAGCCCTAATGTTGAGCCTAGTTCTAGATATATTTTTAGTCCATTGTGAATTTATGCTCTTAGCAAAAACTTCCTTAGCTTGATTGTAATTTGTTTTCAGGTAACAACTGACTATTATATAAAAAGAACTATCGAGTCTAATGGAATAACTTGTAATATTATTCATGTACAATATAAATATATGGGCAAAAAACTAGAATAAACTAAGGGAAGTTGCAAATTACCTAAATGAGCCAAAGTGAAATTCGTTTCAGCAATGAGCCAAACCCTATATTTATATAATTCGAATCAGTATGGTTCGAACTCCATTCATGAGTAATTCGAACCAGGGTGGTTCGAATTACTAGGAGAGAAATTGATTCAAGTAAATCGAACCAGGGTGGTTCGAATTACAGGGGAGGAAAATGCAGCACATAATTCGAACCAAGCTGGTTCGAATTATATGGGGAGACGCTGCATCAAGTAATTCGAACCAAGCTGGTTCAAATTACACAAACCGAATTCGAACCAGTCCGGTTCGATTTAGTGGTAGACAGTGCAGTATATATATGGTTCTAAACGTGAGTTGCTCTCATAGAGGGTGTAAGATGGCTAGTGAGGAAAGTTTTGTGGTTTTGGTTCACCACAGAGGATCCATTAAGAGGAAAACTCGCTCCGGTGTGAAGTTTACAGATAAGGATCCTCTCTGTATTGTCGTGAAACCAACGACGAGCTATGATGACCTTGTTAGATCTGTGCTGATGAAACTTGGTCTGGAAGGTGCGAAGCGAGTGAAGAAGTTTTTCTATCGCATTCCAATCACTGTCTTGCAGGATACCGTGAAGTATGATTGCTTCACGATTGGTAGTGATGAGGACCTGCAAGTAATGTTTCTATGTCGGAGGCAGTTTCCCGAGGTGAGGACACCAGAGTTGTTGACAAAGCTGGTTGATGTGGTATCCAGCTCAGGGGTTCGAACCGGAATGCCACCACTGAAGCCGCGGCAGCCGGTTCCAGTTCCAGGCCTGCCGTTGCTTCTTCGTCCGTCCCTGTGTACGAGCCAGCGGTCCAACCAGTCGCCTCCCCGTCTTTTGCTGTTGATCTCAATGATAGAGTAGGCGACGTGGTAGGATCAGTTGATATTCTGCCGAACGCTTTACAGGGAGTTCCACCGGTTGGCGTCGGAGACGGAGTGTTGGGTGATGTAGAGGAGGGCGACGTCGAACCGGATATGATTGAGGATGACAGTGGCGACGAGGTTGGACCGACTGAGCCTGCATTGGCGGTCGGTGGTTCTAGTTCTGGCACACATCAGTATCCACCACATTTTTCCTCTTTGGACCTGGATGCCATGAGGCAAGAGGGTGTTTCAGGGCACACTGTTGGATTCGGAGCTAGAGATGCTGAAGGGACTGCTGGTTTGACAGAGTTCCAGGTTGGTCAGCAATTTCAGGATAAAGACGAGGCCCTGTTAAGTGTGAAGACTTACAGCATCCGGCGAGGGGTACAGTACAAGGTTGTGGAGTCTGATCATCGCCGTTATGTGGGCAAGTGTTCTGAGTTTGGGAATGGGTGCACATGGTTGATTCGACTGAGTCTCCGGCAGCGCAAGGGCATTTGGGAGGTCAAACGGTACAATGGACCACATACGTGTCTCGCAACCTCCATCTCCAGCGACCACAGGAGTTTGGATTATCATGTGATAGTGGCATTCACTATACCAATGGTTAGGGCTGATGCATCCGTCAGCATCAAGGTGCTCCTAAATGCCACGGCAGCACACTTCGGGTTTAGGCCGACTTACAGGAGGGTCTGGATGGCGAAGCAGAAGGCAATTGCCCTCGTATACGGTGACTGGGATGAGTCATACAACGAGCTCCCCAAGTGGGACTGAGTCTGCGAAAGCGCAAGGGCATTTGGGAGGTCAAACGGTACAATGGACCTCACACTTGTCTTGCGACCTCCATCTCGAGTGACCACAGGAGCTTGGATTATCATGTGATTTCGGCGTTCGTTATGCCAATGGTTAGGGCTGACGCATCCGTCAGCATCAAGGTGCTCCTAAATGCCACGGCAGCACACTTCGGGTTTAGGCCGACTTACAGGAGGGTCTGGATGGCGAAGCAGAAGGCAATTGCCCTCGTATACGGTGACTGGGATGAGTCATACAACGAGCTCCCCAGGTGGGTTTTGGGAGTCCAGTTGACGATGCTCGGTACTGTTGCGATCCTACGGACGAGCCCCGTTCGAGTTAGTGGACAAGTAGACGAGTCTCAAGCTTTTTTCCACAGACTTTTCTGGACGTTTCCACCGCTCATCCAGGCATTTCGCCATTGCAAGCCCCTAGTTAGCATTGACGGCACCCATCTGTATGGGAAGTACGGGGGTACTTTGCTCATCGCGATTGCACAGGACGGGAACTCCAACATTCTACCCGTTGCATTCGCACTAGTAGAAGGTGAGAATGCAGAGTCTTGGTCATTCTTTCTCTCCCACCTTAGACAGCACGTGACACCGCAGCCCGGTCTTCTGGTTATATCGGACAGGCATAACGGCATAAAGGCTGCGCTTGAGGCTCCGGACGGGGGTTGGTTACCTCTATCTGCATACCGTGCATTCTGCATTCGACACGTAGCGGCTAATTTTGCCCTTACCTTCAAGGGCAAAGACGCACGTAGGCTTCTAGTGAATGCCGCATATGCCAAGACCGAGGTTGAGTTTGATTACTGGTTTGATATTCTTCGGTCTGAAGACCCGGCGATGTGTGACTGGGCGAACTGGATTGATTATTCCTTGTGGACTCAGCATCGTGATGAGGGACGGAGATTCGGTCACATGACGACGAATATCTCGGAGTGTGTGAACTCAATCCTAAAGGGTGTCAGAAACCTCCCTGTATGCTCGTTGGTGAAGGCAACATATGGAAGGCTTGCGGAACTCTTTGTTCGCAAGGGGAGAGAGGCTGAGGCCTAGATGGGAACCGGACAGCAATTCAGTCAGTACTTGGTGAAGTGTATAGAGGCCAACTTGAAGACCGCGAGGTGCTTCACGGTGACTTTGTATGACCGGGATAACTCGGAGTTCACCATAGCCGAGACCACTCCGACGGGCTCTTTCTCGTTGGGTACCTACAGAGTATCGCTTGCGTCTCGGACCTGTGACTGCGGGTACTTCCAGGCACTTCATTTCCTGTGCCAGCACGCACTTGCCTGCTGCGCCTACTCACGGGTTACCTGGTCCTCTTATGTTCACAGCGTGTATCAGATTAGTTTAGTGTTCAGTGTGTACCAGATGGGATTCACACCGCCGATACCGGAGGGCTTCTGGCCACCTTACGACGGGCCAACCGTTATTCCGGACCCTGCCAAGAGGCGTGCGAGAGAGGGTCGTCCGAGATCCACTAGGATACGGACGAATATGAACGAGGCAGACCCGAATCGGCCAAAGAGGTGTGGCCTTTGTCGCCAACCCGGACACACCCGCCGGAGTTGCCCACAGCTTGGAGGACCGTCTCACACGGGGGGCCAGTAGTAGCGATCTTGTTATTGTTAGTGCTTATTGATTTTTTTTTCCTGTTACATGTTATGTTAGAGGACTTATGTAATCTGTTGATCTTTTTACCTTCTAGTGATGAAAAAGTTGCATCTGAATTTGAATATAGCTAGAAATCCCATAAATGCAAAAGTTGCTAACTAAAGTGTTATATGATTCAATGATAATACATATTCACTAATCCACTAGGTAAATACCAGATTTTTAAGTACAATAAGATGAAGAAACAACAAGGAAAAACAGCTCTAAAGTAACAACAGTAATCCACATGGGTCAGATACATGAGTGAACCCTAACGTCCAAAATACATGAAAAGTAAATCATCTAAACAAGTGGGAGCCTGTCCCACAACGACGGGGTACCCGTGGCCTCTGACCTCTGCGGATAAACGGCTCCTCATCCTCTATCTCATCTGCGTCCTCGTGTGGAGCAGGCTGTGCGGGTGGCGTAAAATGGACAGGTGCGGCAGACGGCTCGGCGACAGACTGTGATGCAGCGGTGTAAGCGGAATGTGGGGTACCTCCCAAACCAAACTGGTCACCAACAGGTGTCGTAGCAGGCTCGTTCAGATCAACATCTAAGGGTGCCTGCGTGCCGGGGGTCTGAGCACGCCTCCTGCCCGGCTCGTCCTCCTGCGTGATAGCCGTAATCTCCTCTAGAAACCGTGGACTGCCGAAGTCCGCATCAAGCGTATCTGCCCCAAGGAAGTCCTGCCACTGTGATCCGGGAATAACGCATGGAGTACCGTCCTGCTGAGGCTGGTCGTCGGTGGGTACTCCAACAAAGTAATGTCCAAAAGGACCCGATCCAAGTCCAGCGTCACTAGGCTTAGCCCCGTCACCCATCCCTGAGCCATACCACTCACCTCTGTGCACCCCATCCTGGGTACTGACACCAACAACTCCAGCCGCCCCTGCACCATCCCCGCCCTCGGGCCCATGCTGATCATCGTCATCGTCCTCAGGGTCAGGTGTAGCGGCGTGAACCGCAGCACGCCCTCTACCTCTGCCAGGAAGGCGTCGTCGTCGACCCCCAGCGGGGCCGGCCTCGTCATCATCCTCCATAGCACGCTCAAGCCACCCCCAGTCACGCTGGCTACGCCGTGTGCCCACGCGAGCTCTCCTATCAACCCGCCGCCTGTCCGGCACGTCCTCAGGCCGATCCATCTCAGGAACTCGCCCAGCTCCCCGCTGTGAGGCCTCAACAGGAATAGCAACGGCTCTCGGATCGCCCAACTGCGGATCCGGAGACAAAAACCTCTTCCCGTGCTGACTCCACCACTCCAAGAACTCATGCGACGGACCAGGGTCAGCAACAACATCGAACCTCAGCACGCTCTCCGTACGGGAGTCCCAATAGCGATGCCACTTCTGCAAATGGGACGGGAACCATCGATCGTCGCCTCTGCCGTCCTTCGACATCAGAAAGTCGATGTTCAGGGCGGGATGTGGACGGGGCTGCACCCCTCCAAACTGCGGAAGAACCCTATCTATCTGATGCCACTCTATGACGGCAAAGTAGATAAGCGATGTAACAGACCGCCACAGCACCATATGCCGAGGCTCCAAAACCTCGGGATGCACGACCTGAAGTACGTCGGGGCTGCTGTACGGCATCCAGATAAACTGCACCCAGAACTATACAATGTCAGGGCAACTCGTGAACCCAACTCGTAAATCGTGGTTAAATAAAGAAACTTATTAACTAACATACTGACCTCCCTATCCTGCAACCGGTCTATCCAGAGCCTCCACATCTGAACTCTAGGACCCTTCTCGCTACTGGAAGGGATGTAACCTGACCACCTGCATCATGCACATGTCTTACAGCTACTTATATGTGTGCTTAGGGTATCCAATACATTATGAATGAACACGTAGTTATGTGTAGTAAATTGAAATAGACAAAGCTTAGTACGGTACCTCGAGGCCAATGGCCAACTGAACGTCTTAAATCCTGCAGGCCTAAACCGAGGAAATCGCCAGAAAATCCATGACTGAAGTAGCTGAAGTGGGCCCGCTAGCTTGATAACATTTCTGTTCGCCACTCGGCACATGCACCGGTACAACCATGCCAGTGCTGCAGAACCCCAGCTGTAGGTCCCCATCTCCTCCAGCCTAGCTACAAACGGAAGCTATCTGATGTGAACGCGGTTGCCGGACTTGTCCGCAAAAAGCTGCGTGCCCAACAACATCATGATGTACGCACGGGCATATCGACGCACAGTATCCTCATCAGCTCCCTCCGGGCACTCACCAAAAGTCTCCTGAAACCAGCTGCAATTGACCGCGTACTTCTGAACCTGGCTAGGAGGAGGTACCACTCCAAGAAACTCCTCGAACCAAACCCAGGCTGGACGGCCACCCTCGATGTATATATGGAACTCTGATAGGCAGCCGCTGACGTAACGCCCGTCCACTGGCAAACCCAGCTGGTATGCCACGTCCTGGAGTGTGATCGTGCACTCTCCGAACGGCATATGAAACGTGTGCGTCTCCGGACGCCATCGCTCGACAAACGCACTGACAAGGGCCTCGTCCAACCGGAACCATCTATCGTTCAGCCTTGCAAGATGGTAAAGACCTGCCATCTGCAGGTACGGAACGTATCTGTCATCGAGGACCATGCCCTGCTGCCGCCGCATGCTCCTGATGCATCGCTGAGGCTGCGGAAGAAATGAACCGCATTATTAGGACCAACTTAATTACCAGTGACAAAGATAACCAACACGATAATTGATTAACCAGAAAATCGTACTAAATATAAGCGCTTAAAATTCCATGAACGAGAACCACTTGCATAAACAACTAACATAAGAAACCAGCATAAACCACTGACATGAAAGATCTAACATTAAACAACCATAACTAAACCGCTAACATAAACCACTAACATAAACCACTAACATAAACCGTTAACGTAAACCACTTACATAAACCACATACATAAACCACTAAGATAAACCACCAACATAAACCACTAACGTAAACCACTAACATAAACCACTAACATAAACCACTAACATAAACCACCATCTAACCCGCATGCAAAACCACTAACATAAACCACTAACATAAACCACTAACATAAACCATTAACAGAAACCACTAACATAACCACTAACATAAACCACCATCTAACCCGCATGCAAAACCACTAACTCACATGTACCGGTAGAACAAAGTTATATCCGTACTAACCTCCTCGTTGATGACCCCAGCTATATGGGCGACTCCGTCCAAGCGATATAACCGTGCCGGATCGTCCCCCATCAGCAGAGTATTCCGTTCAGGTCTTTGTCGGAGAGAATCTGGGTCGTTTTCTCTGAGATTTGGTGGGGTAGGGGAAGGTGAGAATGGTTCGAATGAGGCTGATTCGAACTCCTTATATAGCCCAATCACTAGTAATTCGAACCAGGGTGGTTCGAATTACTAAGAACGCAGCTTGAGTGTAATTCGAACCGGGGTGGTTCGAATTACTTGAAAACACTAACTTACCTATAATTCGAACTAGGGTGGTTCGAATTACATTCATTGCTAGTTCGAACCAGCCTGGTTCGATTTACCATCAACTCCTTCTTCCTAATTCGAACTGGCCTGGTTCGATTTATTTGTAAATGCAGTTCGAACTAGTCTGGTTCGAATTACATTAAATTACGATCTGGCTTATTACTGAATCGATTTTCCTTTTGGCTCATATACGTAAATTTGAAGTGATGTTGGCTTATTATGGTGTTTTTATATGTAGTTTAAAACTTTATTTTGGATTTTGGTCTTTTGGATCCCTAGAAATAATATCAGTTGATTTTAAGCTTTTTAAAGAGATTTTAACTGAATACAAAGATAATTTTTCAAGCGTGTTTCGAGGCTATAAAATAATTAAAAAAGAAAAAAATGGGAGGGGTGGGGGAGGATAATTTAGTATATAATTTTTTATTTTTTCTTTCTCATAATATTTTTATATATTCAAGAACTTCATTAATTAAAAATAAAGGCATTGTATATATTTATAGCTACACTAAATGACTTTTTACAGTCTAGATCAACAATCGAGTTTAAATTAAATCTACATTTCTTTTTCTTCCAGTGAATATCGAACCGGAAGAGATGGTTAAGGGATATAGATACTCATCCATCTGTGCCAACTTGCGTTGGTAATTAAATTTACATTTCTAATCAATGAAAAACTATACAGTTTTCAGTTTTGCAAAATTGATGTATAGATTTCATGGTTACTGAGATATAAGGCTCTTGTGAGCCATTTAGCGGATAAGTAAAATAAACTTTTCTATTACGAAAAAAAAAAAAAGGTTCTTGTTTCTGTATTTTTGGTTAAGATGTAGCTTCCAAACACTATGTGAACTTCCAAAAATAAAGTATATATCATGTTTTCATGATATTTGATCATTACAACTGATATGATACATAAAATAGAAATAAGTACTCAATTTGTTTCATAATATCTGTTCTAATATTCATATAAAAAGAAAAATTTTAATTAATAATATATTTACTACATTTCTTAGAATTACATTGTTATTATTAGAGTAAATTTGGAAAAAAGAAATCAATGATGCATAAGATATTTTAATATGTTGAAAAATACAAATGGAGATATTACGAAATGGATGAAACATGGAAAGAAAACGACCATGGTGATGATTGTGATGTGCAGATGTGGTTCCCTTCAATTAGGTAATGGTTTTGATTAGGCATATAGATCTCGAAAGTTTGGATAAAATTGAAAGGTGAATGAATGTGCTCTAATTTCCAAATTTGTAATGGAGGTAAGGTGAAAACAAGAAAGATTTGGTACATGCTTTATATTACCCTAACATGGAGACACTCAGCACCTAATCCATTTCTTGGCCTTAAGCCAAGTTTGGTTATTGGGCTAAAGATAACCAATTTAATCAAGGACCTAACACTTATTTTAACTCCATAAAAAGAATATGTAATGTTATAAGAGGAATACTGTAATTTGATCTTTTTTGCTACAACATATAAATTTCAATGTTAGTTTCTACATCCTTTCTCAAATAGGTACAGATGCAATATTTGTGCTTTCTGAAAATCCAAACTCAACTTCTAAACAATGGAACTAACTCCTGTCCAAAAAATAAAACTTAGGTTGGTTTAATAGTTAGTTCACTAGTCTGCTTAAGTGTTGAAAAGTTTCAATCTTGTCTTATGCATATGACAACTCATTGGCAAGTAGCAAAATATTAAATGGAGCTTCAATCCGCAGCGGATTATTCATTGCCCTGTCGGTTTGAGAGATACCGTGGACAACCAAAAAAACTACTAAACAATGGCCCCTATAGAACTGTTGCTGTTGCACAGATCCATATTTGTTCTACCAGAGAGGGCCACAAACTTATCATTAAACCGTAACAAAGGACACTTATCTATCAAGTTTGAACCAAGGTATGCATCTTTGAGGAAGACCGTACTTCTCACACCTTTATTTGTAAGGTAAAATATCCCATGATGCTTTATCAAGCAAAGCAGCAACTTAGACGGCAAACGACACTCGGCCTGAAACGCATCCAGCTGCGCAGATGTCATCCTTTTCTCCATGGTCAAGCTAAGGAGCTCATGAATCACAGCTACAGCACGCTTTCGGGTTTCCGGAGCAGTAGGGTCAAGCCTCCTTGCATTCAAGTAAGGAGAAGGAAAATCCATCCTCTGCCACCTCTCAAGATTCTCAAGGTAACTAACGTTCGGCCTAAAACCAGGAGGGAAATTCATTTTGAAAGCAAAGGGACCCATATAGTTGCCATCTTTTGAAATCCTCACTTTTATCCGAACCCCACTTTGGTTCGCGCTCAGAACTCCTTCCTGTGCCAACCTAAGTGATAATTGGATTAGCTAGCTGATGTGTGCTTAAAATAAATTCTAATCAAACCATTACTATGCGATTTTGGTTAGTTAATTTATGTAGTTGGTGCCGCTAATAATGAAAATGTTATCAAGAGCAAGCATCACAGCTTTCTTTCGAACGAAAAGCAAATTCTTTTCACCTTCAAAATCGATGAAAAGCAATAATGCACAAATGAGCAAGTACCTAGCTTCCCTGGCAGTGACAGCTAATGAGGAGTCCCAATCCTCCAACTCAAGGCAATCCTTCCCAGCAACACGCTTCACTGAAAAAAAATGAGGGTACTTAGGAACCAAAGACTCCCTGAAATCACAGGGCAAGCCCAATTCAGGCCCAACAAACTCGAGAGTCTGCAGGGGTACCCGGCAATCAACAGACAGCATCAGCAACTTCCTAAGATTATTAACCAAGAGGGGCTCCATCAGGGCCTTGGCTTGGGCTTCCTCCTGGGCAACGCTCTGGGCCTTAAGGGTGAGGGACACGGAAGGAGGTGATCCGGAGACACGGAAGATGGTCGGGTACCTTTCAATGAGGGCCATGAAGTCCCATTTGCGGACAAAGCCAACGTTCTTCTCAAGGTCCCGGAGGAGGAGGGACTGGGTCTTGTGGGATTGGATGATGGAGGAGAGCTCAAGAATGAGGGAGGGCTTCTTACGAAGCTCCATCACCCTGTCGAGATCAGAAACCCGGTGGTAGACCTTCTTCTTGGGCCTGCTTCCCCCACTTGATTTCTGCCGAGTATGTAGAAGCCATATGGGGGAACACTGGAAGCGGCCATGGGAGCTTGGGAATGGAGCATGGCGAAGCATCAACAGGATCTGGCCGACTACAAAAAGGTTTGGAGAATTTCCCGAAGCAAGTAAATCAATAAGAATTTCCCCAAGCAAGTTTGTTCTCAACCATCATATCCAAGCATAATATAATAGCAAACTTATAATCAGCACCAACCAACTAGTAACCATCAAGCATTAAAAAGTTGGCCACAAAAAAAAAGGAAAAAAGAAAAAGAGAAGAATAACAATAGGAATTTATGAACAAGTCATGAATTATCATGCTAGTAATAACATGCTAATCTTATGAAAGAATTAACAACACTTTCAAGTTGATAGCGGAGAGAATAAGAAGTTTATAAGTCAGAATAGTACCACCAAGCATAAGAAGACAGCTAGGAGAACCCAATTAAGCTCAAAATTACTAAAAAATAAAAAATGGAAGCAGAAAAAATGGTAGAGGAGTGCACAAAGACAGCAGTGCAAGCTTATATGTGCAGCTAGGGGTGGCCATGGTGTGGTTTTCCCACAAACCAAATCAAAACCCCTGTAAATGGTTTGAAAACCACACTAAAACATTTTCCCAGGTAGCAAACTAGTTTAAAACTGGTTTATAATACAGTGTCCTGGTTAACAAGAACAAAACCGGTTTCAAATTTAAAAATAGTTAAACTCATTTACAAAGAAATACCAATTTTCAGCATATATAAAACTAGTTAAACTGATTTACATAGAAAAATCGGTTTTACACTCTCAGATTAGAGTAAATTTTAGTTTTGTAAGACCAATTTAGACATTTCATATCCTGCCCTACTCGCTTGTTGGCTAACTAGAACTGAATAATTACTAGCACATTTCATAATCAAATTTAGACAATAATTCATAGAGATCTTCATATTCTAAAAAATATTTAATTAGATCATGCCATTTTTTCTATTGTTACTTGTTAATAACCTAAATATATTCAAAATAACCTATTTAAATCCAACACAATATTTGATACATTACCAAACTCTAATCATCACAACTAATTGTGATCAATCAAAACATGCATTATTGAAATACAAAAATACGCGCATCACAATTCACAAAGATGTGCCTGCTTATTTATGATAATGAATGTCATATCACTGTTTTTGCTTCATTCCCAGAAAGATGAATCTATAAGGATCAACAGGATCAGAAATCACTCAAGTGAATAAATTATTTCACAAAAACTTCCTGCATGCTCAACCTTTGGAAACCTAACTATATCTTAAGGTAAAATGCCTCGAAAAGAAGAACTTGAGTGATTAAGTGTGGTTCCTTATCAGCACATTATGATATAGCAACAACACTAGAATGCCACTACATATAGATAATACAAAAAAGATATCACGAAATAGCACAATTATTATCTAAAATTACTTCTAAAACTGCTTTCCGATACTTTTTCTGGTAAAATTCAGAGACTCTTCTATAACAATGCTTTTCTT
>NC_029786.2:103305545-103320039 GCF_000816755.2 Arachis ipaensis | reverse complement strand
GTTAGAAACAAAGAAAAGATCTTCACCATAATGAAATGATGAAGCAAAATGAAATCACAAAGTCAATGTGTCACATTTGAATTCAATCTCAATACACTATGCATATAAAACTATGCACTATTGTCATACAAATAAACAGTCAAGAATATAGTCGTATATATATATATTAGTGCTCAGCTAAGTAGAAGAAAAAACACCTTATCTTGTCTCCTGAAAAATCTGCCAAGTCCCAAGGCCAAATGTGATTGCTCCAAGTAGAACAGCAACCATCTAGATAATTTCCTTCCAGAATAAATAAAACAAAATTAATGAGCTTAAAAGAAGGTTGAATCTTTGTGATCACAAATTCAGCATTGCAAAAAACAATATTGAATGAACAAATAAAGAATCAATAGAAGGCATAAAATAGTACATATCCTAATGTATAAAAAAACTGGACAATACAAAAAACTTTCACCATTATGTATCAATCAACCTAACTATCAACTCATTTCTATTTTCAATGTTGAACAAATCAATTCTAATTATAAGTCAACTTCCACACTTCAATTTGATGCCTAGATTTTCTTATGGAATAAGCAAAACCATGCTAATAGTAACACCATAACTTTATTTGGTCAACATTCCTACTATGATATGCTGAACTTTATTGCCTTAATTTTAACCTATTACACATGGAATATTAATAATTCTTCATAACTGATACTGATTTGAAACTTATTTTAAGCTACTCCTCTTCCTCCATTATCTACTTTGTGAGTTGGTTAGTTCTTAGTCCCTGCCTCTCTTCAAGTCAGGTATCCAAATTGTTTCCTTTCCAAATTTGCAACCCACCATTCCTCCCTTATCAACTTCCTCTCGTGTATCTTGTATTATGAAAATTACACAAAGTGATGCTACATCTTTTTTAACTACTTAAAATAGAAACATTATTACAAGTATGCAAGTACTTAACTGAATACCTGCAGTCACCATAAACATAACACCGTCACAACTAACAAAGATAAAAAAATATACACAGAAATAATACATATTATTGGTACAGTAAAAAGAATATTTTATAGAGTAAATTTTGTAATAGGAAAAGAATAATAAATAGGATCATTTACATAAATAAATTGATTGGAGATCAAATTTACGCAAATGTTCTGAATAGAAAATGGTTACACATCTGTCCTAAACAAATCTATATATATCGAATCAGGCTAATTTGATTTAAGCATTTACACGTAAATCAAATTAACCTATTCAATTTAGCAAGCATCCAAGTAAATCGAATTAACCCAATTCGATTTACTAAAATAGGAGAGAGAAACTTTGGTCCCATCCTAAATCGAACCAGTGAATTTGATTTAAAAAGGGCATAGTTATCATAACTGAACCGGTAATTGATCCAGTTATACGAGTGGGTCACTGGTTCAACCAGTGGATTACTGGTTGAACCAGTTGATCCGGTCACAATTAAATATAAATATAAAATTAGAAAAAATAAGCTTAAATTTATAAATTCAAAAGCATGTCTTCACAAACACACTAATAACAAACAAGATTAAATTCCAAGGTTTTGAGAACCGGACCGGTCATCGAACCGCTTTAGTCACTGATTCACTGATCCAACCGGTCTAACCGTGATTCAACCAAAAAAACCGTTTTAAAATAAAATAATAAATAAATTATAAATAAACATCCTAGAATATAGAAGCAACTTGTGAGTCACTATTGAAAGAAATGCCAATTCAAATAGTACAAAGTGTGAAGATATCAGATAATACCATGATATACTGAAAGAAACCCAATAAACAACACTATAATCGCTATTCCAAGAAGTCCCGAGAGAATGCAAAGCTAAATTAAAACAGTAAATACAGAAAGTAACATTTCAAAGAGAGATAACAAGTATATCAATACTCAATACTCTTAATTGTTATTATCCTATTCCGCAACATATGCAAGCTATCATGTACCAATACTTCGTTTCTACTCAAATATCTGTACCATAGGCGTATCTGCATCATATACTATTAAATTAAACTTCCTAATTGTGACTGTAGTTTTGATAAAATGGCTGTATTTACATATTCCTATTTGTGCAAAACGGAAGGCAAGACTAGCTTAGCTTTAATTCTCTTACAAGAAACTAGTATAACTTGGAAAACAACAATGATAAAGCCATGAAGAGATTCTATTAGTTCCTACTAAACAAAACAATTAGATCAAAACTAAGGGTGAATTTTCAGTATTAAGAAATCAACTGTCTCTTGAATCTCCAATTCAATTATGCCAGTAATCCAAAGAGTTGACTTACTATACAATGAACTAGTGCAGAAATAGAAGGAAAGATGAAGAGGTACCAGAGGGCAGAAAAAGAGTTAGTTTTCTTGTTCCTGCGAGTGTGAGCACGCGCTGACACTGCGGAAATCCGTTTGCTGGTTCAGATTGCCATTTTCCTTCTCAGTTCTGATAAAGAACATTGACAATTGAGAAAGATGATCAACACAACGCAAGTGAAGAGTGAAGAGTGAACATTGACCCATTGAGAAAGATGATCAACACAGCAGAGCAACAAAACACACAACAGCACACCAGAACCCACAGCAGCAGCAGCACAGCCAGAAAATTAATACTACCAACAGCATTCAGCATTTAGCATTCAGCAACAAAAATTATCATTCAGCAACAAACAGCATTTGATTTGATTTCCATTTTTAGCATTCAGCAACAAACATTACAAAACAGCAACAAGTAATTCCTAATCACACTAAACCTGAAATCAATAAAGCTACGCAAAAATTTCAATAATTATTTGATTTCCATTTTTAGCAGCAGCAAGAAAATTTCAACAAAAATTTCAGGAATTAAAAAAAGAGCAGCAACGCAAAATCAATTATTTGATTTTCCATTAATCCATTCACAATTTCACATTCAAATATCAGCAAACAGAGCATAAAAGGAAGAGAAGAACCGAAGTGAAAGCAGTGCCACTAACCTTCGACGGAGACACGGACGGCGAGCTGCTCCAACCTCGAACAGAGAAGCCAGGGAGGACGGGGACAGGGGGAAGGAGGACGCCGAGCTACAAGAGAGGGCCTGGGTTACAAGAGAGGGCGCGGAGAAGCAGACAGCACGGACGGCGGCGGCACTGCAGCAGAACCGTTGCAGGGAGAACCTAGGGTTTTGGTTTGGTGATTTTGTACTTTGCTTCAGAGTTCAGAGGGATAGTGATTCACGAATAGGTGGGGGTGTTGCCGTGTTGGGGCATGATCAATTCTTAAACATAACTAATGATGTAAAAATAGAAAATAAACTAGTTAACTATCACAAAATACTTACTCAATTTAAATGAAGAGAGCAAAACATAACACAATAAGTAAATCAAGTCCAAGGAGTGATCTCAATCAGCATTTATATCTTTAGCGGACAAATTTGGAACTTGACCAACGTTATCTTCATTTTGATTTGCATCTATATCTTGCATAGCATTGTTATCAACTAATCATACCAAATTAATACTGCCTATGTAAGAATCAACTCAATCAATACTAAGAATCAAATATATTCTTATAGCAACAAATTCATCTCATTGATAATTTTCAACAACACATTCAACTATGATCATTTTCAACAACAAAAAAAAGTAGTTCTAAAGATAATTTATAGCAGCTAAAACAATTAGCTAAGTGATTATTTCAGCAAGACTGTAACAAATTCAAGGTTCAGTGATAATCAGCAACAAATTCAACTTAGAGATGATTTTTATCAACCAAAAAATTAGCCCAATGATATTTTCAGCAACAAATTCAACCTATACAACAACAAATTCAGTAACAAATTCAATAATTCTTAGTTCAGTCATGATTTACAGCAACATTTAGATCAACAACAAGACAAATTAATTTATTTTAGCAATTCAGCAACATCTCAAAATACAGGAAGAAAGAAAGTCTGGAAAAGAGAGAATAGGGGACTCACCAACGGTCCACGATCCACGACGACGACAACAAACAGAAACCAAAAGACGATAAGGGACGACAACCCTATGAGTTGACTTTGGCGCCGGCGACGAGGAGCCCAAGGACGAGACTTGAGTGAGATTGAGAGAGACTCTAGTAGGCTAGGCAGCGAGAGAGAAGATAGAGTTTTGAGTATGAGAACTCAGGGAGAGAGACGTTCTGCGGGTGATAAGGTTTCATATTTTAAAAATAAAAAACATGACCCGGTTCAAGTTGTATAAACCGGCCGAGTCACCAATTCTTTACAAAACTCGACAGGTTGACTCGGGTCTTTCAGGTCATATGCGTGGATGGTCCTAATGAGTGACTCGACCTAATCAGGTGACCGAATTAGTGAGTTTTCGGTCGAATCGGGCGGATCAAGTCTGATTTAATAACAATGATAAAAGGCGAAAGTTAAAGGGTAAATTGAATAGACACGATAAAATCAATACTACTTTTTTTTTATAACGTGGTTATGTTATTTATTTTACAGTACTTTCTTGCATTTATTTATATTTCGATACTAATTCATCTAGTATAACTCTTTCTGTAATTATCTCTTTGTAATCTTTCTTTTCTTGGCGTTAAATTATGTTGTTCATAGAAAGAAATGAGAGTAATTAAACATAAGAGAAAATGACAAATAAGTCTTCAATTTTCTGTGCTGCAAATATTTTTGTCTCTGACTATTTAAAAATATTTTTAAGTTCATGACCCCTTTAAAAGTTAGACATATATATCCTTCTGTTCATATGGGTCTGTCGAACCTAACGAAAAAGTTTGACGTGATTTTTGTTGTGCTTATGTGGCCATTACGAATGCACACGTGGAAGGAGAATTTTTAAAATAGGACAAATTAGTCCATATTCTTCAAAATAATGACATATAAATCCGTCTTCTCCTTTCTTCTTCCTTCGCTCATATACTACCATTTTTATTTTTCTTCCACCCTTTTTTATTGTTTTTTTTTCAAATAATAATAATAAACATTCTTACCAAATAAAAAAACAAAGCAAATAGATAACAACATTGAATCCATTGAATCAAAACAAATCAAAATAGTGATTATAATCCATTCACTATGAACAATCTCTTAAATCTTGAATGATTCATGACATAATAACATCAAATTCAACTAACACAAAACATATTCATTAATTCCAAGAACTAATTAATTAGCTAAAACTTTGTTCAAAGTGCCCCAACAACATTGTTCTCCACAAAATTTGTTCTTAATTTAAAACAAGCTACAACAACATACCACAAAATTAGCAAACCAAACTATAATCTTTCGACTATCTAACAACAACAAATTCAACCAACAAAAAACACATTTATTAATTTCAAGAACTAATTAAGTAGATTAAATTAAAAGAAAAAGAAAACAACAAGGGTTCTTTGAAGAAGGCGAAGAGCGAGAGAGACTTTATGTAGGCCTAACTCCTAAATGAAAGATTCAAATTTTTTCATAAAGGAAGAAGAGAAAAAGAGGAGCATATCAACGTTGGAAGAAAAGGAGCAGATTAACGTAGAAGCCGATGTCGAGACCCGTCATTACTGGAGATATTGCTGATATTGAGAGATCAAATAAAGTGATGCAACAGAAAGTAAACTTGAGAGGCTGAGAGAAGGGATATGAGAGGTTGGGCGAGAGAGATAAGGGAGGCGACAGTGCGAGCTTGAGAGGCTGAGAGAAGAGATCTGAGAGACTAAGTGAGAGAGAAGGGAGGCAACAGTGCAAGCTTGAGAGGCTGAGGGACTGATCTTGACAGCGACGGTCATGTATGTTGTTGCTGGCTTGCATCTTTAAGAGCGAGAGAGAAGGATAGTAACGAGAGTACTAAGCAGGAAAGAGAGATGGAGACTTGAGGTAGTGATGATGATAGGCAACGAGATTTTGAGAGAAAGAGAAAGGCAAATGAGAGGGAGAGGGAGGAAGATCCAAGCATAGAAACTAGAAAGACAGGGAGAAATTCTGAAGAAGATGAATTAATTTATCCTGTTTTAAAAATTCTCCCTCCATGTATATATTTGTAGCGGTCATGTTAGCACAATGAAAACTATATCAGACTTTTTCATTGAATCTGACAGACCGATATAAATAAAAAAATATATATGTCCAGTTTTTACACATTATTTTTTTTTGTGACTAAATAGAAAAGAAAGAAAAAAAAGAGACAAAACGAAATTAATTGGCTAGGGTCATATCTAAATCTATTAGATGTTGAAGCTCACTCCATGGTTGGCTCCAATTCGAGTGAATGTTCGTGACAGAAGCAGCTGCTTTAGCCATACAATCTGCAACACTATTTGCAGTCCTCTGAATTAAAAGAATAGAAACTCTCCAATTCCAATTCATAACCTCCTGTATATGCTTTGCCAAATCCTATTCTGGAATATTCTTACCAAGCATTCTTTGGTTTACCAAGAAAAGAGCTTCTAAACAATCTGTTTCACAAATAACCTCACAAAATCTACTCTCCCAAGCAAGAAGTAAACCTCTCCAAATTGCATACAATTCAGCAAAAAGAACACTGCTCACTTCGACTTTCCCAATGCAACCTTTCAACCAACATCCATCAGGATTGCGAATGATACAACCAAAACCAGCATAGCCAGAAGGAGCAAACCAACTAGCATCATAATTCAATTTAACAGAATGAACTGGAGGTGGAACCCAATGCAAACAAAGTGAAGGAGGAGACAGAGATTGATGCATAGCAAAAATAGTGTGAAACTTCGTTACTGAACTACGAATCAAACTCACCACTTTACTAGCACTCCATGAATCATCTATATTAAATAAGTCATGATTCCTGCTTCTCCAAATCCACCAGATGGTCGAAAAAAAAAAGAAAAACATCTCCACTCCTTGCACCTCTGTAGAGCCAATCATGTAAATTCGAGTTATCTGAATATAGGCCTAAAAGGTTCCAGACCTCCTTGGCACTAGGGCACTCCCGAAGACAATGAAGAATGGATTCAGAACCATTCTGACAACGATGACAGGTGCTAGATAAAGCTAAACCACGACCCAAATGAAACTCTGCCGTAGGAATAACATTATGAAGACTGAGCCAAATCAAGAACTTGTACTTCTCAGGAATATGCAGTCGCCATACCCACAACCAATTATCATGCTCATTCCAGTCAAACTTTCTTTTGGCTAGCCAACTGTACCCACTCCTAACTGAGTAAAGTCTAGAAGATGCCACACCCCACGACCAACCCGAACTCTCTCCAGCATTCAAATCCGGATTATAAGCATTCAAACACTGTTTGACATCTTCTGGAATGATAGAGAAAATATCATGGAGATTCCATTGACCATCTTTCCAAACGTCTCTAATAGTTAAATCAGAGTCAGATATATGTACAAAAGGGACATCTTGAGCAATTGGACCCTCAATACTCCAATTGTCAAACCAAAAAGATTGATCAAGTGACCCAACGCACCAAGAGAAGGCATCCTTAAGAGCACCAAAAGCCTTTGAGATACTCTTCCAAACATGAGAAGCATTGCAAGGGACAGGGCCATCTAAAACTCCCTCATTCCTCAGATACTTCGCCCTCAATAGAGCAACCCAAGACTTGTCCTGACAATGAAAAAGTTGCCACACCAATTTACCAAGTAAATATATATTAACACATGCAGGATCTCTAACACCCAAGCCACCAAATTTTTTTGGAGTGATCACGGTCCTCCAATTAACAAGAGAAAGACCTCTACCATCAACTTGACCCTTCCAAAGGAACTGTCTCATCATAGAAGACAATTTATCGCAAACCCAATTTGAAAAAAAAGATACCTGCATATGATAGACAGGAATGGATGCTACAACAGAATTGATCAGGCAAAGTCTCCCTGCTTTATTTAGAAGCCTTCCTTTCCAATTAGCTAATCTTCCCCTCACCTTTTCAATCACCGAATGAAAAGAAGCCCTACTGGTACGGGAATGATTAAAGTTAACTCCAAGATATCTTCCTAAGTCCAAAGCAAAATGTATTGAAGAAACACTAGTAAAAATATCTCTTCTACGAGCAGTCACATTAGAACAAAAAGCTTTAGACTTTTCAAGATTCACTTTCATGCCAGATGCCTTACAAAAAATGTTAAGAGAATGCATGACCATTTGGACCTGACTCTTTGTAGCCTGACAGAAGAGTAAGAGATCATCTGCAAACATCAAATGAGAAAATTTTGGGCCACCCCTAGTGACAGAAACTGGTTTCCACACACCCTCGACCACCTTATGAGATATATAGCAAGCAAGTCTTTCCATACAAAGCACAAATAAGTAAGGAGACATTGGATCGCCCTGTCTAAGCCCCCTTCTAGGAGCAAAACTATCCAATCTATTCCCATTCCACATAATAGAAAGAGATGATGCATGGACACAATTCATAATCAAATTAACAGTGATGATAGGAAAACCAAAAGCAATGAGAGTACTCTCCAAAAACCTCCAATCCACCCTATCATAAGCTTTTTCAAGATCAATTTTAAAAGCAAGAGTACCTTTCTTGGATTTTGTGTGCTTCATGAAATTCAGAATTTCTTGGGCCACAATAATATTATCAAGAGCACCACGACCCAGAATAAAACCTCCTTGTAAAGCACTAACAATATCTGGAAGAAAAGGCCGAACTCGGTTAGTCAATACTTTGGTGATAATTTTATAAACAACATTACACAAGCTAATAGGCCTGAAATCCTTCATAAAGGTAGGGTTATCAATTTTAGGAATAAGCACAATCAGAGTTTCCATGATGCTAGGATTTAAGAACTCTCCCAAAAAAGCGCTCCGGACAATATTCCAAATCTCAGTGCCTACTATCTCCCAATATTCTTTAAAAAAATAAGCTTGAAAGCCATCTGGACCAGGAGCCTTAAAAGGGCTCATATTGAATACTGCTGACTTGACTTCCGCAAAAGAGACAGGGTCAATTAACCTAGCACAAGCCTCAGTGCTTAGAGTGGGCATCGGAACATCCCCTAAACAATCAACCTCAACCTCTTCTGTTGTACCAAAGAGATTCTTGTAAAAAGAGAGGGCTTCTTCCTGGAGAATATCTGGATCAGTAGACCAAGACCCATCTCTAACATATAATCCATGTACTCTATTATGGTTTATACGCACTAAAGTCTGAAGATGAAAGAATTTAGTGTTTCTATCCCCATACTTGACCCACTGCTCTCTAGATTTCTGGTACCAAAAAAGTTCCTCTTGCAATAAAAGCCTATTGTAATATTCCCTCAGTTCAGCTTCTTTAATTCTCAGAGATAACACATCGGTAACCTCCAAATGCCGTTGAATCTGATCAATCTGATATTTCAGCTTATTTTTTCGCACAAAAATATTTCCAAAAATCTTTGAGTTGAAGTCCAAAGAAGCCTGTTGAACCATCTTAAGCCTTTCAGTAACGCCTCCAAACTCTTGATTCCAAGCCTTACTAATAACATGTTTATAAGAAGGATGTGTTACCCACGCAGCTTGGAACCTAAAAGGACGAGAACCTTTCACTCTGGGGCTACCATGACAACGAACTAAAATAGGACAATGATTAGAATGAAGCCTGCTAAGAATTTCAGAATAACCCTCAGGAAACATTGTCATCCACGCCTCATTAACTAGAGCTCTATCCAACCTTTTAGCCAAGTTCCTGCCAGCCTGAACTACTCTATACCAAGTATATCTCCTACCAGTCACTTTAAGATCAAAGAGCTCACAGTCATCTAGAGTAGTAGCTAATATAGCTCTGTGAGAAGAAAAATAAGCACCTGTACTCTCATCTGGTGCTACAATCTCATTAAAATCACCAACGGCCATCCACGGTCTATTATGGCCTGAATTAATAGAATGCAAATGATCCCAAAGCATACATCTTTTTTCGAATTGAGGACTCTCATATACTGCACTACAAAGCCAAACTAAGTTACTCACACTCACTTTCACTGTGATATATTGGTCAATTTGATCAATAACCACACAAGAAGCATTAGCAATAGAAGATAGAAACCAAATGCCACCCCTGTGTCCTACTGCTTCCTCAATACCAACACAATGAAAACCCAACTTATCCCACAAATTCTTCAAATTATTAAACATTGTATGAGTCTCAAAGAGAAAGAAGAAAGATGGTTTATATATTCTCACCAAATTTTTACAATGCACACGGGCCATCTTGTTAGACGCACCCCCTCACATTCCAGGCTATGATATTGAAACTATCTATAAAAACAGCAAAAAGGGAGCTCCAATAACAAACCCGAGACTCAACATGATGTCCCTATCTTCGACGATCCTGCCTTTAATGGACTCTCAAGTTGCAGCCCAATTTTTTCCGTCGAAACTTGCACCATACCCGCCATCGATGCTCCATCCTTATCTACTGGTGAATTCTGAAAAGAGTTTGGGCGAGGACGCTTTCGCACAGTGCCATTTGTTGTCTCACCTTGCTGCTGATGATGAACATTGTGCTGGGTCCCTGAAGAAGCCACACTAACCGGTTTTCCAATATTGATGCCCCTGCTTAATTTTACTTTGGATCCAGTAGCATGTGTTGTACGTTGGTGATTAGGCCTTGTCCAAGTATTGGTAGCCTTGTTAGGAGTCTTCTTTGCTTTTGGTTGGACCTGATGGGTGCTAGGAGAAGGCTTTTGACCCATTTTATACTTTCCTTTCCTAATCACTTCAGTCCAACCTTCCAAATCCTCATGTTGTGCATGGTCTACATGAACAGCATGCAAATCACTCTCCACCAAATCCGGGACAATAATATTTACAGTCTTATCTCCAAGATTCTTGCCAAAATGAAAACTTGCCTTTTTCACATGTACTGAATTTTTTGGATTTGAGCTTTCTGGCTGCTTTGCTACATCGCTGATCACCTTGGCATTAGTTCCTCCTCCTGCATTGCTGTCAGTCTTGCACACCTTCATATCATGACCAAACTTGAGACAGGAGCCACAAATAAGATGAAGACTTTCATATTCAACCTCATATTCAACACCTTCAACAAGAATCTTCTTAGTCACTGACAATCCTAAATCTATCTAAACACAGGCTCGAGCATATCGTCCTCTTTTAGCTAATTTTGTTGCCAAATCAACCTTAACGAGAATGCCAACTGCAGCCGCAACACGGACCATTGCATCTTCTTGGTAGCACCAAATTGGTAATCCAAAAATTCTAATCCACACTAAAGTTGCTCCAAAACAGTTTTCACTTGATCTAAACTCTTGATCCCAAGGCTTCACAGCCACATAATTTCCCTCGATCATCCATGGACCTCCTAAGAGAACCTTTTCTCGCTCCTCAGCCACATCAAACTTCACAGGAAAGTAGTCAAATCCCACGTCCAATAAATCAAAGCCTCCCTTAATCCTCCATACCGTTCGGAGTTTATGAGACAATGCAGTGTAGCTATAATGTTTACCTAGCACCTTAATCACTATAGCATCCTTATAAGGTTCTGCCAAGCAATTCTTAGCTTCTTGGGTAAACGTGACACTCGGTGGCAAGAGATCTCCTTGCTTCCCAGAAACTACCGCAATGTTATCTCCCGATAAAGTTTCAACAAGTGAAAAAGCTTTAGCAATCTTGGAACCCACAACTTTGTCCATGAAAGAAACCTTCAAAAACTTAGAAACCCCTCCCAAAATATGATCCTCCTTTTCCCTGATGCAATCCCTCCCCCGCTCTCCCCTTATCTCTTTCGCCGACATTATCGGCTGCCTCACCGTGTTTCACCCTCAAAGTCTCTTCCCCGCTCACTCCGCTCATCTTCGATTTTCAAAATTGTACAGAGTACGGAGTACGCACTCCCACTAAACCCTAATTTTCTTATAAATTTGGAGTTTTTAGTTTTTACACATTATTTGAATTAGAAAAATTTGTAGAAAAAAAATATAAAAGAAGAAAAATGAATGAAAAAATTAATTTTTCATTGTTTGGATCAGTAAACAAATTAAATAGAAAACAAAAACGTGTATGTGGAGTTCATATAAATTTTTTCTCTTCAAAATTGCGAAAAAAACTAATAGAAAAATACAAACATAGACCTAATAAAAAAAAGTTAAGAAAAGAAAAGGAAAAAAGGAGGTGAAATTTTTAAAATTTGTCGTATTATAATGGAAGGAACGAAGCGGGGTATGTGGCGTAGTCGTTTATATACATAGCCCCTTGGGGTAGTGTTTGGTGGGTCCCATGACTCTCCCTCCAAAGTCCCATCCAGTTGCTCACTAAACCAGTTTTGTACGATGATCATTCATATTTGACATTTATTTTTATTTTTAATATTAGTATTTTTTTAAAATGTGGAATAATTTAATGTACTAAGTACAAATTGGACCGTTCAATATTTAGGCTGGGTTTGATAAAGCTTTTATTTTTTAAAAGTAGCTTATGAAAGCTGTCTTTTAAAAGATAGCTTTTTAAAAGCTGTAGCACTTGCATTTGGTAAAATCAAATTAAAAATGACTTTTAATAAGTACAAACACCACAATTGTGTTTGGTAAAACAGCTTTTAAAAGTTAAAAAAATTATAATAAACATGTTTATAACAAAAAATAATTTTTTTTTAATTTTTTAAAAATTTATATAATATTTTAAAATAAAATAATGTTAAAATAAAAAATTCATAATAAACATAAATATAATAAATAAATTTTTTTATTTTTTAACTTTAAAATTTTATATAAGTATCATAAAAATTTATTTTATCCTAAACATCATTACTAAAAATACTAAATTAACATATTTAGTATTTATTTTATTATATAAGTATCATAATAATTAACATATTTACTTGATTTATTCTCTGTACTAATATAAATAGATTTATCATTAGTCAATAATAAAATTTGTATGTAATCCAATGTTAATACTGGGTACGTTCATTACCCACCTATATATATTGGTTCACCTTTATAGATCACAAAAAATAGGACACTTATCTCAAATAAACTACTCTTATAATTATATATCTATATTTACATATGTATATACATGTTGTTATTATAATTTTGACTAATGTTCATGCAAAGAAAATTTTATGATTGATTTTCATAAACCAGATCAACCTTTTTCCGTTTCAAAGAACAGAGAAAAACAAACATAATAGATCTACTGAAAAAATACAAAATTAACGCAAAAAAAAATAACATAAATAGATAGAAGTTCATACATAATATGTGATAGAGATGTATTTATATTGAAATTTGTGAAGATTAGGTTGAAAAATAAAAAATATATGAAGATTGTGTTAGAATTTGTGAAGGTTAGGATGAGAAGTTAGAAATATACGAGAATTTTAATGACAATATAATAGCGGGAAATACGTGCGGGAAAATGAAAAAAATTTGGTAAGCATAAGCCAGCTTTGAAAAGCTCCCTCCTAGGTGCTTTCAAAAGCACTCCTAACTTTTAAAAGCCGTAAGCACAAGGACTTGGGCTTTTTAATTTACCAAACGCAAAATGACGTGCTTGTGCTTTTAAAAAGCACAAGCACCTCTTAAAAAAGCTTTACCAAATCTAGCCTTAAGAGGTACAAAAATCAGATCGTCTGAATTTTAGGTACACAAATTAGACCGTTCGATTTTGTACTCGAACCATCTGATTTGTGTTGAAAAAATTAAAAAAATTTGGAGTACACAAATCGGACTGATTTGTGTTGAAAAAATAAAAAAAAAATTGGAGTACACAAATCAGACAGTCTAATTTGTGTACTCCAAATTTTTTTAATTTTTTCAACACAAATCGGTAGATCCGATTTATGTACTCCAAACTTTTAAAATTTTTTAAATACAAATTCCTTCGATTTATGTACCTCCCATAATTTTAAAAAACACCAAAAAATACTACCTTAAAATATAACACTCATCTTACTTCTATATCTAAATTTTTTTTAGCCTCATATTTGATAATTCACCCTTCTCAATGGACCCACACCCTTCAAGGATGTGTGTCTCCTGCCACGTGTTCTCTTTTTTTTGCATGCTTCTTGCACCATCATTCATCTAGCCATATGCTGTTGGGACCCACCCCTCACAATCCATCTCAGCCGTTGGTTTTACTTCATCATCATCATGGTAGTAGGAAATAATAAGAACAAGAAATAAGAAATTTCGTATTAAATGGTGAAATTCATATTTGTAAATTGTTATTATTAATTGATAGAAGAAAAAAAAAAAAAGACAAAAAATGGTTTATGCGTCATACATTTCAACGGTTCATAAGTCAATTTATTCTGTCCAAAATTGAATATCATATATGAGATTATTTTAAGCAATATATTTAAGTAAAAATCAGCAGAGATGATGAATTGTGTATATTCTTCATGTCTCTAGTGCTTGATAAATTGTGTATATTTAAGTATTAATGTTAAAGTTCATTTAAGTGATAATTTAGAAGTTTGAATATTTAAAGTTTAAAGATTCGTATGCATGTAGTTATTTTCACATAAAGTTAATATTTGAGAATATTATACGATAAATTTGA
>NC_029786.2:103302728-103305378 GCF_000816755.2 Arachis ipaensis | reverse complement strand
ATTTGACTAAATTATTATTTAATAATTTTTAATTATTAATTTCATATAAAAATATTTGTACGTAAGTTCTTATCTTCTTTAACCAAATACAACCCGAATATAAGGAATTAGATTTGTTATGGAGATTAGAGATCTTAAAAATGAGTGATTCGAATTAAAAAAATGAATTGAATGAGAGAATATTTTTCCCACCTCAAAGAAAGAACATCTCTTATCTACATACCCTAGTGATATTCTTCATTTCTTCCCTCCATTTGAGAATAGCCTTTAGCCTTTACAACACATGTTCAGAAGGAAGCATCACCAAAAGGGTAAAACCATTTTCTATTAAAAAAAAAAATATTATCATTAAATAAATTGTGTTTGTGCAGCTCCTTTTGTAGGGTTTTGATTTTAATAGAACAGGTACAATGCTACCCAAAAGGAACATATCATAAAGTCAAGTAAAATAAAATAAATAAAAGAGAGCAGCGTGCATTTATGTATTTGGCTTCATATGTTGTCACTAAGAGAGTGGTGGCTATGCATGTGCCACACATACACACAAATTATACCAAACACATTGCCGTGTTGAATACTACTAACTTGTTCCTTTGTATGCTTCCTATTTTTGTTTTTTATTTTTTTATTTTTTATTTCTTAAAGTATCTTCCATCTAGACCAGTTAATAATTAATTCGGGACGATTTGAGTTTTATTTAAGAATTTATCATTGATTAATAAAATTACATTTAAAAGAAAAATTGAAATTAAGGTAGTGTTTGAAAAAGAGATAGAGACTGAGAGACTGAAATTGAAATAAGAATGAAGCCTAATTTAATTTATACAAAAGGTAAAGTTAGAATTAATTAATTGAAATGGAGATATTTTAAGTAAAAAATGTTATTAAAGTTTTAGTCTCTATCTCTAAAAATTTCAGTCTCCTGTGTCTCCACTTTTTGGAGGTATTAAAATACTGAAATTTTGGAAACAAAGATTGAAATTTTAGTACCAGTCTCTAGGCCAACAAACATAATAATGAGTCACAATCTTACAATCTTCGTCCCAGTACCTCAAAACAAACGCTACATAAGAGATTAAGATTGAGAGATAGAGATAGACTGAAACTAAAATAAAGCTTTGTATTGTGTTTAGTGCAAAATGTACTAAACTGCGTATTATGTTTAGTTTAATATAAACATAGAGATTCAGGGGTAAATTTAAAATTTTAATTCGTCTTAAAAAAATTTAATCTTCTGTATTCCCATTTTTTAGAAGTACTAAATGAACTAAAATTTTAGTTTTATTCTCTAGTCACCAAACTTAATAATACTTAATCTCAGTTCTTCAGTTTCATACCAATCTCTAAAAACAAACACCGCGTAAGTTGCTGTATGCGTAATACTAGGGCTGCACATGATTGGATACAGCCTATAATTCTATTCGATCCGCATACTTGTAGATCGGAATCGGGTATATTCGCATAATTAAAAAAAATTGTTTTACGGCCCTTTTTGGCTCTAGAAAATCTATTTTTTCACCTACTTAAGCCTATTTATTCCTAAAATATTATCAATAAAAGTTCTCTTGAATAACAAAAGAAAAATAATAACACAAAATCTAAGTTTAATTATTCTAAGTTAAAGTACAACATAAAAAAATAAAAAACAAGATATCATAAAATTCATAAAATAACATACTAAAATTCATATCACATTATTAGGGTTTACTTTCTTAAACTATGCTATTTATATGAGACGTGTAGATTTGCGAATCGGATCCGCGGATATCACTGCCAAATTCGCAATCCGATCCTACCATAGTGAGGATCGGATCTGATCCAATGACTTTGCAGATCGAATAATATCCATAAAATTCGGATCGGATACGGATAATTACCGCGAATATTATTCAATCCATATGCAGTCATACGTAATACGAAATTCAGATTCTTAATACTTATTTAGATAAGTGAGTTAACTAATTAACCAACTTAAATTGGTTGTATTTTTCTTTTATTATAAACTATTGATAACTGGTATCAAAAGGATTAATTTACTATAAAGATAAAATTCTTATCTTTAAATATATTAGTTATTTTATTCCGATTTGTTTTTGTTTAAAGGGACAGTTAGTATTTGAAAAAGTGAATGCTATGATGCCTTTGAAATTGTGCCTAACTTACCAAAAAAGGTAAATAGATAATATTTAATAAATTTTAAATATTTGACTTTTTACTTTAAACATTTTATTTTTTATCTTTAAAAGCAAGTTAGATAATTTAGGCAACATAGTAAAAGGCACCATAAAATTCACCATTTGAAAAACTTGACCATATGACCTATATTTATCATCGTGTTTTAAAATAATAATGTATGCGTTTAATAATAACAATATTTAATTACAATTACTTGTGACAACAATAAATAAAAAATTGATTAATTGAACCATAATTTTGTTAGATCCTTGATAATAAGATAGCTATTGTAATATAAGTACATGGAAAACTCTTTTTTTTCCCTTAAATTAAAGTAGTTTTTATAATTAAGTTAAACCTATTTAATTTTAATATTTAGAGTTTATGCTATAGTGATCACTTGGCCATATTTAATTATTCAAACGTTATTGTTTCGAAAATATTGCTAAGATAATATATATTTATTTGTATTTGT
>NC_029786.2:103301646-103302680 GCF_000816755.2 Arachis ipaensis | reverse complement strand
TTAAATATATAAAATAAAAAAATCATAACAAATTTTAAATTGTAAAATTATTCATGAAAGTTTTCAAAATTAATTTATTTATTTTAAATTATAATATTAAAATATTTTGATAATTAAATTGAAATCCTTAGTTTTAATAAAGGGGACAAACAGCTTGTAATTCTTTCACTAATAATCACTATAATCATGTGACCAATCCGCGTGCTCCCTTGGATTATCTACACTCTGTTATCCTCATTAGTGTTAGGGTTTTTGTTAATTAACAAATACTCTAAAATTATGTTCAAATAATTTTTAATTTCTAAATCAGTAAATGTTTAAAGTTAACTTTTCAAATTTATGCATTTAATTAATTATTGTCAAATTTTTGTCTTCACATAATTTGATTTGATGAAGATTTATATCCAGTTGTTTTTACGTAAAATTTATATTTAAAAATTATTAGATAATTTAATAAATTTAATTAAATTATTATTTAATAATTCTTAACTATTAATTTTATATAAAAATAACTGTACGTAAATTTTTACTGTTTGACTTTTATTATTATAACACGTCGTTTTGTTGTAATTTACATGGAATTTGACAATCTACATCAATAAAGTTAATTAAAAGATGTGAAAATAAAAGGTGGACTAGAAACTAATTTGATTCAATAAAAATTTTAAAAAATTAATCTGGCTTACAAGTGAACTTTAAAAGACCAATTTAAAGTTTCCTTGTTCTGAAATAAAAAATAGTTAGTGATTGCTAGAAATTTATTATTACATGATAATAAAGCTCTGTATTTACATATTTACTTTTTTTTTCATCACCTTATTTTTAGCATGCACGTAGTATATAAATATGTTGCACGGAGAATTATCGTGTTAAATTTATACGCTCGCAAATATGATAAAATTTGAATTAAAAACATATAAAATTGTCTAAGTAAGATTTGGTGGAATTTAAATCTTATCAAACTTTATTCATTGTCAGTCCTAAATGACAATGTCAATCTGGTCGAAATTTAGACTAGTACAATTTGTATAAAT
>NC_029786.2:103300489-103301401 GCF_000816755.2 Arachis ipaensis | reverse complement strand
TTATGTAATATGTTGATATGAATTTAAATTAGTGTATTTCATAAGTGTAATGTATAACACAAATCAGTATTCACTATTTATATAACAAAAAAATTGTTCTTTGCGATTTTATAAATTATAATTTTTTTTCATAACTCACGATTTTTTTTTGTCCAATTTAAAACCGTGATTCACGATTTCTTAGTTTTTATTTTTTGTGTTATTTAAAATCGTTACTCACGATTTTTTTTTTTTTATCCTACAATCTCCTATATCACTGTATTATACTAAAAACATCATAATATTAATGAAAATCACGGATAATAATCCAATATAAAAAAATATTAGCAGGGAAAAGTCACTAATAATCTCGTCACTTACATGCTTAGCATGACTTCTTCCTTATGCATGGCCTAATTAGCCTTCTCTATATTATGCTACTAATAGGGTAATTAATTAAACTAATTTTCCATACATTATTGCATGTGTCATCATCAATATTTGAAGGGTTAAATTGTCACCCTATATTAATTTTTAAAAGACTATATCGATGATTTACTCTTTAATTTGACATCGCTAATTTCATTTCTTGTACTTTAATTTAGCATATTGCATTGCATTGGTATGCTATGTTATTTTTATTTATCATCTATGTTTGCCTAATTACCTACCATAATCTCCAATGAACCATGGTTGCTTAGTTTATAGGTAATAGTTATCATCATCATGAACCATATTCACTCTCTTAATTAGTATGCCAATTGCATCTATTAAACAAAGTGATGAAGTGATGTTCATTATGGTATAAAACCCGAAAGTTTTTAATATTAATAATAAAGGTTAGTTTTAATATAACAGCAGTTTAAAATAGGAATAAATACTTAAATTAGATTTTAAAAAATTTTATTTTGGTTATTGGATACTTTAGGGTTT
>NC_029786.2:103297678-103300365 GCF_000816755.2 Arachis ipaensis | reverse complement strand
AAAATTGTTAGAAATTTATTTATCCAAAATGTATATTAATTGTCTGACAAAATAATTTTTGAATATTTTAAATAATAAAGATTTGTTAGACACTAAAATATTGAGAAAATTTCGCCGCTCTCCTCCTTTCAGAGATGCTAAAATAACACTCATCTCATTTCTATTTGTAAAATGCACATTTCCATTCTTTATCATTTTTAAAAAACCTCATCTTTAATTTATTTTAAATTTTTTATGTTAACTAATGTTAACTTTATCTATTTTTCAAGAAAAAATAAATTATTTTTTACAAAATACTCTTTAACAAAAATTTTATTTTTTGTCATTAAATTTTGCTTACCAAAATATCTTTTAATATTAATCAATAAAAAATAATTTATTAAAGGGTATTTTGGTAAGCAAAATTTAATGACAAAAAATAAATTTTTGCTAAAGGGTATTTTTGTAAAAAATAATTTATTTTTTCTTGAAAAATGGATAAAGTTGACATTAGTTAACACAAAAAATATAAAATGGATTAAACACTACAAGAGACGTTGAGCATAGCGGCCAAAAATTGCCAGCCGCTCAGCTTATCGCCGCAAAACATGTCTCCAGAAAAATCAACCCTTCATGTGCCACACCATCGACGGCGACTGCATCAAGAAATCCCGCTAATTCGGACTTTATTATAATTCAATTTTTATTTTGCCTTTTTTTTATCTTTTAACCAATAATTTATTCCAATATTGCAGAAACCTGCAAAGTGAGATTGGTAGCGCACGAAACCCTGGCACTGCTGCTCCACCGTGCGTCGCTGATCCATCCTCCTCTCTTCGGCGTTGAGTTTTCGACTCTCCTGCATAGTGCTTGAAATCCATACTCCCTCATCCACGCGTGAAATTCCTAATCTCTGATCCATCCTGCGCCTCTGTGTGGTTGTGAAGTCGCTGGCTGCCCTCCATCCTTCTCTCACCGATGTCAAAGTTTTCCATCTCCTCGATCGTGCGTGAAACCCTTACATCTTCCTCCCCCGTGCTGAGCTATCGCAGTCTCTCCCCTGTCACTGGTTCGTTCTTCCACATTGATCTTTCTTTCTTGTTTTCATTCTCTGTTTAGAATTTTGATTCAAGTTATTTTGATTCAAAATTTGTCTATATCTTCTATTAATTGGGGTTAATTGTTGCTATGTAGAGTTAGGGATTTGAAGGTACTACTTTTTTTTATTGTGTGCTTTGTATTGAAATTAAGTTAGAGTAAATAAATGAAAAAAGTTATTTGATTGATTCAGTTTCAATAATGTTTGATTCCGTTTTTGACATAATATTAACATAATAATCCAAAGAAGGAAATCGCAGATGTACTTCAACTTAGTTTTGATGGATTGGAACCCTCGAAAAGGAAATATTTTTGGATATTGCTTGTTTCTTTAACCACAAAAAGAATTCGCTTGTGCAAGGCATGTTGTACTACCGTGGTCTTCATCCAAAGATTGGAATAAGTGTACTCATCGATAAATCATTAATAACAATTGATAAATGCTATGTTAGAATGCATGACCTGTTGCAAGAGTTAGGCATGAGAATAATTCCGTAAAGTAATCCAAATGAACCATGGAAGTGGAGTAGGATATGGTGCAAAGAGGTTTTTCAATGTATTATGTTTGAAAATACAGTATGCAGTTTTAAAATTTTCAATTTTATAGAGTTAATAGGTAATTGAAGTAATCTAATATTTTTGTGGCTTTCTTGTATTAAGGTCATTGATGATGTTAAGGCCGTGCAATTGATTGAATCATATGAAGAAAGAAATATGACATTACATCTTTTATGGAATCGATCCCCCTTTGACTGTACAAGAATATGTGGAGCTCAACATGTCTGGAAGCACCGGAGAACGTTCTTTTGCTGATATTCTTGGTTCAGTTCTCTACCTTAATGACAGAAAAAAGGATTGATCAAATTCTATTGAGTTCGGTTATCTACCTTACTGAGAATTGGTGGATTTGGATGTTTCGCCTCTTCCTCGGAGAAAGACGATCAAAAAATTTCCAATCATGGTCCTTGCGGATCGGATCATCCATATAATATACAAAAAGAAACTCCAGATATTTGATATCTTTCTCATTACATTATCAAGAATGAGACTAGTTGAATTTCTCAATAAAAAGTGATAGTTTTTCTGGAAGTTTTAATAGTATTTCTAGCGAATTGCTATATCTTGAGTGGGAAGATTATCCATTTACGTATTTTTCATCATGTTGTAAGCTATTCAAGCTTTTGAAATTAGTCGTGCAAAGGAGCAACATCAAGCAACTATGGGATGGCACAATAGTACTACTAATAAATAAAACAAACTTCAATTATTTTGAAGTTATCAAACAAATAAGTCAAAGTGTAATTGATGGTGTTTGTTTTTTCTAATTGTGCAACAGTGTCTGCACAATTTGAAGGAATTGAATCTCTCTGACTCCAAAAATCTTGTGAAGATTCCAAACCTTAGCCAGGCTCCAAATCTTGAGATGCTATTCCTTAGAAGATGTAGAAAGCTTAAGCACATACATCCATCAACTGGAAACCTAAGAAAACTTGTTCAAAACTTGTTCAGTTAGATTTGAGTGAGTGCACAAGTTTAATGAGTTTTTCCATCACTGTATTCGGTATATCTTAACTAAAGTATGTTGTTCTGAGCAGGTGCTTAAGATTATT
>NC_029786.2:103295966-103297432 GCF_000816755.2 Arachis ipaensis | reverse complement strand
TGGAAAATGGAAGCGAGAGTGGTATCTGATGTCAATCGACAGTATCGTCCACTTTTAAAAGACTTAATAAGCTTAGGTTACCAACTCTCACTTGGAAAATGGAAGTGAGAGTTAATAGGTGCGTGTGTATTGTTGTTCCTATTATTCTTGCTCTTGTTTACAGGGTGTGCATCTAATAATTAAGGTTGTTTGTGTTTTGTGGTTACAGGTACACAATGAATCCACTAATAGACTTGCTATTGTAATTCCAGGGAGTGGAGTTCCAATTTCAAGGTGGTTTAAGCATCAGAATAAGGGGGTAGATAATTCAATGTGGATAGAATCATTTCCAAATTGTATTTTTCAGTTAATTTTGTTGTTTTTGCCACAAGTTTATATTCAATAGATGAAAAATATTAAGATGAGTAAAGTATCATTTTTGTCCCCAACGTTTGGAGTAAGTCCTATTTGTGTCCCTAACATTTAAATCGTCCTATTTGTATCCTTAACGTTTATAAAAGTGATTCAATGTTATCCTACTATCAATTATACTAACAAATTAGATTATATTTTTCAATTATTCTCACTTGGATATATTCATTCTCAATTAGGTCTCACTTGGATGTGTTCGATTTTAATATTATACCCACTATTTGTGTTTAGATTCAATTATGTCCCAAGAAAAGTGAATTATGTAAATGTTGTAGGAATTAGCTTCAACATTTGATTAGCTATTTTTTGGAGTAGATCATCGATTCTATCCCAGACATTTGTATTCTAACTTCAAGAAGAGATTTTTAAAACTCAAACTAAAGCGCTCATGATGTGTAATTGACGGCAAGATAACATTGAATCACTTTTACAAACGTTAGGGATACAAATAGGACGATTTAACCGTTAGAGATACAAATAGGATTTACCCCAAACGTTGGGGACAAAAACGATACTTTACTCTATTAAGATTTATAGCATTAAAAAAATTCAAAAAAGGCCAAAAATTTTATCTTTAAAATTAAACAAAAAAAATCAGCATTTTTTGAAAGGATTTTTTTTTTTTTTAAATTTCTATTGAAAATAGCAGCAGTTTTATAACTGCCGCAAACAGTCATAATAAAAAACATAATAACATTGCGGCGGTTCTTAACCGCTGGTAAAAGATGGTCTAAATCCTAATAATTGTATATCACGGCGGTTTAAAACCGCTGCTAAATTAGTTGTCGCAAAATACTAATTTAGCGGTGGTTATACCAGCGGTTGTTGGAAACCGCCACAAAACCTAATCCCCGCGCCCATAACCAGGGTGGTCCACTGAACCGTCGGCCTTTGATTTTGCTTAAACCGCCGCTAATTGGAAAAAAAATCGCTGCTAAGCGGCGCCTCTGTTGCAGTGAAAGAGGAGGTTTTTTAAAAATTATAAGGGAAAAAAATATATATTTTAAAAATAAAGGAGAGAGGAGTGTCATTTTAGCATCTTTTAGAAAAGGAAA
>NC_029786.2:103293685-103294550 GCF_000816755.2 Arachis ipaensis | reverse complement strand
ACTTTAGAATAAAAAAATTAAATCCTTAATAATGTAGTTGTGGTACAAAGATTTTCCTTTAAGAAATGCATGGCTTTGAAGTCTAACAGGCTTCACCTTTGCATCAATCAAGTACATATCAAAGACAAAGGAAGCAGCATATGCAATAATGAATATGTCATGGTTGTTGTTTGGTAGAGTAATTAGTTCCCTACTTATGAAATTGATTATAAAATAATCAAACCCACCGAACTTGGTACAATGCATTTGTGTCAACATCTGCTGATTAATCTCAAAGATTCTTCCTTGACCAAACAAATGTTGAAAAATAAGTTATTTTCGTTGTTGAAAAGGATGAAAAATCTCCTTAAAAAATATTTGTTGAGTTATTATACTTTATATACTCTTACTAAAAAAATAATTACAATAGTAAGTCTATGATTGATAAAGAAATAATCTAAGTAATATATAGAACATAGAATTCAGAGAGGGAGAGAAATAAGTTTTCTCATTATTGAAAAGGATAAAAAATTCCCTTAAAAAATATTTGTTGAGTTATTACACCTTATATACTATGTACTCTTTATGTACTCTCGTTAAAAAAATAATTATAATAATAAATCTATTATTGATAAAGAAATAATCTAAGTAACATATAGAACATAAAATTATGGAGTTAAAATAAACGAACTAATATGTAGTTAGCAATTTCATCAATAATGAAATTATTCCTTGAAATTTTAAAATTTGAGAGTCATGGTTAAATGGGAAAATAAGAACGGCAAAGCAAACGACACACTCATTCCATCTCTCTCTTCCTTTTTTATTGACTAAAGAAAATTAATTTGCTATAACTGTAGCGTTAATTTACGGATGAGGTTGGATA
>NC_029786.2:103293199-103293639 GCF_000816755.2 Arachis ipaensis | reverse complement strand
ACAAAAATAAAAATAAAAAACTCTCATCAATTTAAATTAAAAAAATCTCATTAATGCAACAAAGCGTACTTTACTTAAAGGATAACAATCTTTGAATCAATCAAATATTAATGAAAAGATATTTATATCACATGTGAATAAAATTCATTGAGAACTAACTTTATTGCAATTTACCTAATATAAAATGAACATGATGCATGCATCTTGCATGGTATATACATCAATACAATATATAGCACCATCATTGTCGAGTTGAATATAGGATTGTATACAACTACATTTGCCTAATTTCCGTAAGATATTTTATGTGTTGTAATTTGGGTTGGTTGAGTGAATAATTTATTCGTCTGGTTAAATAAGTATTAAGAATTTAATTATATTAAATCTATTAATTAGTAATAATTTTTTTAAATGAGATTTTAATCTATGAAAATTAGTCT
>NC_029786.2:103282074-103293063 GCF_000816755.2 Arachis ipaensis | reverse complement strand
CTATTCATCAAGAAATAGTAAAATACAATTCAGACCCAATCATGTTTCAGAGATTGAATCATTACAATTAAAAGAAGGTCTGACTTTTTCCTCTTAGGGAAGTTTGTTTTGCTATTAAGGTTGCTTGGGGAAAATCTTGTTCGGAGGACTATCCAAATCTCTGATCTTCAGAGTGAATATGTTTCACTCTTATGGGAAGAAATAATTAGACTTAACTTGATATAAATTATGCTTAATTTGGTATTAAATACGTTTTACTTTCATTATATGTAATGACTAATCTATTTATTTGCGTGTTGCATTGGAGAAAAAGTTTATATACATCAAATTATTAATATTTAAAAGTTTTTAAGATTAGTTTTGTTCATACCCTAACCCAACGCTAAGACTCAGGTTCAAACGAAAGGCCCAATCCAAAGGATTGAGCCTCACCCTAACGCCGACCTTTGTCATGCAAAGTCGGTTCTTGCCACGACTTGTTCTAAAGAAGTCGAGAACGGAGATTAGCTGGCAGATAAGCACTCACTCAAATGAGTAACTGACCCTAAAATCTCTCTACCCACTTCCAGGAGCCATATCCCAACTTCCCTAAGATAAATGGGCGGTTATTCCTCCTTAAATGGTGGAACTACTCCAACGGTGGTTATGGGTTCACCACTATAAATATACTGACACTCCTCAGGTATCACTAAGCCCAATACTCTCTAGACCTGTTTTACTCCTTTGCTGACTTAGGCATCAGAGTGTTCTTGTAGGTACCACCCCCCATTCTCTCACACACAAGTCGGACGGAGGCCTTGGATCGCAAACCTGCTCAAAGGCTTCCTTCTTCAGACGATTGGGCCAACCCAACTAATCCAATCCAATAATCTCCGGTTACCCATCGTAACATTGGCGCCGTTGCCGGGGACCCGAGAGATCAGCCAGTAATGGCGGATATGTCACATGAAGACGATCATGTAGCGTCAGATTACGAACAAGAGAATCTAGATACCGGAAACAATGACGCAGATCTAACTCATCACCAGGGAACCAATGACCAACATAGGAAAGGCACCTCCGGATTAAAAAATCCGAAGATGAACTCCTCGGAGGGGCGTGAATCGGGAAAGGATAGACCACCCCATGCGACTGAACTAATGGGACTAGTCCATGGCCACCAAGGTCGTTTGGAACAGCTGGAACAGGAGCTGGAACGACAAAGGGAGGCAGAGAAGAACCTAAGGGAGGAGATGGCGTGACGAAAAGAGTTAGAGGAAAAACTCTTAAGATTAAAATCTTCCCTCCGAGGTCGGAACTCCCGTAGCGATCGAGAAGAGTCGCCCCTGGGAGGAGAGGACCCATTCAGTGAGAACATAATGAGGGCAAAAGTTCCAAGAAACTTCAAAAGCCCTGATATGAACCTCTATGATGGAACCACGAACCCGAAGCATCATTTAAGCAATTTCAAAAGTCGGATGTATCTGGCTGACGCTTCTGATGCAACGCGCTGCAAGGCTTTCTCGACCACCCTATCAAAAGCGGCAATGAAGTGGTTCGATAGCCTCCCTCCAAGGTCGGTCACCAACTTTGAGGACCTCTCAAGAAAGTTCTTAATGAGGTTCTCCATCCAGAAGGATAAAGTAAAGCATGCACCGAGCCTCCTGGGAATAAAGCAGGAGGTCGGAGAACCTCTACGGGACTATATGGAAAGGTTCAACAAAGCATGCTTGGAGATTCAAGACCTACCCACTGAGGCAGTCATTATGGGGCTAGTAAATGGGCTTAGAGAAGGTCCCTTCTCGCAATCCATATCAAAAAGGCACCCCACCTCCTTAAGTGATGTACAAGAGAGAGCTGAAAAGTACATCAACATGGAGGAGAATGCCAGACTACGAGAGCCGAGTTGGCGACCCGGGCACCCCCACTTGATAAAAGAGAAAGAAAGAGAGCCCAAGAAAAAAGAAGAGCTCGGTCTCGACAGACCGAGAAAATATCACTCTTATACTCCTCTAAAGGTTTCTATAGTGGATGTATACAGAGAAATCTGCAATACTGAAAGACTGCCACCTCCCAGGCCCATTAAAAATAAAAGGGGAGGAAGTCGCAGCGATTACTGTGAGTACCATAAGATTTATGGTCACTCAACAAATGATTGCTACGACCTAAAATATGTCATAGAAAAGCTGGCCAGAGAAGGCCGACTTGACAGATATCTCATGGAAAGGTCGGACAATCATGGGAAGAGAAAGCGAGATGACGGGGACAGAATAGACCCACCACCACAAACCCCCGAGAGACACATACATATGATCTCGGGAGAATTTGCGGGAGGAGGACTCACCAAGTCATCTCGCAAGAGACACCTCAAAAGCGAGTCTACCAGGTCGGGAGCGAATCACCCGACCTCCCTACTATCTCATTTACAAAGGAGGATGGGCAAGGAGTAATCCCTGGACACGATGATCCAGTAGTGATAACCATGATCCTAGTCAATGCCGATCTCCACAGAACTCTAGTAGATCAAGGAAGTTCAGCAGACATCCTTTTCAAGCCCGTGTTCAACAAACTAGGGTTGAATGAAAGGGTGTTAAGAGCCTACCCCGATACCCTGTACGGGCTAGGCGACACGCCGATAAAACCACTAGAATTCCTACCCCTCCACACTACCTTTGGAAAAGGGGGAAAAATCCAAAACTCTGAGCATAGACTTTATAGTCATCGACATGGGGTCAGCATATAATGCCCTAATCGGCAGAGCTACCCTAAATCGACTCGGAGCGGTGGTGTCTACCCCTCATCTTTGCATGAAATTTTCGACATCTGCGGGATAACAACGGTACAGGGAGATCAGAAATTGGCAAGAAAATGCTACAATGAAAGCCTGAACTTGAGGGAAAAAGGCAAAGAAGTCCACACCATATAGCTCGGTGGTGCAAGAGCCAAAGAAGAGCTGCGACCACAGCCAGGAGGAAAAACTGAGAAAATACAGGTCGGCAAAGAGGAAGGGAAAAATACCAACATAAGGGCCAACCTAGAGGAAGTCTTAAAGCAAAGGTTGACCAAGCTCTTAAGAGACAATTCTGACCTCTTTGCCTGGAAAGCCTTCGACATGCCAGGGATAGACCCCGAGCTTATGTCCCACAGGCTCTCAATATATCCAGGGTCCCGACCTGTACAACAACGAAGGCGTAAGCTCGGCCCGGAATGAACCCAAGCGGTGGAGGAGCAGGTACAAGCATTCCTAGAAGCCGGCTTCATCAGAGAAGTTAAATATTCAACATGGCTAGCGAATGTAGTGCTAGTCAAGAAGCAAAACGGCAAGTGGAGGATGTGCGTTGACTACACCGACCTGAATAATGCATGTCTCAAAGACCTTTTTCCACTCCCAAGCATTGATGCTCTAGTGGACTCTAGCTCGGGATATCAATACTTGTCGTTCATGGATGCCTACTCGGGATACAACCAAATCCCGATGTACAAGCCGGACTAAGAGAAAACATCATTCATCACGCCCAGAGCAAATTACTACAACATGATCATGCCATTCGGATTAAAAAACGCAGGGGCCACATACCAAAGGCTGATGAACAAGGTGTTCGCTCCCCACCTCGGGAACTTAATGGAAGTCTACGTAGACGACATGCTAGTAAAAACCAAGGAAGAAGCCGACCTCTTGACAGACCTCTCGCAAGTCTTCGACACCATAAGGTTACACGGGATGAGGCTAAATCCCGCAAAGTGTGCCTTTGCGGTTGAGGCTGGAAAATTTCTAGGGTTTATGCTGACGCAAAAGGGAATCGAAGCAAACCCAGACAAGTGTAAAGCTATCCTGGAAATGAAAAGCCCAACTTGCTTAAGAGAGGTTCAACAACTGAATGGCCGACTTGCAGCCCTCTCCAGGTTCTTGGCAGGGTCAGCATTAAAATCCATTCCACTGTTCTCTCTACTAAGAAAGGGATGCCAGTTCGAATGGACTCCAGAATGCGAAGAAGCGTTCCAGGAGTTCAAAAGGTTCTTGAGCCAACCTCCAATCCTAACCTGACCTCTAGTTGGGGAAGTCCTCGTCCTATATTTGTCTGTACAGACAAAGCTGTCGCATCAGCCCTGATAAGAGAGGACGAGGTCGGACAGCACCCAGTGTACTTCATCAGCAGAGTTCTACAGGGCACCGAACTAAGGTACCACAAACTAGAGAAGTTTGCTTACTCCTTAGTAATAGCCTCACGGAGGTTACGACCTTACTTCCAAGCCCACACAATAAGAATCCAAACGAACCAACCCATGAAGCAAATCCTCCAAAAAACGGATGTTGCAGGGAGAATGGTTCAGTGGGCGATAGAGCTCTCCGAGTTCGACTTAAAGTACGAAAATCGGACTGCAATCAAAGCCCAATGCCTCACCGACTTCATAGCGGAGTACGCGGGAGACCAAGAGAAAAAGCCAACTATGTGGGAACTATACGTAGATGGATCCTCAAACAAGACAGGAAGCGGTGCAGGCATAATACTGGTTAATGAAAGGGGAACCCAAATAGAGGTCTCCCTTAAATTTGAATTCCCAGCTTCAAATAACCAGGCAAAATATGAAGCCCTGATTGCAGGATTGAAACTGGCAGAAGAAGTTGGCGCAACAAAAGTGATGATATTCAGTGACTTTCAAGTGGTGACCTCCCAGATAAATGGAGAGTATCAGGCTAAAGACCCAAATATGAAGAGATACTTGGAAAAAACTTTGGAACACCTTGGGCACTTTGCAGAAACCGAGGTCAGGCATATAACTCGGGATCTTAATAGCAGAGCAGACGCCCTCTCCAAGTTAGCAAGTACTAAACCAGGGGGGAATAATAGAAGCCTGATCCAGGAAACTCTCCGAGAATCCTCTGTGGTGAAAGCAGAGGACAAACAAGATGTCCTTGAAGTAACCGGGCTAAACCTCGGATGGATGAATCCCTTGGTCGAATACCTAAAATTCGACATCCTCCCCAAAGAGGAAAAAGAGGCCAAGAAAATCCGGAGGGAAGCACAATACTACACTCTGGTGAAAATTATCCTCTATAAAAGAGGAATATCAACGCCATTGCTGAAGTGCGTACCGACCTCAAGGACAACTGAAGTACTAGAAGAGGTTCATAATGGGATCTGTGGAAACCATCTCGGAGCTAGGTCGCTAGCCAGAAAAGTAATCCGAGCTGGGTTCTATTGGCCAACCTTGCAGAAAGATGCCACAAAATTTGTGAAAAAGTGCCAACCATGCCAAATGCATGCAAACTTCCACGTGGCTCCCCCCAAGGAGCTCATCAGTATAACTTCTCCATGGCCCTTCACAAAATGGGGAATGGATCTGTTAGGTCCTTTTTCCCAGGCCCCAGGACAAGTCAAATACTTAATTGTGAGAATAGACTACTTCACAAAGTGGATAGAAGCAGAACCATTAGCCACCATCACAGCCCAGAGAAGTCGGAGGTTCCTCTACAAAAATATCATCACAAGGTATGGGATACCCTATTCCATTACTACGGATAATGGAACCCAGTTCACCGACTCTACCTTTAGAAGCCTAGTGGCCAGTATGAAGATCAAACACCAGTTCACCTCGGTGGAACATCCACAAGCAAATGGACAAGCCAAGGCAGCTAACAAAGTCATACTGGCAGGACTAAAGAAAAGACTACAAGATGCAAAAGGAGCTTAGGCTGAGGAGCTCCCACAAGTGTTATGGGCTTATCGGACGACGCCACAATCTGCCACAGGAGAAACACCCTTCCGACTTGTCAATGGCGTAGAAGCCATGATACCAGTAGAAATCAGCGAACAAAGTCCAAGGGTGATCCTCCATGATGAGATTGGAAACATACAGGGGCACAAAGAGGAGCTTGAATTGCTCCCCGAAGTCCGAGAGCAAGCCCAGATAAGAGAAGCATCATTGAAACAAAGGATGACTACTAGGTACAACAAAAAAGTCATTCAAAGGAGTTTCACCCCAAACAATTTGGTTTTGATCAGAAACGACATTGGAGTCAACAAATCGGGGGAAGAAAAGCTCGCTGCCAATTGGAAGGGACCATACAAAATTAGTGAAGTCTTAGAAAAAGGTTATTATAAGGTGACCGACCTAAACGACACCGAGTTACCAAGGTCGTGACATCCTTGTAACATGAAAATGTACTATAGTTAAAAGCGAACTTTACTCCCTGATGTACTCTTTTCCCAACTTCATGATTTTTTTCCCAAAAGAAAAGGGTTTTTTCTGAAGGAGGGGGGTTTTAACGAGGCATCACAGTAGAGACTAAGGGAAAATAGACTATCGAAAACCCTTAGTAGCAGTAAAGTACATTCCCAAATAAATAAAGATCTTTTACGATATCTCTTATAAATTTCTTCTTGCTTTTTTTTCCTTCTACGAAACGCGCCGACTTAAGCTCGACAAAGCGTGAAAATCCCATGAACCGACCTAGATGGTCGTCAGGATAAAACGACGAGGTACAAGTCGGTGTAAAGAGGTTATAAAAATCGATCATGATAAAGTCGGAAAGTATCTAACTTACAAGTCGGAAAAATCGAGAAACAACGAAATGCATCGCGAAAATAACCTAAGTCATAAAGGCTCAATAAATCTAAAAATTGGGTATAAAGAATACAAAAAATAGACCAGAAAACCTATCGAAAGCACTAAGGCAAAAGCTGTCCCAAAGAAAAACTTAAGAGAAGGGGCAGTCAGCCAAGGAAAAGGGTTTTAAACGCAAAGATCAAAAAAAGTTTTTTTCTCTCGAAGCCTAAGACAGAAAAAGCATGCACACAACAGACAAGAGGTAACTTAAACCCTTATCCAAAAAAGGGTATTTTTTGTTAAACTTAAACACTTATCCAAAGAATGGTATTTTTTGTTAATGGCCATAAAAGGCCGAGGAAATGTCAGCAGAATACCACAAAGCCAGGAAAATAAATAGTTTAAAAAATAGGGGACCCACAGGTCGGGCACCCATATAGCCACAATCAATTTTTTGTTCAAAGAACATCACCACCAGAGCCGATGGGAGTAGTCCGAGCAGCACCAGAGTCAGGAAGAGTAGTCGGAGCGCCATCAGGACCAGGGAAAGAAGTATCCATAGGAGACAGAGAGGAGGTTCCGGGAGCCTTCGAGAAACTCGGAGCATCCTTTGGTCGGGGAGGAGACTCCATTATCCTCTGCCCCCGAGTCTTTAAATCTGACTCGGTGACATATTGGGGAGAAAGAGGAGAGACTATAGCCCCGTCAATGACGACCTTGTCCGGATCCAAGGGAGAGAGATCCAGGTCGAGAGCAAGAACTCTGACCTGTTCCTTAAAGATCCTCCATGCTTCCTCGGCCACGTCAGCAATGGAGTCCTCCAACTCGGTATAGGCATTACGAGCCGCCAACAAATCCTTCTTCACCGACACGAGGTCCTCAAACAAGCTCGAATAACTCTCCTGCGCCTTCAACCTCAGGCCCTCCTCCATGTTGCACTGGGCCTGCAACTTACTTTTCCTCTCCCGGAGACCATCCCTCTCCTCCTTCAATTTGGCGACCTCCTCCCTCAACCCCCTCTCCTGCTCCTGATATAAGAGAAGCCTCCCCTCCAACTCTTCAACTCTAGAGGATAAACCCAGAGAGCTAAGAGGAGTCTTCTCAAAAATATCAAGGAGCTTCGTGCACACCCCTACCGCCCTGATACTCTCCTGAGCCAGAATAATAAGGTGGTTCCGAACGGAAACATCGTCCATACCTATACGGGTATGAGGATAGATGTATTTCCAAATGAATTGAGGCGCATCCACCTTGGCATCACCCTCAAAAGAAGAGCTAGACTCTAAAGTCTTGCGCTTCTTCTTTTCTGGCTCAGGGGAGGATCGGGGAGGAGGAGACGGCAGAGAAGAGGCTGAGGAAGAAATGACAATGGGTTGGGTAGGGGTCCCCAAATTGCGAGAAGAGAGGGGAGGGGAAGGAAGGGAAGAACCAGCCGCCCTAGCGCCGCCGACCCTGGCGCGGGACCTCGCCTTGGTCTCCTGAACTCGCTGGTAAGACTCTCTGGAATTCTTCTTCGCCATCTCTGTAAAAAACAAATGAGGTAGTTAAAATCGGAAAAACAAGTCAGTAAAAATAAGTCGGAAATAAGGCTAAATAAAAGGCTACCTAGTTGTGTCTGGACAAAGGTCGGCGACCTCTGGAGAAATTTTTTGGTATCCGGATAGGGGGCCCTCCCCCATACTTCTCGGAGGAACCCCACAGCGGCCGCCTCCACCTCATCCAAATATTCCAAACTATATTTCTCACAGGGGGAGGCCTCTAACCAATACAGAGGGAAGCGAGGGGAAAGATTCTCATCCAGGAAAAAGGGGTGGTGACCCTCTACGGCTTGAACTTTGAAAAAATAATTTTTGAAGTCATGAAAGGATTCATCGAAAAGGGTGAAACTCTCTGACCTTGTATAGCTCGGAAAGACACCCACTGCTGCTTGTTATTTTGCCCACTAAAGGGCTTGGTTATGTGGAAAAGGAAAAAGAAAATCCTTAAAGCAGTTGGAAAGTCTAAAGCATGGCTGACAAACTGGTAAATTTTCAGAAAACCCCAGGAATTAGGGTGAAGCTGGGTAGGAGCAACACGACAATGACGTAAAACAGCAATCTCAAAATCAGAAAAAGGGAGAAAAACGCCCAGGCGAGTGATCATACTCTCATACATATAGAAAAAATGAGGGGTTGCCTCAGAAGCCCTCCCGAAACAAACCCGGTCTTCCGGACCCGGGGCAAGCAGTTCATACTTTAGCTCATTCTCATCAGAGGTACAGAGCTTATGATGAGTGCGAAGGTTGATGATAAAATCGGTATCAACAGAAGGTACTGAGTAAGAATTTCTATAGAAGACATTTTTTCCTAAAAAGGATTAGTGAAACCTACAAAGGGAAAAAAGAAAAAGAATAAAAAACAGGGTTTCTAAGGGGCCTGGAGTCAAATAGAAGCCTACAAGCCAACTCCTCTCTCTAAAATAAAAGCATGCAAATAGAAGCACTTTATAAAAAGAGAAGAGAGAAAAACTAACCTTCGCCTGAAAAAAGGTAGGGGCAGAGAAAGATGAATTCCTCCAAGTAAGAATTTCTTCCTAACAGAGGAGAAAAAGTTTGAAAATTTGCAGAAACGAAACAACGAAAGAGAGGAAAAGTATTTATAAACACGTTAGGGGCATAATGGTAAAAGTAGAAGCGGTCATTAATGGGTGCACCGTTACCAAGGTAATTAATCCCTACGTATAGATACACAAACCTCTAACGGACGCGACGTTTGATTAGACGCGACTGTGAAAATTCAAAAGTCACGAAAAGTCACGTCGGTTCCAAACGATCACATCGGTTCCTCTACAGGTCGGCTACGATCTCGAGTAGAATACTCGAACCCAAGTCTTGAAAGAAATTGGGCTCGAGTAGGGGCACTGTTCATACCCTGACCCAACGCTAAGGCCCAGGTTCAAACGAAAGGCCCAATCCAAAGGATTGAGCCTCACCCTAACGCCGACCTTTGTCCTGCAAAGTCGGTTCTTGCCACGACTTGCTCTAAAGAAGTCGGGAACGGAAATTAGCTGGCAGATAAGCACTCACTCAAATGAGTAACTGACCCTAAAATCTCTCCACCCACTTCTAGGAGCCATATCCCAACTTCCCTAAGATAAATGGGCGGTTATTCCTCCTTAAATGGTGGAACTACTCCAACGGTGGTTATAGGTTCATCACTATAAATACACTGACACTCCTTAGGTATCACTAAGCCCAATACTCTCTAGACCTGTTTTACTCCTTTGCTGACTTAGACATCGGAGTGTTCTTGCAGGTACCACCTCCCATTCTCTCACACACAAGTCGGACGGAGGCCCTGGATCGCAAACCTGCTCAAAGCCTTCCTTCTTCAGACGATTGGGCCAACCCAACTAATTCAATCCAATAATCTCCGGTTACCCATGTTACAAGTTTAATTATTTTAAAATACATTAACATTAGTTAAGTACGTAAAAGTCTTTTCATATTATTTAACCTAAAGTTGCATATAATTTATTCTAAAAATATGTTATTTTAGAATTTTGTTACATTCAAAACTCAATTTATTTGCATCTAGATATAATGACTTTTTTATGTATACCACACTTTCATAATCATAATATTTTAGGATAAAAGAAGTATTTTAGCGGCTAGAAATTAAAACTTTGTTACTTTGATTACTTTTGGATTTTACTTAAAAAACCCTACTATTGGTCAACATTCCAAGTTTACTTATAAAATATATTCCAATTCACGCATACTTTCCAATATTTAAAAATATCCGTTCCTTTATTTTCTATTATACATTAGAGTATGACAATTGTGATCAATTCCATTTAAAAAGTTTTTTATTTTTTATTTTTCATCTTTGGTTTGAATAGGTTTGGTTGTGTGATTTGTAGTACCTGATTGTTCCTTAATTAAAGGGACTGGTAACTTCACCTTCAAGAACTGAGCTTAGGATTAAGAAACATGTTATTCTTAATCGATTAATCGATTATGTTAGGTATACACTAATAATTTATTAAAATTAATTATTAATATAAAATATATATTAAAATATAAATATATTTGTAAAATAAATTAAATTATATATATTTATATTTGAGTTTAATTTTTCTTTATTTGTGTTTGTGTTCTCATCATGAAAGGTTGACCAAATTTTGATTTTTTTTTTATATATTTAGTGTAAAAAAATATGAAAGGTATTTTTTTAATCATTCTTAGTAAAACTTATTTTTCTTTGGAATTCTTAACTAGTATATTTGGAATACATATTAGCAAACACACAAATAAGAAAAAAGTGTTGGTAAATAGATTAAGAGTGCAAAAAAAAAAAATATTATTGATAGTAATAGACTAATTATCTTCATCATAATTTAAACGTACAAACATAATCTAATGATGTAGATCTAATAAGAGTAATGATGAAAATTATATATTAAAATTTTTTATTAATTAAA
>NC_029786.2:103280950-103281974 GCF_000816755.2 Arachis ipaensis | reverse complement strand
TGTCTCTTTATGTATTATTGTTAATAAATATATATTAAAATGAAATGTTAACAAATAGGAGTAAAATCCAAGAAACAATTAATAAAGAATAAAAGGGCAATTAAGAGTGGTGAAGTTGGGAGAAGGTAGTAGTAATTAATGAGAAATGAATGGGGAGTACTAAAATAAGAAAATTACCTTCCCGTTTGAATGGGAAAGGAGTAATCCCAAAAATGGAATAAAAGAAAGCTGTTTTGGACAACACAGAATGTAAAAGAGAGTGAATTTTCTCAATTTTTTTAAATTATTTTATAAAGTATAGGTTATGCTAAGTAACCAATAATTTTCTTGAACAACATGAATAATCACCAATCAAATTAAAACACACTGCACCTCTAAATTATCCACCTAAATCTTAATAGTAGAATAACTATCCGTACACCTAATCAAATGAACATCTAATATATCTATTATTCACATTATTTAATTCATTGTCTACTTATACCTTTTGAATTATATTTTATCAAATAATTTAAAAAATTGAGAAGTTCCATTGTGAAGTAAAACGGAGATTGTGAATTGCCATCAAGAAAGAAAGGCTTCTGCCACACACTAACGCACAAAACGCAACACTCCTACGTCACACATGTCTTTTCAATTCAAAATTTCTCTCCTTCTCTCTCTCTCTCTCCACACACCAACAACCATACAAAACAAAAACTTATCAAACATCCCACCAAAAATTCTAAGTTATTGGATCCGGGTTGCTATACTTTACTCATAGATTTCATCTTAGTTAACTATTAAATAATTATAACTTAATTGAAATACAAATATTAATGTTAATATTTTCTTTTGTTTTGCTTTTTATAGAGAAGGTGCTTTATTATCAATAATAGTGATTTTTTTTTCAAGACAATAAAACTGATTATAATTTTTTTTAACACATTCTTCTCTCAACCAATTAAAATTGTTGATCAATACAACTGTGTATCTTTTAAATATTACTTTTATTTAGTTTTTAAAAGAGAAAAAAAATAAAAAA
>NC_029786.2:103279877-103280881 GCF_000816755.2 Arachis ipaensis | reverse complement strand
ACTCTCTCTCTCTCTCTCTCTCTCTCTCTCTCTCTCTCTCCTTTCTTTATCCTTCTCTTCCTTCTCACTCACCCCTCTAACTCTCATCTCTCTCTCTCTCTCTCCACCTTCTTCCTTCATTCCACACACACTCACAACAAACTCTGTCCCTTCCTTTGTTCCTTTTCCTCTCTCTCTAACACAAACACACACAGACATACATATATATACACACACACCAAGCACTTCTCTGATTCCTCTTTCTACCCCCACCCCCATCACCAAAGGAACCCTTTTTATCATCTCTTGTTACCATTCTCATAAAGGGTCCGTGTTACTTATTACTGTGAGAAGATCATCATTCATCACTGTTGCTTTTTCCTTAGCCCTCTCTCTCTCTCTCTCTCTCTGGATTTGTTTTTTTGAAAGTCTCTTTGGCTATTGAGATAAGACAGAGAGAGAGAAAAAAAAAAAAAAGAGAAGAAGGAACAAACAAGACATGACTGGCAGCAATGAAGTCAACCTTAATGAATCTAAGGTAATAACATAAACATAGACTTTTTTTTTTAAAACATTTTTGTTCTTAAATTTCTTTTTTAATGAGGCTGGCATTATGTTGTGGTGCATTTCTTTGGGTTTTTGTGTTCTGATTAAGTGATTGGAGGTGTTTTTGGTGATGGGTTTTGGTGTTTGAGGTGGAAATTTCCAATCTTTAGCTTCAATTGCACATAACATGTCTGAGTTGCAGAGTAAATGTTGTTCTTTTGTTTTTGGGTGCAAAGGGGGATTTTATTTTCTAACTATAGGGGTGTTAATGATGATGAAGTTCCTATTAGGATGATTTTTTGTTTTATTGGGGGATGGGGTGTTTGATTTTCTCTCTCTTTCTCTCTCTCCCTCTCTCTCTCTCTTGTACTTTCCATTTCTTCCATGTAGGCCTCTTGTTTCTTGTTCTGGTAAGTGCAAAAATTGAGATTTTGATTTGTTGCCCCAAGTTGAAAACTTTTGTTTTTTCCTTAAGATTT
>NC_029786.2:103277574-103279829 GCF_000816755.2 Arachis ipaensis | reverse complement strand
GATTTTACAGAGGGTTGTTCCACTCAATACATGGGTGCTTATCTCCAATTTCAAGCTGGCTTATAATCTACTAAGGCGTGCAGATGGAACATTCAATCGAGAATTGGACGATTTTCTCGATCGCAAGGTACCTGCCAATACAATTCCTGTTGATGGGGTGTTCTCTTTTGATCATGTTGATAAGAAAACTGGTCTCTTCAACCGGGTTTATCAGCCGGCACCGGAGAATGATGCTAGGTGGGGCATGATAGAGTTGGAGAAGCCCTTGAGCACCACCGAGGTTGTGCCCGTCATAATCTTCTTCCATGGTGGAAGCTTCTCTCATTCATCAGCTAATAGTGCTATCTATGACACTTTCTGTCGCCGCCTTGTCAGCAATTGTAAGGCTGTTGTGGTGTCTGTGAATTACCGGCGATCACCGGAGCATAGGTATCCGTGTGCATATGAAGATGGCTGGGCTGCACTTAAGTGGGTCAAGTCAAGGGTATGGCTTCAAAGTGGAAAGGATTCCAAGGTTCATGTGTACATGGCCGGGGATAGTTCTGGCGGTAACATTGCTCATCATGTGGCAGTGAGGGCTGCCAAGGAAGATGTCGAGATTCTAGGTAACATTCTTCTCCATCCGTTGTTCGGTGGGGAGAAGAGGACGGAGTCAGAGAAGAAACTTGATGGGAAGTACTTCGTGAAGTTGCAAGACCGCGATTGGTATTGGCGAGCCTTCCTTCCTGAAGGCGAAGACAGAGACCATCCGGCTTGTAACCCATTTGGTCCCCGGGGTAAGAGCATCGCAGGACTAAAGTTCCCTAAGAGCCTAGTTTGTGTCGCGGGTTTGGATCTTCTCCAAGATTGGCAATTGGAATATGTTGAAGGCCTCAAGAACAGTGGCCAGAATGTGAAACTTCTTTACCTAAAAGAGGCCACAATTGGATTCTACTTCTTACCAAACAATGATCACTTCTATTGCCTAATGGAGGAGATGAAGAATTTCGTTAATCCTAACTGTTAATATACTACCACCACTTTTAACCTTGCTCTACAGGAGGCCATACATAACTATAAGCCTGACATTTTCACTTTGAGTTTTTCTATTTTTTATTTCCTACTATTTTTGTATCCTACTTTATAGTAGTGGTGTGTAGTTATATATAATTGTGTAGCATTACTCACTGTTATAACATCTATGGTGGTTGGTTCTGCTAAAGTACCATAGTTTCGGGTCGTTTGCGGGGTTTCGCTGAATCACCATATACAAGATTACAAGCTTTGCCCCATTTTAACCTTTTCAACCTCAATAACAGGAGGGGAGATCAGAACATAGAAGAACAGGGCTTGGCTGTGATGATCACTTGATAGAAGTGAATACATATCTTTTGTTTGTAGCACTTATTACTGAATTGATTTGGAGCAGCAGAACCCCAAAATCCTGTTATAGAACTTGTGTATGTTATATATATAATTATATATCTATATACATATGTCTCCACTAGAGTTATATAAATGCTTTTCTTTTTTTGTTTGTTTGCATATTTCAGTTTAGATTTCTACTATTGGGGTTAGAATCTAATGTTTGTACTTGTTTCAATGTTGTTGCAAGCTGCTACATAATTCAGATTAAGCTGTTTCTAGTTTGTGACACAAATGTCATAAATCAAATGGTTTAAGCTTGCATTGTTTGTTTGTCCAAAAAGTTGGATTAAATGTTTTAGGGTGAAGATACAAAGATATTATGATGGATAATGGGACAAGACAAAATAGTTGTTTATGTCTTTGATTTATTGGTCTCTCATTCTAGTGGATGAAAATTAATGTATTTTGTTGTAGGCTTTTGGATGAATGGAAAATTAGACCAATTTTATTATAGCAAAAAATCTTTGTTTCTTTCTTTATTTATTCCTTTTATTTGGTGACAGTTACCAAACCGTGGCTATTTATGGCCAACATGAAAAGTAAAAATATTGGCAAGAGTATGATAAAGGGCAAACAAGGCTCAAAACTAGACTAGTAAAGTAAATAACAAAAGTGAAAAATTCCCTATCCCCTATTATGAAGTTTAACTTTTTTTTTTTTTAATTTTTAAAATACAAAACCTATCCTCTAATTTATGTATTGGCACAAAATTTACCTTTTGATGAAGTAATACAAAATTTATCCTCTAATTTGTGAATTTTAATTTTTTAAAATTTTTAAAATACAAAACCTATCCTTCAATTTTTGTTTTAATATTAATTTTTTTTAAATATACAAATCAAATCCTC
>NC_029786.2:103276613-103277449 GCF_000816755.2 Arachis ipaensis | reverse complement strand
TTCAGTATTAATTTTTTTTTTTTAAATATGTAAATCAGACTCTCCGATTTATTATTACCTCCATACTAAATTAAAACACACCACTTTTCCAGAACCGAGAATAACACAACGATAATTTTTATATAAAAAAAACAGCTGGAAATTTTTATTTTTATAAGTTTTGAAAGTAAGTTAGTATTTTTATTCTGATCAATTGAATGCTTTTCACATTAATATTATAAAATTAAACTCTAAATTCTAAAAATTAAATCCTAAAATCCTAAAACAAAAACTAATGTCAAACTGATAAAATAAATGATAGAAAACAAGGATAACCCTATTTATATTTTTATGGCAAATCTTCCAAAGCCTTAAGTTTGTCATCTTTAGCATCCTTATCATCATTCATCATCATCATCATCACCAACAAGTTAACAACAAGAACAGTGTGGTAGTATTACAAGATAAAAAAGCAGTGTTGTACTATTGCACAAGTGGTTAAAAAGATGAAAGAGGGCATTGGAATTATTCTCTTTGGTGTTCCCTTCCCCCACCCTCTTTGCACCTTAGTTATAGGTTGAACATAAGATTCGCCTCAAAAAGTTGATACCAAATGTCCAATATGAAAAAAAATAAATTAGAGTACACCTAAAGTGAGGACCATATTTAGGTCCTTGCATTTTCTATATTGTTAAAAAAAAAGGTTATATCATTTAGTGTTTTCTTTTTAAAATATTGTGAATTGATTTTTTTAATTCTAATTATTTTATAAATACAAAAATTGCAAGATAACCATAGATTGCTTCAAACCAACAATCTCTGTGGGATTCGACCCTTACTCACGTAAGGTATTACTT
>NC_029786.2:103274846-103276569 GCF_000816755.2 Arachis ipaensis | reverse complement strand
AATACATTTAATTAAAAAAAATCACTTTAAAAATTCAAACTTTAATCTTATTGTAAATGTAAATAAGTCAATACAAATTATATAAAATGTGTAGAACATAGTTTCACTTAAAAAATAGCATGGGAAACTTTTACTAAAAGAATGATTGGCAAGAGTTTTGAATGATGAAAATTTTTTCTCCATCTTTCAACATCAAATTTAATTAATTCGTGGCAACACCTCATTGCTTAATGTGGATAGGTGTATTTGGCACTTAGGAAAACATACAAAAATGAGAATTTGTCATTGTTTTGATGGGGGGAACTCATTTTTATAGTTGTTGGGAATTTTGGATGTATTCTTAGGGGGGGCTACTTTTGGGAACCCACAAACCCTAAAAAAGTCCAATTAATAAATTAAAACCTGTTGGGATTGCTTTAAAGTGTTCAATGGCTACTAAGTGAGTGGTAGGATTCATGAACAGCTAAGCTTGGACAAAGACATGAACCTTGTCTTTTATTGACTTTCTTCCTATGCTTATCTACTATTTTTTCTTAATTTATTCTTGTTTTTTTTTTTTAATTTGTTTTGAGCACTTGACATAACAGAAAATGTATTCAATTAAGATTAAGATGTTTTTGTTTTTTTGTTTGTTTTGATTTGAGAATTGAAAGAAAAATATAGATTCATATATATGATATAAGCTTATCTTAATTTATGGATATCACAACTCAATATGATTTAAATTATTTTATACACTCAATGTAAAATAATAGACTGATATTCATTTAGATATTAGATAGCAAGTAAATAAAAAGTCTTTTCTTAATTAGAAAAAATATTAGGTGTAAAAATTAATTGATTTTATTTATGTAAACGACTTGTTATGCAGATATTTAGTAATCGAAATTTATGACTGATTTGACGATTGCAAACATTTAGAATGGTTGAAATCTAATATCTAAGAGCGAAATCTACTCTTTTTTATAAATATCAGTCTAGTTTTATGTGCAGATTTTGTTTTTGATATTGGAGTAGAAACCGTATTTTTTTAAAATGTGGGTTGATGTGTGTTATTCTCAAGTGTAGAACCGTTTAATTAGATAAACAAAAATTGGACTGTCTGATTTGTGAGAAGTACATAAATCGGACCAAGAGATTTCTGTTTAAAAAAATTAAAAAATTTGAAATATATAAATCGAACCCTCCGATTTGTGTATCTTTCACACTTTTAAAAAACACCAAAAATTACAATGTTAAGGTATATCACTACTTTTACTTCCATATACGAAAAAAAAACCTCTTATGCGTATCAAAATCTTTATTTTGTCAATAAAAAAAAATAGAAAAAACTAACTTTGGAGAATCAATAACAAGTACGAAAAAAAAAATTTACTTATGTGATCAATGTCGGCATATTCTTACATTAACAATTTGTTTACTATTTTGCAATCTTTGTATTTGTAAGGTTAAAAAAACTTATTTCTCAATAGAATTTGATATGAGGAGTTTTGTTTGGACCTTGAGGCTTGATTTTCAACCCCTTTCTTTATGCATATTATTTTGCTTTGCTTTGTGTCTTATTGTGAAATATGTTTAGTAAATTAGCTGTTTATGTCTTTGAAAATATTCCCTAATACGACACTTTGGGGTGTCATTGTCAACAAATGGGGCTTTTCTTTATTGCAACAAGATTATTATTATGGACAAAACCCTCATTTGTTTGGTCGTCGGCAACCTTTCT
>NC_029786.2:103274087-103274838 GCF_000816755.2 Arachis ipaensis | reverse complement strand
TTAATTGGTATCTATTATTTAGCACCATGGTTATATCCTTCTATTTATAGAAGTATATATTGAAAGATAAAGAGTGAATACCCACCCGACTCCTGATAATTACTTTAAAAGGATAACGAGGTCCTCAAGAAAAAAAAAATACCTAATTCGACCCCTGATTTTTTTTGAGATTGATTAGTCCCCTGTGCAAAAAAAAAATATTGACTTTTTTTGACACAGGGACCTCATTGTCCTTTCAGGGACTGAGTTGAGTTTTTTTTTTGTCAAGAACCTCGTTGTCTTTCGAGATAATTGTCAGGGCTGTTTTAGGTTTTTCTTAGAGATTAAATTACATAATACTTGTGTTTTTATTTTATAAAATGTGTCATTAAACTTTTTTTTTATATATAAATAAGACATTAATTTATTTGACGGGGATAAATAGTTGTATTTAATTAGTCTTTACTTCCAAGATAAGGTTAGGTCAATTGTGATGCAAGCCATGAGGTCAATAAATTCTCATTAATTTGGTCTCTTGTTTTGGGTTGTATTGTTATTAATTAGTACTATTGTTACATTTTTTCAAAGTAAGACCTAGGAAATGTAAAGTGAATTTCCAAGGGATTATTAATGAGCTTATGGACAAAATTAAGAATGGAAAATCAAAATTTTCCTAACTTATGATATTCCTTTGTATATAGACTTTGAAGTTTGAATGATTATAGGTCAATTGGGGCTATGCCATGCCAAATACCCTAGCAGCAAGCAATCC
>NC_029786.2:103267504-103273631 GCF_000816755.2 Arachis ipaensis | reverse complement strand
TATAATTTATGTTATATGTTATTAATTTTTTATTGTAAATTTATTTTTTTTAACTCTTAGTTTTTAGAGAATTTAGGGTTAGAATTTGTGATTTAGAATTTATAGTTTAAAATTTAGGATTTAGAATTTAGGATAAAAAAAATAATTTCAGAAAATTGATTAATATTGGTTAAAAAATTTGGCTTGTAATTGAACTCATATTAAAATTATCTATTGAAACAAAAAAAAATTTATGAAAAAGATTTAACATTATCTAAAAAATATTATCTTATTTTGATAAAATGTTTTTACGATAAATTTGTTATATGAATATTTTTTTGTTTGGAGGATAGAGTAATTTTTTTTTTTTTGGGTGAAGAGTAGTTTTGTCACCATAATTATTTTATATGGGTAATTTTGCTATTTTCTTTTATTTTTAAGTGAAACTCTAAATTTGGTAATAAACAATGCTGTGAGAAAGTTATGGCATCTCATATGACTTGGGTCCTTATATTAATTAAGGAAATGTAATCTCACTTATGAATAGAGTGATTTTTGGAGAATCAATCAATTATCAATTATTAAACAACAATAGAAGCCAAGGGAGCCAACAAAATTCAAACACATACATATTCCAACTTTTTTTAATTTTCCTTCTTTTCAGTTTTCATTACCATAAAAGCAATCAACTTTCTAGTATAATTAACAAAAGGAAAAGAAAAGAGAAATGAAAAATTAAATATAAAAAAAATCATAATCATATAATTAGTACTCATCACTATACATAAAATAAAACGTGGCTAGGGCTCAGAAAGTGTTCACACATGTAAAGTCATATAAGAAGTTAAGAACACACGCATGGACTGACAAAGGCAAAGAAAAAGACTAGTGGAATTAATGTGTCATATAAAACAAACAATGAAAAATACAAAGCATGGCCACAATTATTATTCACTCTTATTTTGTTGGTCTCTAGATTTTTAAAAAAATGATAATTGCTAATAATGTGGAGACCAAGATTGGTGATCACCAAGTGTGGAAAAGATGTAGAGTGAGAAACATTTGTGTTCATTCATTTACATGAAGAAATTTTATTTCATTTTTACTCTCAACTAAATATATCCTAAAAATATATTTCTTTTAAATGTAACCTAAATATTTGATTGGCATATTTGGATTTATTTTTCTAAAATTGTTTGTTTATTATTTACAAAATCAATCTAATCTTATTGGACATTTTGATTCGGTTGATTTTTTCTCTCTCTCTAAAATTAGATATATAATCAACTCTTCTAAAGGAATTAACATAAAAAAATATTAATTTAATTTTGATATACTGTCAGTATAATAATATATATATTTAATTATGTATTATGTTAAAAAAAATACTTATATTTTTATTATTAATTTGATAAAAAAATTAAAAATTACATTCAACCCGTCATTTGCTAATCACAATTAAAAATTACACACACATACACACAAAAACACATTATTCCTTCATTAGAACTTAGCATAACATTTCTAATTAAGGGATGATTGATTAGTCCTTATCAGATCAAAGATTTACCCCATCTATATTTAACTTTATTTCCTGTGCATGTTGCTTTCCTTTCTTTTCTATACATATGCCCTAATATATATGAATTTAATTTTAATATATTGTAAAATAATTTTACACGTACATCTAATTATATAATATCTATTAATAAAAATAATTATTTTTTATATTAATAAAATAAATAGTCATTTAAAATAATAGATGTGATTGTACGATTGTGTAAAACATTTTATGCTGTCAGTACATTACATTAAACTTTCTCTATATATGGAAAAAAAAAAACACAAAGACAAGTTGGTTATGAAGAACAGAGGTAAAAAGATAAAATGATAACAATAATATCAATTGTGGCAGAAAAGACAGAAATATTTAAACAAAAGATAGGTTGTTAATAATTTTTACCCAATTTAGTGTCAAAATCATGGAACAGGGTTTCTTGTCTTGCAATGGATAAAATGGTATTTGGGACCTACTTATCTTGTTCAGTGTTTGTAGCAAAATATAAACTTCCAAAACTGTGTCCATCATTGTGAATACACACAAAATCCATAAATACAAGGAACTTATTTAACTTTTGGAAAAGAGAGAAAAGGAAATTGAAACCACCACACGGTTTGGGGAAAAGGTTTCTTAATTCTTCCCCACACACAAAACATGCATCAATCTTGTTTTATATCCCCCTTCTGCGTATACTTTAAGTTTATGGATTGCCTTTCCCTCATCAAAATCATAATACACGTTTTGAATAAATAAATAAATAAATAATTTTTTTTTTTTGGGATAGGTACCAATTTTAGTGACTAACCAAATCGATTGTTATGTGACGGATCAGATTTTTTTATCACAAAAAGAAATTGGTTACTAAATCAGTCATTGAATTTAACATAAAATTCGAAAGTTAGATTTTAGGAATTTTTGAAAATTTTTGTCACTAAACCGTCGCTAATTTAATGGTAAAATTATTAATTGATTTAGCAACTAACATGAATACTAAGTTCAAAATTAATGGTTGCTTAGTTAGTTATTAATGAGTTAGTCTCTAAATTAGTCACTAATGATTATATTAGTGACCGATTTAGCAACTAACAAAAAAAATAGGTTATAAAATTATTTGTCGCTAATAATAAAATTAGCAATCGATTTAATGATCAATATGAAAATTAATTATAAAAATTGTTCGTCACTAAATTAGTCACATTCTGTGGAAGGACCAAATTGAATAATTACTTGTTTAAAAAGTTGAAAGATTAAAATTATTTGAACCGTAATTAATTATTTGAAAATCAATTTTAATTCAATACTATTTATCTGAAATTCCTTTAACATAATTTGTTTTGTTTGGATTATATTCATATGGAATGAAAGGGAAAAAAAAACTACTTGGGTATAAAAGATGATTATTTATATTATTTAATATGTGGTGTATATTTTAGAATCATTTTAATAAAATCATAACAATGATTAAATAATCAGTTTATGGCTTAATTTCTGCATATAATTATAATAAATTTCCAAAAGTTTCTTAGGCTTCCAACGGATATATTTTTCTAAAACATTTTTTGAGAAGGAAAAAAAAAGGTTGTTCTGCTTCGCCAAATATGCTCCTAATTACTATTAGATTGTCATGTATAAATAAATCTTCTTGCTCAGCTCCACCATGTATTATTATTATTATTATTATTAGGTGTGTTTTTGGCATACAAATCTGTTTGCCACCTTGGGACTAAGTGGATTAGTTTTATGTAATAAGTTTCATATATATATATAAAATCAGAAGTCAATACATTAAAATGTCATGAAGACACCAAAAAAAAAAGGTATATATTAAAATGTCATGCACTCCACTCAATCTTTCATCGAGTCATTTTCAACTAAAGGAAGTGTATGTGTGTGATTTTCTTCTAAAGAAACAATTATATATGCATTAGAAAATTTCCTTAGACTTTTCAAGAAAAGGGTATAAACAAATAAACAATGGCTTGCTTTCAATTCATGGGAAAAAAAAATATCCCCGTTTTGCAGGAAGAGAGAAAACGGGAAGAGGAAAAAATTTTGAATAATGAATCAATTATATGGTTCATAATAAATTAAAATGTAGTGTATGTGGTTGTCTTTTTGTCCTTGTAGCTATTTTTTGATGCGTTGATAAATAAAATTGAGGTAATTAACACTATTTAAAATATGCTCGGATTCAAGAAATAATTAGAAAAAAAAAACACAGCTAAGAAATTTCGCAAAAAGTTATTGAAAGTTTACATATTTTTAAATCTCAATATATTTTTTTGCTTCATATAACATTAGACCTAATATTTTTATTGGTTTGGATAGATACACATATAAAGGAGAGATGAAGATGTTGAGATAGATGAGTGGTCATATGCGATTGGATAAAATAAGGAACGAAGATATAAGGGAGAGAATTGGAGTAGCATCCATTGTGGAAAAGATGGTAGAATCGCGTCTCAGATAGTTTGGACATGTGAGAAGAAGACCGACAGAACATTCAGTCAGGAGGGTGGATGAAATGGAAGATGGATAAGGGGTGAAAGGCAGAGGAAGGCCTAAAAAGACTATCCATGAAATGGTCAAACGAGATCTACATGTAAACAGTTTTTTTGTAGACATGATATATGACAGAGTTCAATAGCATCGTTTAATTCATGTAGCCGACCCCACCTAATAGGACAAGGCTTTGTTGTTGTTGTTGTTGGATATATATGCATATACTCGTTTTATATATAACGACCGAAATTCGAATAGATTACAAATATGGTTAAGTACTTTTTTCGTCCCTAAGGTTTAGGGTGAAAATCAAATTCGTCTCTGATCTTTTTTTGTTATTAAAATCATCCTCAACGTTATTAAATCGTCATTTTTTATTTTTTTTTACTAAATTACCCTTAACAATTAATAAAAATAATATTAAAAAAATAAAAACAAAACCCCCACCTCGGTGTTTCTTCACTGTCTTCCCTCCCCATCCCATTCTTTCTACCATTCTCTTCAAAACCACCTCCTCCCCAACCCCCAATTCTTCTTCTCTCCCTTTCTATCACCCTACCGTCTTCGTCCCCGCCTCCTTCTCTATCTTCTTCCTCTCTATCACCAACCTCAACCCTTCCTCATCTCCACCACGACCACTCCCTTTCTCTCGATCTGTTCCTATCCTCAACCACAGCTACGACAAAGTTGGTGCGATGGAGAAGGAGTTGGAGCAGTCGCGATCGCCGCAAGGGCGGCGGAGCTTGAGACAAAGTTGGCGAGGCTCCAACATGACTCCATATCGGATATGAGCGCCGCCGAGGAGACGATGACTGAGGCTGCTGAGCTCAAAATGCTGCTATCGGAGATGGAATCCAAGGTGGAATTGTTGGAGCGAGAAGTTGAATTCCTAAAGAAGGACAAATCTGAGAGTGAAGAGAAAATTAGGAATTTGGAAAAGAAAATTAGGGCCCTGGAGAAAAAAGAACTCAGATATGGAGGAGTGGGTTAAGCAGAAACTGAGCTTGCAGGAGGAACTGAAGACGTCTGAGGAGAGAGAAAAGAGCTTGGAATTGTTTGTTGCTCAGTTGAAGGAAAAAGCAGGGGTGGCTAAGAATGTGATCAGAGAACTGAATCAGAAGGTTGATACTGTGAATGGTGGAGTGAATGGAAATGGGGTTATAGCTAGAGATGGGAAAGGGGTGAAGGGTTTGAATATTCAATGGCCTATGGTGGTAGTTGGTTCTACTGTTGTTGTAGCTGCTGCTGTGATCTGTGTCTTCTATAAAAAACGTAGGTGAGAAGAAAAAGGATTAGAATTTGAATGATGCAGGAGGGTTCTAGAGGTTAGGTTTTATGTTACTAGGGTTCATGTTTACAAAAAAAAATGTTTTAATTTTGGTTGATCTATGAAAATAATAACGATGATGGTTTCTTATATAGCTTAATGTTTAACAAACTTGTGAATTTTGATTTCTTGTTAAAAAGTTGGAATACTTGTTGGTTGTTTGCACTTTCTTCTGAGGAATTAAAACAGAATTTTGTGTGTTGAGTTTGCTCACTGCTTGACCTTGATGATAAATTTAATTTGATAACCCTGTTACTGATTCACTACAAAAAAATTTCTTGATGCTAAATTTTGTGCTTTGATTTTTTTTTTTTTCTGTTGTAAATCATTTTGATAAAGATGATGGTGAGGGTGAGGGTGAGGGGTGAGGGGTATTTTTTTATTTTTGTTTAAGGGTAAAATTGTCCAAAAAATATTATTTATGGACAAAAAGACGATTTTATAACGTTTTGTAACGTTAATGATGATTTTAATAACAAAAAAAAGTCAGAGACGAATTTGATTTTCACCCCAGACCTTAATAGCGAAAAAAAGTACTTAACTTTTACAAATACATATAAACTAAAAATCTAAAATCTATCTTATTGTCACTTATTGAGATATATTTGATGGTTTTTGAAGATCTAAAAATAAAATGTGTATAATATGAACACACTTGATCTAGTTATATCACAATGAGATAAAGAAATTAAAAGAAAATACTTTAAGTGTTAAAGTAAGAATTATAATAAAATTTAAGAGTGATAGAATGTCTATCG
>NC_029786.2:103266906-103267474 GCF_000816755.2 Arachis ipaensis | reverse complement strand
GTTAGTTATTTATTTATCACAAATTTTAATTTTATTTAAAGATTTTCGTCAAAAATATAAATTTTATTTAAGAGGATGTTGATAGTTAATTAATTATTATATATATTAAATAAAATTTAAATACCTAACACTTATTTAAATGAACAAATAGATTGATTATTCAACTAACTCAAGTTGGTTTTATGTATGTAATTATTATTACTATTAATATTACTATTTTGACTGTCATATGATATACTATATGTAGATAGATGGTTGCAATAAAAGGAATTAATTGTAGCTAGATGGAAGTAGTAATAGAGATGTCCCACAAAATATAAGAAGTCTTTATTAGTGCATGGTGATCAAATGTGAATTTACCAGCTATATAAAACAAAATGCATTCATTCCACCGTCACTCCCTATATAGAGTTACAGCCAGTTCATGATTATTATTTCCACAATAGCCTAATTGCCCAACATGACATTATTTATTTATCATGTGTCGCATTTTTTATTATGTTATTTATTTTATGAATTATGTATTATATAAACTCTTATATTAACTTATTAGTTTTTGCATACTCTA
>NC_029786.2:103260222-103266869 GCF_000816755.2 Arachis ipaensis | reverse complement strand
TTCATCCGTCACTTAAACAAGTGTCTGAGGTTTGAATATTGTCTTATACATATAGTAATTTATTAGTCAATAACAAACTCTTAAATAGAGCTTAAATTCGTGACAGATTAGTTTTTAACTTGTTGGGTTAAGAGATACCGTGAGTAATTAAAAAAATAATATAGTACATCTCTTGAAAACAGACTAAGACTCATTTTCTTTTAGTGGAAATTGATAAACAATAATATTTTTTTTAATATTTTTTAATTTGATAAGGCTAAGAGTAATATATTAAAAGAAATATATTTTTGGTCAGTTCCAAGTTCTAATGTTTTTTTGGGGAGTTTAAGCTTCCACTTGTACCATAAAGAGGAGTTAATTAGCATATTGGGCCTGTTTGTATAGTGGATATCCTAAACACTGTAATGCCTTAAGCTTTTTATTTTTGTGGCTTAAGTCCAAAATGTATTTCATCCAAAAACCCCAAAATTAATGTAACAGATGGGTAAACATTTGGTTCTTTCGGTTGTCGGGTTCTGTTTATTTGGGCCTAGGCCATGACCTAAAGAATGGGTAAACATTTGGTTGGGTCCTATGTATGAAAAGAATTTGAGATAGGATACTTGTGCCTTCTATTCTTTCTAGTATTGAGATTGAAAATTGAGATTGAGTATTTTTTTAATTAGGATAAAAAAAAGTATCACTTTTATCTGAATTTTAGATGTTTAAATTTTATAAATTTTGATTTTTTTTTCTGGAAATGTATAATAAGAAATAAACAAAAATAAATTATTAAAAAAACATCATTTTGAATGTTAATTATACCTGGATTACAGATATTTAAATTTTAAAAGTTTTGGATATTTTTTTGGAAATGTCCAATTAAAAATAAATAAAAACAGACTATTAAAAATGAATGCATTATTTCAAATGTTTTTTATACTTATGTTTCAGATGTTTAAATTTTAGAAGTTTCAAATATTTTTTTGGAAATATATATTAAAAAGTAAATGAAAACAAATAATATCTTTAGATTTTGAATGTTTAAATTTTAAAAATTTAAGATATTCTTTTTTTTATAATTTTAGATGTCTCGTTCTATTAAGTTTTAGATATTCCTTTCTATAATATTGGATTTTTTTTAATTAAATTTTGGATTTTTTTTATAATTTTAAAATTTTCTTATTCAACATTTTATTATAAAGTTGACGGATTTGTTGAAATGTTGGCTAGAAAAGATGTTGGGTAATTAGACTTTTTCTTCAGGTTTAATTATTCTGTTGGTCTCTATAGTTTCACGAAATTTTCAATTAAATTCCTATACTTTTTTTCTTTTTAATTGAGTCCTTGTACCAATTTTTTTTTAATTGGGTCCCTACACTTTTTTTTCCCTTTTATTTAGGTCCCTATACTAATTCTTTTTTTTAGTTGGGTCCCTATAAAATTAAGCCAATTACTACTAAGAGAGACTTAATTGAAAAAAAAATTAGTGTAGGGACTCAATTAAAAAAAAAATATAGGGACCTAATTGAAAATTTTACGAAATTATAGGGACCAATAGAGTAATTAAACCTTTATTTTAATAGATACTATCGTCTTCTATAGCAAATTCTGTTAATTTATTTTGACAAGATAGCATTACTTATGTTTACTTTACATATTAAAGTAATGATATATTTTGTGGTAGTTGATGTGTTGCTACAAAATATTCTCTGCCTTTGGATAAATGTTTAAGCTTCTATTTTAGAAATCAGTCATTCCAAGATGTGTATGTATATATTATTAACCTTATGGTGGTGGAAGTCTTGAGAATCTATACTATTTAGTTCTCATCATTTTGCATTTGTCTTTATGATTGATAGTATCATATTCTTTGTCATCAAGCATGATTTTGATAAGCCTTATAAAAGGATTAGGTAGTTATCTAACCATAAGAGATAAATATAATTTATTTATTTATTTATTCTTGGCTAAATAAAAAGGGAGAAACTCTCACAATTAATGGCTAGAGAATTGTTTCTTCTAAAGGGATTCCAAAGGTGCTACTTCAACATTTTGGAAAGGAAAAAAACCTACTATTTATATAATTAAAATTTTAGATTCAACCTTTTTTTTGGCTCATCATATATATACATATTAAAGAAATGAAAAATGTTAATTTCATATGATTGTTTTACATTAAATCTCATGTCTTTAATTAATAATTGTGTATTAACAACAACAAAACTGCCCATGATAAAATCATACAAAATTTTCACATAACAAAATAAAATTGATCTCCGTGTAATGTAATCTAGAAATGCACTTTAAGAAAGCAGCAACAACTGGAGATGACAAAGACAAAACAAATGTGTCAGATACATAAGCAATGGTCTTTGGTTTTGTTACCTAATATCTATTTATCTCTCTCTATCCCCACTACTTTCCTTTTCATCTTCCATTCCATGTGCCTCATATGCAAAAGCAATAAATGTCATCCAACCTTATATACCTAATCACATTTCTCTTTTACCACAATTGATTTTTTTTCTATAGATGTTCTATTTTAGCCACACATAGAAGTAGAAAGAAAAAAAGAGACATGTCCTAATGAGTGAAGTGTGTTAGTTGCATCATTTTCCATTGAAATGTGTTGCACCTCGTGCTTATTAAAAGCTACAACAAATGTTAAAAAAGCTGAGAAACGAACGGTAAATTCTAGCTAGCAACCACCAACAAGGAAAGAAAGATGAAAAAATTGCAATCATTTGTTAAACTATTCTTCTATAAAAGTAAGCAAAACTTACACTTTTTTGTTTTTGATATTGGAATGGTAATGTTTTTTTTTTTTAAATGTGATATGTTAGAGTGTTATTCTCAAATGTGAAACCGTTTAATTAAAAAAAAAGTAGAAATTAGACCGTCCGATTTGTTAGAAGTACAGAAATCGGACCCGTCCGATTTGTGAAAAGTACACAAATCAGACGGTCTGATTTGTGTTAAGAAAAATTAAAAAAATTTGAAGTACAGAAATCGGACGGTCCAATTTATGTACTCCAAATTTTTTTAATTTTTTAAATACAAATCGGATGGTCCAACTTGTGTACCTCCTACAATTTTAAAAAATACCAGAAATTATCATGTTAAGATATATCATTCATATAATTTTCATATCTAAATTTTTTAGCCCAAAACTTAATGCTACAAAAATATGCATAATCATTATTTTTTTAGTTTGTAAATTCTATACATTATTATAAATAAAAAGATAAGTGGTTATGCATATTTTTGCATTGATACTAACAAATTATTCCTATTCACTATGGATCACCCTGGGGCTTCTATCATGCATGACCCAACAAGCATTCATGTATGGAAAAGGGCGTCCCCTTTTATCGCATACGATAATAAAAAAAAAATTTATTTTATTTAATATTTATTTATTATAAAATACATTAAATAAAGACAAAAATAATAAATTTTAACAATTTTTTACTAATATTTTTTTTATTGCTAAATATTTTCGTACCCAAAATTATTGCTAATAGTTCCTTAGAATTGGAAATAAAAAATGTGTTAAATAAGAAACAAATGTTACTGCCATATTATAGTCAAATAGCCGAGATTAATGTGAGAAAAGAAGATTAAGCATTATAACAATGATACTAGATATCCACATAAATATTGGAGAACAACAAAAAATATTGGATAAAATCTATTTTAATTTCTAATGTTTAAAAAAAATTTTTAAAATATTTTTACCATTTAATTTGTTTTAATTTTTTCTTTCAAAAATACCCCTCATCGTTTTTACCTCCATCTCTGCTTCGTGCTCTGCTCTCGTGTGGTTGAGAAGGGGAGGCAGTGTCGCTGTTTGAGAAGTTTTAAAAGTAATTTTTTTGAGTTTTTAACTTATAAAAAATAGTAGTATTAATATTTGGTACAATTTTTAAAATTAAATTGGAGCTTTTTAAGAAGCTATTAGGAACTTATAAAGAAGTTAAAATAAATGACTTTTCTCATAATACTACTACTTTTTATTACATTTTTATAAAATAAGCACTTTAAACTAAAAACCCAAACGCAAAATAACTTATTTATAAGTTACTTTTAATATAGTCATTTATTGCTTAAGTTATTTTTTTAAAAGTAGTTTAATTAAATTGTTTTCCCAAATTAGATCTAAATTGAAAAGAGAAAAAAGGTTGACTTAACAGTTTTAACTGTTAAAAAGTTAATAATAGGAGTATTTTTAGAATTTATTAAAAATATTAAAGAAAACATCAAAACAAATTAAATATTAAGATATTTTAAAGACTTTTTCAAAATATTATAGACAAAGTTTAATTACTTTGTTGGTCCTATAGTTTCGCAAAATTTTCAATTAGATCCCTATACTTTTTTTTCTTTTAATTGGGTCCTTGCACTAATTTTTTTTTTTCAATTAGGTCCCTCTTAGCAGTAATTTTTATAAGGACCTAACTAAAAAAAAATTTGGTGTAAGGACTCAAATAAAAGGAAAAAAAAGTGTAGCGACCCAATTAAAAAAAAAAATTAGTGCAAGAAGGCAGTTGAAAGGAAAAAAAGTACAAAGACCTAATTAAAATTCCACGAAACTATAGAGACCAACGGAGTAATTAAACCTATAATCTAACCATTAATAAGTATTGGCAGGACATATAATCATCAAGCAAACCTTAGACTATTATTACTTGGGTCAACTACCTAGACTAAACAAAATAACAGAAAGGAAATAGTTTTACATAGCATATTAGGTTTCAAACTAACTACATAGATCAAGATAAAAAAAAAGAAGCAAAAAAGGTTAAGCACTAACATAATAATGTTGCTTTGTTCTGCCTAATGCATCATATTACATTAATAGCATCATAAGATATATATATATATATATACTCCAGCAAAATAGCTACACTTTTCTAACTATTCACAGCCATCTTAATCTTATTCATCCTATATATTCCCCATAACTACCACAAAATTAAATAATAATGAATCAAAAAGCAAGAATAATAAGAGAAAAAAAAATGAACATTAGAAACAAAAGATTAAAATTAATAATTATTATGAAACAAAAAAGGAAAACAAAAACCTATATGAGAGATTTTCATTGCAAGATTGCTCCAAATCTTGATGAGGATGGATTTGATTTAATTCATGAACTTCATTCTTGTTCATCCTTTCAGTTGGTTACACTGAGCAATAGGCCTTGTCTTCTCTTTCCCAGCCCTCAAGGGACATGGAGTCTCTACGGGAGGGACCATGCAGTTATACTGAAGACACAGTGAACTCCTTAGAGGAATCACCGCCGTTGGACTAATCTCAATTCCAGTCAGGTAGTTATGCTGCAAATACAGTATCTGAATGCTCGAGTCCAATAACCGGTTCACGAAGCTAGCAGGAACTCGCCCTGTGAACCGGTTATTGTTCAAGTATAGGTTCTGAACCGATGCGAGCATCGGCGATATTTGACCATAAAATCGGTTGTAGCTTAGATCAACCGTTGCAATTGATACCTGAGGCAAATACATTGATTTAAGAATATATTAAATATTCATAACATAACAAATAATTAAGTTCTCAGTGAATATAATGAATGATTAATAATGTAGGAAACATTTCAGGTATTCTAGGATACTCACGTTCTAATTATTTTAGTTGTTTGATCTCAATTATAAAATATATATAATATATATTAATTAAAATCAACAGCAAAAACCAGTAAAACATCGATATCTTTGGAATATTTGAAACAAAATTCACCATCATACATAGTTTATCACATTTTTTTAAACAAATTTTACATTTGAGAATTGAAGTACAAATAATTGTAAGTTTCAGTAAATGTGTTGAATAATTAAATAGTATATATGATGTAAATTCACTACTTCTATAACTGAATTTCAGAGTCATACCTAGTTTTTTACATTTTTTTTACCAATTAAGTTAACTATCATTCCAATTTATTCGTATACATTGCACGATACAAATAATATTACTACTGAATTTAAGGAAATATACAATCTTTTTCTATGCAAATTGTTTCAAAGAACTTAACATTATAATTTATAAGCTATTCTTTAACTACGAGAAGCTATTGCAAACTTACCTGATCCAATGGCCTAACCGGACCAGAGAACTGGTTCCTCTCCAATTGTAGGTTCGTTAAAGGGAATGAGAAGATACTTCCGGGAATTGGCCCCGTGAACCGGTTCAGGCTCAGGTCAAGGTAATTGAGCTGTTCCAACCGGTTCAGAAGCTGGTCCACCGGACCGGTCAACTGGTTCCACGCCAGTGACAAATACAGCATAGAAGGAGGAAAATGGTTTGGTCCAAGCGAACCTGATAGAGCATTGTGCTTCAAATCAACCCGGGATAGGGTTTTTGACTCGAACCGGGGAATCGAACCGGTTAGCTTGTTGTGGCATAGCATGAGATTAGTAAGCTCCGGCAAAGATCCGATCGCCGGAGGAATTACTCCGGCGAGCTGGTTAAAGCTGAGATCAACGGTCCTTAACAGCCGGAGACCACCCAACCCTGACGGAATCTCGCCGGAGATGAAATTCCGGCTGATTCCAAGAAACCTCAAGTTCTTCAAGTCGGAAATTGACTCCGGCAATCTACCGTAGATTCTCCCGGGAACGACAGTAAACTCGGCGAGCGAAGAGAGT
>NC_029786.2:103259217-103260094 GCF_000816755.2 Arachis ipaensis | reverse complement strand
GGTAAGACCGGGCGAGCCGGCTCTGGGGTCGCCAAGGTTAAGAGAAACAACCCTGTCCGAATCACAGAAGACGCCGGAGAAGTTGCAGGGATCGGAAGTGAAGTCCCAATCGGAGAAAAAGGTTGAACCTGGCATGTCTTGGAGACTCTTCCGAATGGATTGAAGAGCTAAGAAATCAATTGGGTCCAAAATGGCATGCACGTTGAGAATCAGAATAAAGTGAATGTGAAGAGAACAAAGCAGAAAGAGAGGAATAGCGGTCTTTCGCCTCGCCATTGAAGAAACCAAGCTTAAAGTCTTCAACTTTCAATGGCGGAACAAAAATCAGCATGAAATAGATAAAAGGGTTATATATATATAGAGAGAGAGAGAGATTAGGCTTGGAAGAGAAGCAATAGGTGAATGTGAATATTGAGTTATGGTTTTTCTTCTTATGACTACTTTTCGTTTTGGCTTCTGAGAGAAGAGTGGTTCCGGCTATGGCTACGGCTATGTGAGAGAGAGAGTGAGAGTGAAGCAGAAACAGAGGAAGCTACTTTTTACTTTGGGTGTACGAAGTAACACAGTAGTTGTCTTTGGTGGCAAAAAATAATAATAAAATAATATAATATTGCTTTAACTATTTTTCCTTTCTTGGGAAGTGGTATGCGTCAAACGGTTGTCCGAGCCTACTTGGCATCCGAACCTTAGCCTCGGCTGAGACATGTCATCAGGCTTTGCAAGTATTGAAAGCGTTGTAGAAAAAGAATGAAAAATGATTATCATAGCTGTTAATAATAATATATCACTATTATCGGCATTTTCTTTTGGTTTGTTTCTTGGACATTCTCAAACTACTTTCATGCATCTAGTTCACTCCAATACTCCAATGTGTTAC
>NC_029786.2:103258315-103259028 GCF_000816755.2 Arachis ipaensis | reverse complement strand
AATATAGACTAGGATAAAATACTTTATGTTATATTCTTGATTATATATATTGTTGTCATATATTTTTATACTTGTTACCTCGAGTTAAATGCTGCTAATACATTATATAGAACATATCAAAATCAACTTCTTCATTTTAAATTTAATCTGAAAATTTAACACTATATGCATGATTATTAATTAAGACTAATAATTCAAGATTAATAATTGATATTTTTCACCTAAAGAAATTAAATACTTTGTTATCAAATGTTGGGGGAAACAAAATAAATGGACATTATCACATGTCTTTATCCATAGGGTAGCAGAAAGAGGACAGGAAAATCTTGTTTTTGTCAACTAATAAAATAACTGTTAATTGTTCACATGTATGTAACCAAATCTTATATATACATATTACATTTATTAACAAACAAATAACTAATTATGATAAACGTTTGAAGAAGACACCAAGTGAGCCAAAAGCATGGTACAAAATAAATATCCAAATCTCTAAACAACAAATAAAGGGTGAGAGAGATAGTGAAGGGAGTGAATGACAGCTAAGATACATTCATGTTGAAGTTCATAATAGAAAAAATTGGCAGCATTAGGACTGAACTAGATGCTCTTTCTCACCTTGGAGTTCAATGCAAGCTTATAATATTGAGAGGGTTACTATTTTTCTATTTCTTTTCTTAAAAAAATAAAATAAAAAATATTTACATATATAA
>NC_029786.2:103257005-103258044 GCF_000816755.2 Arachis ipaensis | reverse complement strand
CAAATTTCTAAACTTTTCTCTTATTTTAATGAATATTAGAAAGACAAAAAAAAAGTTAAAATTTGCTTTATATAGTATTTATTAACTATTACAATAATAAATAAATATTAAAAAATAAGTTATGGTTGTTTTTAATTAATTCTTTTTGAGAAAAGAACAAATCGATTCCTAACTTTTTAGTCCGCAGACATTTAAATTCCTAAAGATTTAAAAATATATATAAGTATCTGACATCTTCAAAACATGAATACATTGATTTTTGGTTCTAAATTGTCTCATTTTAAAAACTTTTTCACTTATGCATCTTATCAACTAGGTCAGTACAACAAAAATTTCGTTTGATTTTTTTGTTGGGTCTGACAGACTCAAGTGAACATGAGGGATCGATATACCCAAATTTTGAAAATGTCGTAACTTAAATATATTTTTTAATTTTTGAAAATTTAAATGTCCACAGATAAAAAAATTAAGAACCTATTTATTATTTTTTCATTTTTTTGTTATCAAATATTTTTGTATTTTAACCTATCACTCTCAAATTAAATTTGGTCTATTAAAAATTTCTTGTATGTAATTTAATAATTTCTTTTGAAAACAATTATTATGAATGTAAACTCAACCTCACACTCAACTCATACTCACATCATCACATACATGATGCATATTTGTGTGTGTGATACATATGAGTTATGTTATTATTTAATTTTGGTATGTAATCTGTCCTATATCTCTAAATATCACAATAATAAATGATTTTAATTCTATTTTAAGTTATCATGTTTCAATACTTTGCCAATTTTCCATATCAACCAAAGGGTTTGATATAAAACCTGAATGCATAATATTTGTTCCATTAATAGTGTAATAAGTGATTGTGATTCATAACAATATACTTCGCCCATTTCAGTTTCAACATATATAAATGTCTACCTAGTAGTAAGTATAGTAACTCATAAATACATAGCAGCTACTACTACTCTAATCATTGAAGGTTTTTTTTTTTTTTTGGGGGTCACATTAATATTCCAGCTACTATAAC
>NC_029786.2:103250073-103256233 GCF_000816755.2 Arachis ipaensis | reverse complement strand
AAGGTCCCATAACTAGGAATACTATTGTTTGGAAAAAGTTGAGAGAGAGGGTCAATTTATACATGTGTACATTAAATTCATTTTTGCCCCCACAAAAGTATTCTTATTGATTATTGAAGAAGTTTTTAGTAAAAAAAAAAAACTGTTGGATTAAGAAGTTCTTCATAGGTTTAGAAATCACATGTATAAAATTTCACATTATATCATCAATATTGTTTAGTACGATTTTCACATGCTTTTAAATTTAATGCATGTATTACATATTTTTTAAATGTAGATAAAAAAATATTTAATCACACTCTTAATTTTCTTGTCCATTTCTTATGTATAATAAGTTATTTATAATTTAATAGCTTAATTAATAAAAAAAAACTAGTGTAAATAGTATGAAATACTAGCCGAACTTAATTCAGACGTATCTATAAGTGTAAATTTAATATTTATTAAAAAAAAAAACTAGTGTAAAGGGTAGCTTGAAGCTGAGGTAAGCTGAGTCAAACACATTTGCAGTCAAAGATATGCAAAGTCATGAAAAGCTTGTTTTGCAATTCACATTAATTGTGCTTTGAGCTTTGGCCAATTACAGTGTCACATTTGAAGAATGGTTTCTTCATGTCCCTTTCTTCTTTTTTTACTTGGACACAAAGAATGACTAAAAGTCAACATAACAGAACCAAATGCATGCATCCTAACATAAGTACATATATAACCTTTTAATTTATTTATTTCCCTTCACTTTTGAGCTTTTTTTTTTTGGGTAAAAATTAAATCATTTTTGAGATTTATACATATGCTTGGAGCAAAAGTTACACTGCTGTAAAATCAAGCTATGATTTCAAGATTTATTCTTTATTTACTTTTTCTATATCTAATAAGCCTATTTGTTAGTATGTATAGTTTGTTCTGATTTTTGTGCCAAAATCAAATAGCATTGAAAACTCGAAGGTAAGATATAAAGCAAATTAGCACAAATTGAAGAGAAGTGACAATAAAACAATTAATTTATATCAAAACAAAAAGAATAAAAGTATTGAATAATATACAACCTAGCTATAGATACATACATATACATTTAAGGAGTCACCAAAAAAATACATACATTTAAGGGTAAAATAATAATTAGTTCCACAAAGATTTTGATTTCAAAATAATTAGTTCTTAAAAACAAAAAAAAAAGTAGTAATTTGATCTTTTACAATAGCAAACCGTAGACACATTATGTTTTTCTATCAATTCATTACATAAAATTTAACGATAATGCATGTTTGTACTGTTAACTATTGTGACATATTTATTTATAAAAGATTGTTACGTAAAAAACAAAATTTTGAAACGAAAATTCGCCTATGTTAACAGAATTCATGATAAATTGAGAATAGTTAATTAAAAGATAAATTGGTATATATACATGTGTGAGTGAGTGATAGAATAATGGTTGTGAGTTTGGTCCCAAACCGAAAAGATATAGAAAAGCAAAGAGGCATAGTGCATGCATGCCTTATGACTAGTTGACTACCACTCCAATAAACCACCCACGCACATACCTTTATATAATGGCAATGGGGACGCAATAACTAACAAAAATACTCATTGCTATCCAATCTTACACAATACACATAATGGGGAGACATTAGAATGGTGCAAACACTTGCTAGATACTATAAATAAATTAAAGGTAATAACATAAGGGTTTTGCTAGGTCAAAATTGTGGCTAATTTTTTAAAATAACCTAAATCATGAACTAGGTTAACTAGTAAAGATATATGCAAAAGACTTTATTTATTTATTTATTTATTGCATACATTGGATGTGATATAATACTTTATTTATAGTGTTTGATTGAGAGATCATAGGAAAAAAAGGATAAAACACAGAAAACCAAATATATGTATTTATATCTACAAATATAATTAAGTTGTTTTGGATAAATAAGTCAATAAAAAATGTTACAAAATTAATAAAAATATCTACATAATGAACTAAATTATACATATCTATTTTCAAAAGCAAAAATTCTTTATGTTTAATAAAATCCCCATAATCCTAATTGAAAAAATGACCTTGTCATGAGGGAAGTTGGGGGAGGATTATTATTACACCGAACTATAGCCACCAAAAGGACCAACTTTTTCTGTTTATTACTCAAGCTTCAATTTATGGAGTTTGAGGTGGTAGCTCTAAAAACTTGGTGCATGTGTTATTAGTACTATATCTCTATGTTGTATTCATTCTTTGTGTCTATGAATGCAACTTTCTTGTGTTGTCCTTTTCATCCACCTATACATGTGCAATCAATCAATGATTATAAGGTTCTTTCCCCCTCAAAATTTAACCATTTTATTAGTGATACTTAATAATAAGAGTGTCTAGGCAACCAAGACTTGTTTAGTTAATACTTAATATATTATATATATAGCAAGCAAACTCATTTTTATTTTCTCCATTCAAAGAAAAAGAGAGATAAAACATATGTGCATGACTATGACTATAAAATTATTGGTTGTGTAGCATGATTTATAATCTATTAATTAAAGTAATTTTTTTAGGCTATTTTTTGAAGAAAGACCGAAATTGAACGACAGAGATTGAATTAAGTTTTTATATTATATTTAGTGTAAAATATATTAAACTGACTTATATCTCAATATTAAGTTTAGTATAAGATAAATATGAAAATTGAGAAATAGATTTAAAATTTAAAAAGTTAAATGAGAATATTTAAAAAATATATTATAAAAGTTTTAATTTTCATCCCTAAAAATTTAAATTTCTTGTGTTCCTACTTTTTGAAAATACTTAAAAGACTAAAATTTTACATTCAAAAATTAAAATTTTAATTTCAATATTTGTACTAATAAATCACAATACTATTTCAATTCCGGTGTCTCCTATTTTTTTAGAAATACTAAATACACTGAAATTTTAATTCTAATCTCTAATCATCAAACACAATATTCAGTCATAGTCCTAAGAAATAAACATAGAACTCGGTCTCTCTTATCTTTTGTATTCCTGATTCACTTTCTTTTAAGAGAAATGTTAGGGGACCATTTTTATGATTTGTAGTAATCAATTAACTATCATTAATATTTTTAATGGTATGAAATTTCATCTAATGACATGAGATTATTCATTTCTCTTTTACTGATTAAGTACTGGCCAAATTTTAATAAAAATATTGGCCCTCACTACAACATTTTTAAGTTGAGGCAACATTTAATAAGTGTTGTCTAAAGGCTGATAAAAGGTTGCTTTTGATCTATGGCAACACTTTTTGACCTAAGACAACGTTTTTGGGTGGCGTTGCATATGCAGCCGTTGCCTTAGATCAAGGCAACACTTTTTTGCTTCAAAAGCAACGCTTTTGAGGACAACACCTGGTAAGTGTTGCCTTTGGTTGAAAAACAACAACACTTCAAAGGTGTGTTTGAGACAACACTTTTGCAGTGTTGTCTTTTCTCTTATATTTTGGCCACTACTAAAAAGTGTTGTCTATTTGCAATAAAATACAACCCTTTTACGAGTTGCTTATAAATTTGAATTTGCAATTCTTTGAAGTGTTGCCTTTTCTTTTGGATATGCAACCTATACAAGTGTTGCTTTTTCTTTTGGATATGCAACCATACAAGTGTTGTCTAATATTCAAAATATGCAACTAATAAGAGAGTTGCCTTTTGAGCAAAAATAAAAGTTATTTTTGTAATAAAAATACAAAAAAAATAAAATTTACAATAAAATTTTTTGTTCATACATATGTAATTATTTTAATTAATAAATAAATTTATGCACAACAGAAAAAATTTATAAAAGAGACACATACTGAGAAGTTCACACATATCTGCTTTTCACCATCTATTATGTCAAAATTATCTTTTTTATATACCTGAAGAAGGATTGATTCATTCAGGTCTTTCACCGAGTCAACTTCACTATGAGTTTATTTCAGCCTCTGCTCCACCTTCAATGAACTGCACATAAATTTGAAGAGCATTAAGAAACAATCAAAAGCATGACAAATTGACACTCATGCGTATAAATAAATTAAATTGAACTAATCAATAAAATTTCAAATATAATTAAGTACCTCAAAAACATAATTAAATAGAAAAATAATTCTAAAGTTATCATTGCAAATAGCAACAACAACAGTATCACCAGTATTACAATTAGGGATCAAATCACCAAAAATACTAAAACAAAAAAAGCGAAAGGAAAGAGGCAGCATCATACTGACTGTGATGAATGCAAAAAGAGAGGAACACGATTTTTGCCGTCTCCGGACCACTTTTTCAGCCCCTTATTCGACGTCTCCCATTCCAGTTGCCAAGGTTTTCGCAATTCCGTGGTCTTAGCAATGATGCCGATTGTGAAGCTAGTGCTGTTCGATCTATACAACGACGACGGTGACGGAAGCAATCGCTTCTGCTGCCGGCTATTGCAGAGTTTCTGTTAGGTTTGTGATTTGACCGGCTTTTGGAGCAGTGAGAGTAGAGTAGAACAAGTTTAAAATTAATGCACATAGCAACAAGTTTAACCAAAAATTAGGATTCAAAACACAAAAAAGTGCTAAAATAGAATAGAGAAGGAACGGTAGAATCATTAGTACCTGCAGAAGAATGCCAAAAACGAGAATCTCACAAAAAACGCGAGCAGTGATAATCGAACAGTAACCGGCGGTGATGAACACGAGCAGAGAGGATCGAAGCTCAATGAGAAGAGGAGTAGAGGATCGAAGCTCAATTAGCAGAGATAGAAGCTCAACGAGCAGAGAATCGAAGCTCAATAAGATTTTTATATTTTAACACTATTTTTTAAAAATATGTTAATTTTTTTAGAATTATTTTTTAAAATTTTGTTGATTTTTTTTTAAATTGCAGCTACATAAATTCTTTTAAAGAAATTTAGAGTTTTAAAAAAATTTACCTTAATTATTCTTCGGTTGTTACATACTAATATTACTATAAATAAAGATTTACGTTAGTTTAGAATTTTTAAATTATTATTTATTTAGGTTGTTATTTTCAAATTTTAAGTTTGGGTTGTTTTACTTAGTTTGTTATTTTTTAAATTTTAAATTGAAGTCAACCAAATTTAAAAAAATTTAGTTATGATGCAACTATAAAAGGATAAGTTATGAGAGATGTAAAGCACCACAATTTAAAGTACATCAATCCCCTTTTTTTACATATATCCAAAATCTCCCTACTTATTCCAATGGCTGGTATTCACAAAATTGCTGACATCAATCCTATAATCGACAATTTGTGTGTACGTATATGAGTGATACGGTTACGGACACTATCAAGTTACGAAAATTCTCCATTGTCATACTCAATTGAGATGGTTTGGCTCGATGAAGACGCGAATTTTCTACTAATATCCTTTTATCCATGACTCCAAGGTTATTTATTTATTTTTTTAAATTAAAGTCTATGTACATTGGATTAGATATTGAATAAGTCTATATTTAATTTTTTTTATATTATTTTCTTTTTTAAGCAGGTATCGAATAAAGCTTGGTGTCATTGATGATTCTGACTGTGCATGTTATGTAGTCTTTGACAAGGAGGCAAAACAAATTTTGGGAAAGAGCTGTGTAGAGATACTTAATCCACTCCTATTGGTAAGATCTAACCAATATTTATTTCTAAAAGCATCAGTGAAGATATTTTTATTGGTACTTTTTATATTATTTATTATTAATATATTATGTAATACCCTGCAGAAAGAAGATTTATCGGATACACCTACACTTTTGCTCAACCTAATTGATAAGATCTTTCTCTTCATTGTTGAAGTTCAAATATCTGATAATCCACATTTTCACCTTCTTATAAAGTTAAGAAGATGACTGATAATGTGGATCTCATCAATAAATTCAAAGAGGCTCACCCTATTCAAATTGTGAGTATATATAAGTGTACTTTCTATTAAAAATCAATTTATTTTTTGCTTCCTTGATCATTAGTAGTATCTAATTTATAATAATAATTAATTATAATTTTAAGATGTTGACTACACTGGTAGTTTGCTTACAATTTCAAAGGCTTCGTCAATCATTGAAAGGGAGAAAGTAGGAGGTGTTAAGGTATTTGTTCAAAAAATGAATTTTTTGTTTGTTTGTTTTCTCAAAGTTAGATCTTTATTTTATTAAAAAAT
>NC_029786.2:103247112-103249582 GCF_000816755.2 Arachis ipaensis | reverse complement strand
TTTTTTTTTGTTTGTTCTCTCAAAATTAGATCTTAATTTTATTAAAAAAATATTAGTGAGATAAAATCAGAGGTTAGAAAGAAGTCTTTAATTTAACGTAGTTTTTTTGTACAGAATTTGTTGCTTGAATTCCAATGAAGTTGCGGCCAATGATGAATTCGAATTGTTGGAAAATGCTATTACACCAACTAAGCGACTATCCTCGGAGTCGGAAGATTCGAAGGTGGAAGGAGATACCTCAACTTGCAAGAAGATCAAGATTGAGAAAGAAACTTGAGAATTTGGATGCACATATTTTGAAATCCCTTTTAGAGTCTATCTAATAGAATAATGCCAAGCATATGTTTGTTTTGGTGGAAACATTGTCTTTTCTTGAGTCGTTATTTTTCTTTTTGTTCTTTTCGATTTTTATGTTTGGAATTTAGAATTTTTTTAAATATAAATTGAAGTTATTTGGTTATTACTTGTGGTTTTATTTTTAATTTGATTCTCACCGTTGATATTCTGATAATTTTTAATTTAATATTTAATGTCATAAAGTTATAAATTTCTTCTTTGAATTCTCAATCGGTGTTGTCGAACATTTCAAATAGCATTAATACAGATTTTTTTTTGGATGATTTTTTTTTGGAACATGCACTTTGGTATATGCAAAATAATTATTATAGATTCATGGGAGTACACAAATCGAATTAGATTGCAAAGGGATGCAAGACTGAATAGGAAGACTATGCTAATTCAAAAGAGACTTGGTAAGATAAGCATGATAGATTGTAATTATCACAAAACTAAAATTTTACTTCTTTTATCTTTAATACTACCTTCATAATATATATTCATAATTCAGCTGATTCAAACATTTAACATATATTCATTTTTCTTTTTTTATAATATAAAGTACTTGATGTATTATCTCTAATGATTACAGGAGCAAGTACATCTAATTCAAATTTAGATACTAAAAACTTAGAAGAAGTGTGCATAGCTGAAAAAGAAAGACACCTGATACAAAGAAAAATATTCTTGAAGGAATTGACTATAAATCTTTCAAAAATTTTTGAAGAAGTTGAGGATATTACTAAAAACACGATTATATTAGATGATTCTATGCAAATTGAATACCCGGCCATATTCGATGTTGCTGAGAATACAGGTAATTTAAGAAGTAGCAATATCAGTATTTTATTATTTACTATTATTATGCTTTTTATAAACAAAAAATTATCGTTTAGTGTTCAAGTTTTAAAATTCAAACTAAGATATGGTTATATATTATAATTTTTGTATTTGAACATTGATTTATTGTAATTCTTATTGTTTAATTAACGTGCATGTAAAACTTAAATCTTGAGGTTGGCACAATGAAATTGTATTATATGATCTCATCTTTTTAATCCATAAATTACATTCTTCGGTAATCTTTTATAAATATTATTTTTATACTTAACATGGTGAAAGAAAGGTATATTTTTATATAAAGTATTTGTTACAGATATAACTGAAACAATTTATTATCTTGGTGATTATTAGATGTGATAGATATTGGTGTCACGGCGACTATGTTACGTGTATATTAAAAATCAGTCATTAAAATTATTCACTAGTATAAAATATATGTTAGAATATAAAATGAACAAAATAATATATGTATTTATACATAAATATATAATGACTGATTTTAATGACTAATTTTAGTGTACAAATAATATTTTTTGATAAAAACGCAGCATGAAAAAGACCATTAGGTTCTTCAAATGTTTTTTTTTTGGTTAGATAGATTGAATAATACAACATTACATACACACACAACATTTAAGAATTTCTATCCAGTATCTACTGTTATAAAATAACTAAATAAGAAAGATAAAATAAAAAAATATAAATGAAAGACTCTAATATTAATATTCACTAATATTAATATCATCCTACCATAATAACTATGATTTATATATTAATACTATATTTGTAATATGAAGAGGAAGAAAAGCTTCGTAGAGAGAGAAAAGAAATGCTTTTTATTGATGTGTTATCATCAGAGACATAAGCCTCTATTTATAGGTACATATGATAGTAGTTTTTCAAACTATATTAAATAAGATTCTCTTTGGAAACATGAGCCTTGTGGAAAATGGGCATCCACCTCAGGCTATCTTATCACAACACTCCCCCTTGGATGACCATTTAGGATTATTGCCTCGTTAAAACCTTACTGGCGCATCCCAATCTCATGTACCAATCTTTCAAATGAGGATTTTGGGAGTGACTTTGTAAATAAATCTGCCAGATTGTCACTTGAGCAGATCTGTTGGATATCAATTATCCCTTGATTTTGAAGATCATGAGTGAAGAAGAATTTGGGAGAAATATGCTTTATTCTATCACCTTTGATGTATCCGCTTTTAAGTTGAACAATGCATGCTGTATTATCTTCAAACAGGACAGTTGGAGCTATCTTATGATCAATCAGTCC
>NC_029786.2:103241826-103245748 GCF_000816755.2 Arachis ipaensis | reverse complement strand
GTATCTTCATTCTCTTCTTTAGAACGGAATTGATCCTTTTCCATATCCAAAGATTTTACGATCATTGGGGTACTTAATGGATGTGACTTATCCATATAAAATCTTTTCAAGATCTTCTCTGTGTATGTTGCTTGATGAATAAAGATCCCATTTTTTGTATGCTCGATCTGCAGGCCGAGACAAAATTTAGTCCTTCTAAGATCTTTCATCTCAAACTCTTCCTTTAGAGTTTTTATAATTGTTGGAATCTCTTCAGGAGTTCCAATGATATTTAAATCATCAACGTACACAGCAATTATAATGAATCCATATGCGGATTTCTTTATGAAAATACATGAACAAATATCATCATTTTTGAATCCATTTTTGGCCAGATACTCAGTAAGACGATTATACCACATTCGTCCAGATTGCTTTAGACCGTATAAAGATCTTTGCAATTTAACTGAGTATAACCCCTGTGAATATTCATTGGATGGTTTAGATATCTTTAGTCCTTTAGGGACTTTCATATAGATATCCTGATCTAATGAGCCGTATAAATAGGCTGTTACCACATCCATTAAATGCATATGCAGTTTATGATATGCACATAAACTGACCAAATAACGCAATGTTATCGCATCCACTACAGGGGAATACGTTTCTTCATAATCTATACCGGGCCTTTGTGAAAAACCTTGTGCCACAAGTCGGGCTTTATAGCGCACAACTTCATTTTTCTCATTTCGTTTTCTCACAAATACCCACCGTATCCAATAGGTTTTACATCTTCTGGTGTACGGACTACAGGTCCAAAGACTTCACGTTTTGCAAGTGAGTCTAACTCAGCCTTCATGGCTTCTTTCCATTTTGGTCAATCATTCCTTTGTCGACATTCTTCGACTGATCTTGGCTCAAGATCCTTACTTTCATGCATAATATTCAATGCCACATTATATGCAAATATTTCATTGACAATTGTCTTATTTCGGTCCCATTTCTCTCCTGTAAAGACATAATTTATCGAGATCTCGTCATTTTCACAAATTTCAGGTACCTGAACGTCTTCTAGCGTTATATCAGAATTTTGGACAACTGCAGGTGTCTTTACAATGTCTTTTTCAACAGGAATATTTACCTCTTTTCTCTTTCGAGGATTTTTATCTTTGGAACCGACAGACCTGCCACGCTTTTGGCGTAAATTTGCTTCAGTGGCTATTTGTCCTACTGGGACACCAATTCGAATTAGGGCATTTTCCACCCTGCCACGCTTCTGGCGTGAATTTGCTTCAGTGGCTACTTGTCCTACTGGGACATCAATTCGAATTGGGGCATTTTCCGCTGGTATATAAGATTTAGTTATCCTCTTTGTATCGAAAAATGCATCAGGCAATTCATTTGCTATTCTTTGCAAATGTATAATCTTTTGAACTTCTAGTTCACATTGCCCTGATCGAGGATCTAAATGCATCAACGATGATGCATTCCAATTAAGTTCCTTTCCAAGAAGCTTATTCTCTCCCCCTAATGTTGGAAATTTTGATTCATCAAAATGACAATCCACAAACCGGGCTTTAAATACATCTCCCGTTTGTATCTCAAGATACCTCACTATAGAGGGAGAATCATATCCAACATATATCCCTAATTTTCTTTGGGGTCCCATTTTGGTACGATTAGGTAGTACAATGGAAACATATATCGCACACCCAAATATTCTTAAATGGGAGACATTTGGCTGCTGGCCAAAAGCTAATTGCATAGGAGAGAACTGATGATAACTTGTTGGCCTCAAACGAATAAGTGCTGCGGCATGTAAAATAGCATGCCCCCAAACCGAGGTTGGGAGATTTGTTCTCATAAGCAAGGGTCTAGCAATCAATTGGAGGCATTTAATAAGTGATTCTGCTAACCCATTTTGTGTGTGAACATAAGCTACTGGATGTTCAACACTTATTCCATTAGCCATACAATAAGCATCAAAAGCTTGGGAAGTAAATTCATCAGCATTATCAAGACAAATTGCTTTGATTGGATTTTTTGGAAATTGTGTTTTTAATCGAATAATTTGAGCCAGTAATCTCGCAAACGCCAGGTTGCGAGAAGATAATAAGCACACATGTGACCATCTCGAAGATGCGTCTATTAGGACCATAAAATATCTAAAAGATTCACATGGTGGATGAATAGGTCCACATATATCACCTTGAATCCTTTCTAGAAATTCAGGGGACTCAAATCCAATCTTTACTGGTGATGGCCTTAAAATTAACTTCCTTTGAGAATATGCAGCACAACAAAATTCACTAGATTTAAGAATCTTCTGGTTCTTTAGTGAATATCCATGAGAGTTTTCAATAATTCTCCTCATCATGGTTGTTCTCGGATAACTCAATTTATCATGCCAAGTTATGAATTCATTTGGGCTAGTAAACTTCTGGTTTACAATGGCATGTGATTCAATTGCACTAATCTTGGTATAATAATAGCCAACATTTCCTTCAGGATCCTCAAAGAAATTAGATACATCATAATGAGTGGTAGAATTTTTATCATTTGAAACAAAATTTGTTTCCTTTACTTTGTCATCCTTTTTCAAGGATGCTTGATAAAGATCAACTAGGTGCCTTGGGGTACGACAGGTACGTGACCAATGGCCCTTTCCACCACAACGGAAGTATTTATCCTCAATTGATTTACTTTGCCCATTGTTTCTTTCCTTATCCCACTTCTGGTGGGATCTTTTCTTGTGAATATAATTTCTTTTTCTTCCATAATTTTTCCTATTATCAAAATCTTGCCATTTACCTCTTCTGGGGTTATAATTGTCACATTTGCTTTAAGAAATGGGGCGGCGCCATCTGGGCGCGCTTCATGATTTCTTAAGAGCAACTCATTGTTGGCGTTCAACAACAAGAAAGCAAGAAATTAACTCAGAATATTTTTAAATTCTTTTTCTCGATACTACTGCTGCAGGAGCACAATCGAGGTATGGAAGGTCGAGAAAATTTTCTCTAACATATCGGGTTTGAGAAAGTATCACATGATTGTACCTTTCTTCAAGGTCTTTCTACAGATCTGCAGGATCTTTTAATGTGGGATATTCATTTTTCAATCATACTTCAAGATGACGATGAAGGAAAAATATGACTTTGGCTTTATCCTTCTGGGATGTATTATTTTCAGCCTTAATGGTATCTTCAAGATCCATTGAATCAAGATGGATTTTAACATCTAGTATCCATGATAAATAATTATTTCCAGATATATCAAGAGCATTAAATTCAAGATGAGAGAGCTTCAACATAATAAAAATTTGTTACCTGAATCTTCCTAAAAATTTGATCAGAGTTTCGTGCTGATAACGTGTTATAAAATAACTAAATAAGAAAGATAAAATAAAGAAATATAAATGAAAGACTCTAATATTAATATTCACTAATATTAATATCATCCTACCATAATAACTATGATTTATATATTAATACTATATTTGTAATATGAAGAGGAAGAAAAGCTTCGTAGAGAGAGAAAAAAAAATGCTTTTTATTGATGTGTTATCATCAGAGACATAAGCCTCTATTTATAGGCACATATGATAATAGTTTTTCAAATTACATTAAATAAGATTCTCTTTAAAAACATGAGCCTTGTGGAAAATGGGCATCCACCTCCCGCTATCTTATCACAACATCTACTACTTAATTTGCCCTCAGCTGCAGGTTCTTTGAATGTTAACTGTATTCAAATTATAATAGGGTAATCAATAACAATAATTAATGCCATATCTAAATCTATTAAAGGATAAATGGGCCAAGTTTGACCACTCGTTCAAGTTTGACCAATAAGGTTTTTGGGCTGGGCCCTTTCCCGAGCCCGGTAAAGTGGGCCCTGTTATCCAAAAATAAAAAATTTGACCAAAAACACAAAACAGAACAAG
>NC_029786.2:103224091-103241778 GCF_000816755.2 Arachis ipaensis | reverse complement strand
ATAAAACGAACGCATGAAGCTATAAACAACAAGAGTCTATTGGAAAAAAGAATCACATACATATGTAGCAAACTAGGCACAAAATGTTTATTCACATCACCATTATCCCACTGTTTAATTAAACTCTAGATATAATTATGAAAGATTAAATCAGAATTTTTTTTTCTTTCCAAATGAAAAAACAACAAAAATCAGCCGTTATATCCAAAGCTTCACATTGTTCTGATTTTTTCATTTTTCAACAATTGGTAATCATGTCACTTCCCTCTATTCTATTGTTGGAATTGAACCACCAGCAGCTTGGATTTGTTCTTGAAGCTGCAATAATCAATACATGGAACATATTATAAACATTATATATATATATATACTCTCTATTCCCCTTTGTACATGAATCTAAGAATAAAAATACCAAATAGAACAAGATATCATAGTGCTTATAACTTACCCTAAATAAATATTGAAGATTGTTCTTGAGTAGGGAGTATTCATTTTGGAGTTGTTGTAAACATCTCACACACCTGCACCAATTTTAAGGAGGGGTAATATTGGAAATACACTCAAACCTACTACTATTATATTTACACCAAGTAGCAAACTAACACTAATTCATATTTTTAGTTGTCCAAATTTTTTCTTTTACAATTTTACCACTTTAAATAAAAATAAGTCTAAGAATTTAGCTTTTAATGAGACACAATTGGGCAACTAATCATGAGTTAGTATTAATTTTTCATATGGGTTATTATTAGTGGTCCATGTAATAATAGGATTGCAAATAACAAAGTGAAAAGTATTTCAAGCACTCTAATCATGGTGTTCCAATCATGTTTGCTCAATCAAAGTTTACCCGTGGAATCTTTATAATTGAAAAATAAAATAAAATTTCCATATTTTCTTTTTCTTTATCAAAAAGAGAAAAAGATCTAGTATAATAATTGTGCAATCATTCTTTAATAGGAATAATATTTATAACAAAAGATCTTAATTGAAAGTTGTTAATAAATTTATAATTTTCCTATTACATTTAAATCTAGATATTATCTTTATTTTCTCTTTCCGTTTTATTTCAATAATAATAATAATAACTGAATGTGGCACAGACATTCTTAACTCTGGCAGCCCCAACACTACAACAAATAATGGCAAATCATCACAAGTTTTTCCAATCTCCAAATTACATATTTCCAAAGAGATTCAATATATTAGATATTCAAGAAAATAGATAATTAAATATTTTGTGTATTCACTTTTATTATTATTATTATTAGGGTTTTGTTAAAGCGAAATCCACAGGTACTTGTCCTCTGTAAAAGTCAAAACAAAATCACAATTCAACAGTTAAATGAAAATTTATTCAAGAAAACATAAAGAAATTTAAATCCTCTGATATGTTTTTATTATGTTTAATTGATTATAATAAAACTTGTACCTATATCTATTGTATAGATCAGATAAAAGGATTCTGATACAAAGTTAGCTAATCAACAATAATAATACTCACAAAGCTCTTGTCATGTTGTTAAGAAGTTTCTCAGAATCATCAAAGAACATTTTGACAACCTCAATCACAAAATCAGGACTGCTCTCATCTTGAAGTTTCTGAAGCTGACTGAACTGATCATCCAGAAATCCCTATTTTCCCCAAAACCAAGAATCACATCATAATCACAATCACAATATTGAAGGGGAAAAAACATAATCATCATCATCATCATCATCATAACTTTGTGGGACTACATAACTTCCTAATAACAAGAACCAAAGTACACAAATTTTGTTTGTCTTTTGTTTCAACAAATGAACAAAAAAAAAAGGGGGTGTGGGAAAAATTCAATTTTTATCTTGTTTTTCAAAAGAAAGTGACATCACACCAATCATTAGTTCCCCAATAAAAACACACAAAGTTCTCCAACCAAAAATTCAAACAAAGGGACAACACACCAACGTCATATCTTAGCTTCCTCTGCAGCTGAAGAACGTCCATGGCAGAAACCAGATCTCAGCAGCCCACAAAAAAAGTTTCTGACTTGAAAGCGAAAATGAAGTCAGGATTGAAATTGAGATTGAGTAGCACTGAATTTGAGACAAGGGGTATGCACTCAAAACTAAAAGCACTTTTTTTTTTCTCTCTTTCTCTCTCTAATTCCAATTCTCTTTCTTTCTCTCACTTAAAAGGTGGCGTGGTGGTTGGTGCGTTTATTATTTGAGTGTTTCTGAAATTCTGAAATGAAATGAAAACGTTGGTGTTTGTGTTGTAAGAGAGAGTTATTAGTAGCAATAATGTTGTTCAATGAATGTGATGGAATTAATGAGGTTACCACAAATGGGGATTCCTCTGTTAATTTCTCCATTTATTTGGTTTTGACTTGCCATTTTATAAAAAGCAATACAATAATATATAAATATAACGACTAGAGACTCGAACCCACAATCTCTTAATTGAGTAATTCATTGGCATAATTAATATGATAATTGATATTATTTGTTGTGTATAAAATATGTATTTTAATAAATAATTGGGTTTCAAAATTATAGGTGATAATTTAATGTATATTGTAGATCATAAATAACAAACTTAAAATAAACATTTCTCTTGGTCTTAGTTACACACACAACTTCTAATCAGTTTAGGTTGGTCAAACGATTAATTTATTAACTATTTAATTAAGTATTAGGAGTTTAAATTTCCCTTAATACATGCAAAAGGATTAATCTTTGGTTTTGATATTCAACAAATTAACAAAAAAAAAAGCTTTAAATGAGTTAGTGAATCTTCTATCTACTTTTAAACCCAATCATCCCACCATGGTCATATACTTTGGCACTGTATTTTAATCCACATAGCGAATTTCAGTATGGATTTCAAACAAGTCTTAAACAAATTGTAAAATTTGACATTTAAATTTCATGTAATTTATCAAAATTAAATCTATATACAATATATATTAAATATAAGCAGTTGAAAAAGAAATAAGAATTTATTTGTTTGAATCCACATGACACAAATAATTGTATGAATTGCCTTGACATATGATTATAGAATGGATTGATAGAGAATCAATATGAGAATGTGTTTGTTCATTGTGGGGAACACCATTTATTTCTTTTTGCTTTCGTTGGAATCATAAACCCCGAAAAGAAAACTATATGCTAAACGCAAACATTGATTGACCAAAAACATTGGTCATAACTCATGAGAGCATCAAAAAGAAAAGGGAAAAACATAAAAATTATTAACTATGAATTGCTCCATAATAATTTATCATCATAGTAGCAAATCTTCATTTTTCTTTTACTCATTAGAAATTCTAATGCAAAATTATACCATTTTTTTTGAAATTTTTGTCTGACTCAACAAAAAATATGTATTTATTTGGACATCATTAAATCGATAAAAAAAAATTTCGATAAAAAAAAATTTCAATAAAAAAAGATCTTTTTTATTTTTTAGCGTATTTAACAAATTTCTAATAACAAAATAAAAGTACTAGAAAAAAAATTATTTTTTGAGAAACTACAATTTACATCTTTTTTTTAAAAGATCTTTTTAAAAAAATATTTTTACATTAAATATCCAAATATAAAATTATTTTTACTTTTATAAAGAATCTTTTTCAAAAATGACGTCCAAACAAGCCCTCCATTATAACAATTTTAATGACTTACAAATTTTTTTTTCAAACATTTGATTTGTGACAGAATGTGACATAATGCAAAATTCCAAAGGAAAAGAGAGTAAAAAATGTTTGGTTAGTAAAAGGAAAATTGCAATAATACAATTTGATTTGGGTCCAAAGGTGTCGGTTTAAGTAAACAAATATATATTGACATAAAAACCGACCAATATTAGAAGCTACATGTGCTTTAGGATTCAAATCTATTTGCCTTCCATTAACCACGTTGCCCTTTTTCCAACCCCTATCATTTTCATTTTCCTTTTTGGTTTCTGTTTTATTCCCCCTTGTTTTTATGTGCTTATGTATTCAATTTCATCCCCACACATGGAAATCTTGGCTCTTTTTTTTTTTTTCTGGAAAACATAATCTTGTTCTATTAAGTGTTGTGCTGGCACCACTAGTGGAATAAAAAGGACATAAGAATACCAGGTGAGAGTCTTTATATATATATATATAGTGAATGTTATATGCACTATCTTCTATATATCACTTTTATACACTAAGAGTGATTAATAAGAAGTTAGAGAAAAAATGTTTAATTTTTTATATCTTAAAAAAAAAAGTTGTATGAAAGAGGTGTATAAAAAAGTGATTTAAACATCATTTCTCTTTATATAAATGGTATCATTGAATTTCATATTCAATTCAATATCTTCTACATGTTTTTTATTTTTGGGAAGGGGGTGGGGGGAAGAGGAGAATAGAAAAGGTGGTTGATATCAATAATGAGGTTTTCATGAAGATGAAGTACATATATGTCTTCATCTTCACCAATTCAGCATCAAAATACCTTTAGAAATGAGTACTTATTAAAAGAGCCACCAAGCATGGCCCAAAAAAAAAGGTTATTCACTAATGATATCTCCTATCCTAATATACTCTTAATTATGTTTCTAATTTTTAAACAAAGAAATGATTGAAGAGATATTTTGTCTTAAGTTGCAACAACTTGCCATAGGCACTCTTCCCTGCAAAGTAATGAGTATTAAAAAATTCAATTTTACTTTCTTCTCCTTGGCAAATTCAAGAATTAAAAAATATATATTATACAACTTCCATAATATTTACATGCTAAGCATAATGAAACAATCCAAACCCAACATTAGTAAACCCATGAATATACGAATTCCCACCTATAGAATGTACAAGGTTAAGAGAGAGAGGAAATGGAGGTTCACACAATTGAACAACAATCATATCCTTAGTTGTTGTTCATGTGTTCGTTTGCTATTCACAACATGCATAGACTTTTATATCTTTTTAATCTGAGAATCTATTGAGTACAGATGATTGAATTGATTCATTAACAAAAGATGATCATCTGATGTAAAATTAAATTTTAACTATGGAAGAACACCCACAATCAATTTCAACTGCAATTTGTATTTTTACCTTATTCCGACAAGACAAAGAAGCCACCAATCATTTCATCCTTATCATCATCCTCCTGTTCTGTTTCATGGTGACTACTGCTACTGTCAACATCATCAGTTCCTACTTCAGTTAACATGTTACTTCCATCGCCCCTAAGTGTATCGCAATGGTCATCCGAAAAAGATTGCCATGAAGATTCATTTTGCATTGTTGATGTGACTTCTCCAAAATTGTTCTTATCTGCAGTATGTTGTTTCATGAGCAATGCTGAGCCCTCAGAGATACTAGCATCTTCTATGGTCTCTTTCCTTTCATCATGCTTGAAATTTTCTGGTCGAGATGAATTTTCCAGCGTAATTTTATTTTGCACAGACGGTTCAATGTTAATCGCCCCCAATCTTTCCAAGTGGATGTCGGCAAGTATTTGACAAGGAGAAGAAACTTGATCCAGGTCAAACAGATTTTCAGTCCTCCTTGATGAACCTGAAGTAAATTACAAACATCAAATCAATAATAGATAGACAACCACCATAAATTCGAATAAATCAGTTAAATGCTTGAAATAATACAGAAAACTTTCATTTAAAGTAAGAGTCAAAATTCCAACTAATAATTTTTCAACTACATATCTTAACAAAATAATATCTTACCTCCATCAGAGCTCTCAGTGGAGCTCAGCGATGCTGGCTTTGAGTGACAAATAACCGTCACATCAGCAGTTTGCTTGTCTTCACTTTGATTACGAATTGGAGATGCGATAAAATATTTTTCTCCGGAAAGTAGGCCTCTGAGTTGCATTCCAATATGCATGAGAAAAAATTAAATAATATCAAGAATATAAAAACAAAACAATACAATAAATGATACAAATGATAACATGTGCATTTTGCGACAAATAATAATAAGTTGTAGGGATCAATCTTATAAAAGCCTCCAATTTGTAAACAAAAACAGCATATGCTCAAAATATGAACCACGTAAAAGAGATCATATGAAAAGAATTGCAACATTTGACAACAGGTGATGTTGAGTTTTTCTCAATGAATTGAACTTGATAATGAATGTGGATAAATAGAAAAGGAATAGATGATTTTTCTCCTTGAGAGGTTGAACAGGCAGTCAAGAAAGCATCAGTTGAAGCCAATGCAGGAAGATAGGTACATTCATGTTTCAGCAAGGCAATCAGGATTCAGGAGTGAATATGCAACCCCAAATTTCAAAGTTAAAAAACTATTAACAATCCCATAAAATCACAATCAATTTTAGCAATCTAAAAGTAGTCTTACTAGATAGCACAAAATGATTAAAACAAAATTAATGGCACACAAAGCTGATAGCTGAATCTGCTGTAGAGAGAGATATCACCACCTCTCGCTCCAGCTTGGTCTGGTGCTGTGAAAATGATCAAAAACAGGCAACAACTCCTTCTGTCTTATTTCAACTTCATTAGCAGAGATCTTTTCGATTTCATACTCTCCACTGTCAATCGAACTAGTTCTCACGGAATTCATTGTGTAGAAGCAAATCTGTAGAAACAAGACAATCAGCAACCAACAGCAAACAATGTATATTGAAGTCAAACAGCACCACAAATACCTTTGACTTTTGCCAAACTGGCATACTTCCAAAATTCATTTGCACCTCTGCATGAGATAGATACCAGTGAAATTTGTCTTCGGGCTTCCCTGTATAAGGTTTCACCATCTTTTCCCCAACATTACTTGTATCCAAAATATTCAATCCATGGACACCACCAGAACATATTTGCTCTTGAACTTTATCAACATCTTGTCGATCAGAGGTATTCCCACAAGGGTCCCCTCTTTCCGGCCATTCTGACCTTCTACATACATCCCACCATTGAATAGGTTCAACTTTTACTCTGAACTCATCCTCTTGCATATGCATAATAGCAGCAGACTGGACTCTTGAACCACTTTCACCAGGTTCTGGACCTAAAGAAGGCACAAGTTCATGCTGGACCACATGACCGGATGGTGTATATACCAACAAATGCTCTAAGGGTTTTCCTTTTGAGTTAACAAGCTGCTGTGAGTGAGATAAAGAATCGTGAAAAATGGCAGCAATGGCACCAGATGGGACAAAAACTTTTCCTGATGCATTTGCAGTAGAACTATTAACAGTATTAAGCCATCCAAAACTGCTATATTTTATACGGCTAACCACCGAAAGGACAACAGGTGCTGGAGGAGGCAACGGTTGCTGATAAGAAAGAGACGATGAAGTAGACCACCAAGGTAGACTCAAAATTGGAAGTAATGAGGGTTCTTTGCTCTGAGAATTGATAACTTGGAAGCCTGTATCACCTCCAAAAGGTGACAAAACAAAAATATGACAAGTTCCCTTGGATGAGACAATTGCAATCCACTGACTATAATGGCTAAAACAGATGTCCTGGATCATCTGTCAAACAAGCGCAAAAAAATATGAAAGAATGAAATGGGAACGGCAATTGAAAACGAATAAAATAAGCATATTAGAACTACGATATACTAACAGCTGGTGTTATTCCACGATGAAGTTTATAGAGATGTGCATGAGATGAACTCCAGTCGTAGCTTGGAAGCCCTGAACCTTTGTGTGTGCACAATGGCATTATCCGAAAGATGTTAATGTTATTCCCGTGTATAGATGCAGTGACCAGAAGGGTCCCACTAGGATCAAAACACAGTGCAGATATAGGACTTGAGTGAGCCTTAAATTGTGAGATAATAGCTCTAGAGACAAAATCCTTAATAGTTACCTGAAATACATAAGAACCATGAACAAGTCTTAGATTAAATAATTTGATCTACAGTGTACAAATTTCTAATTCACCGATATGCAATCAACTAACTCGGCCATGATAAAATAATACCAACCATTCCTGCATTATCCATCTCATGTCCTGTAGCCCTAACGGCTCTCCAGCCTAAATTTGGAGGCACTGGAGAACTAGAACCATCAGGAAGCAGCTCGTGACAATATTTGAGTATTCCAGCAGCAAAATGTTTACTGGACTCCATTGCATAACGAGCAACCAAATTACCACTACCTGGGGATGTCGATGGACTAACTCCTGGAGAAGGACTTCGGTTTTGTGGGCTTAAGCATCCTACATTTACGGGCAGAGGGTTATTGGAAGCATATGCTAGCCACCTTGGACCCACAGCCATTGGACCATAACCCATATTAACACCTATTGGTCCTTGTCCAGATAACTGAGGAACAGGATAGGTGAGGACGCTGAATTTATTCTCAAGTGTTGATGCATCAAAGCAGTATATCTGCCCAAAAAAAAATTATTAATAAAGTAAATCAATCTTGGTTTGCATAACAAAATTGAGCTAAGTCATATAGATACTCTTATGCTTTATCTGACAATAATTATCTTTCGACAATTCTAAAAGACACCAGAGGAACCACTGCATACTTGGCTGGCAAGACCAACAGCTACTATCTTTGAACTGCATCTGATCATGCGCACGGTGGATCGAAATCTCAGTAAATGAACGTAACTGTGAGACTTCAAAGAATAAAACCGAACAGCTGTTGCAGAGTTGATATTATTTCCAGATGGAATCTCCACCTTACCATCTCTTCCCACACCAACATGAGTACCATTTTGGTTAATGCTTTCAGCGTCATCCCCAGCAACAACCAGCAGTAAAGGATGTGATTTTCTGAATCCCTCCTGGTCACCAGAGCCAACAGGTAAAGGTTGCATCTGTAAGAAAGAAACTGGACCATCGCGCTTTGAAACAAGTTCAGTAAAACTAGAGGCATCGTCCACGTCAAGTACTTGAAATCCATTCAGATAACCAAGTAAAAGAACTCGTTTAAACACAGATGAATCAAGCTCTAGTGTATCAAAACCAGCCCAAGTAACCTGCCAACCAACAAGTGGAAACTATAATTACAAAGAGTCAAGCTAGAATGGACAAACACATGAACCAAGCAGAAGCACAAGTGCAAAATGTTGGGAAGACTAATTACCAAGTCAAATCTAATTAAGGAAGCTATGAAGCTAAGAGTGAGTAACAATCTATGCAAGTATACAAAGTTTACAATATCTGCAATATGTAAACTTATGGCCTTTATTTGTGCAGCATCACTCTTAGAATTCAATCAACTTAACATCCTGACACGTCAACTACAATGATCGCACACTTTCCGAAGCGTCAAATAGGATCACACTCAGTCCATCCAGAACATGAAACTTCAACCATGAATCATGGTAACATCCACCATTATCACAAATCACAAATAATTATTACTATACTTTGTTTTTTAACCTTTAGAAACATTAAAAAAAGTACTAACACATATAAGTCAGCGTTGGAGCCTATCATAATTTGTCACTAAGAATATTACTCTAAGGACTGAGAATATGCTTTGCTTGGTTGAATATCCCCATTCCATGCGTAATTTTAAGCATCAAACTCATTGATGAAAATTTCCATTCTAAAACTAAACAATACAAGTGCACTTTGTACCAATACACCCACTTAATCCAACAAAACCAATACAAGTAAGAAACATGTACATACAAAGCGCAACAAAATTCACTACCAAAAAAAACAAATAACAAAGAAAAAACGTAACTTTCTCTAATAGGTCAAAAGTTCCTAATCGAACATAATCATGCCAAATAAAGTTCGCTTCCTACTTTCAATTTTGTTTTTTAAATACTTTGCAGTTTAAGGATAAGGATTAACAAGTCGAACTGAATTTGAATTGGAACTTGAAAAAAAAAAATTGAACAGTAGAGTGATGTAACCTGATCCTTATGATCCTCAGCAGCGGCGGAGATAGAAGCGGCGACGGAGGCGCCGGCGGAACGGACGGTGGAGGCGACGGTGCTGGCATTGGTGGAAACCGTCTTCAAGCACGACGAGATTATCCTCAATGAACTCGGTAACAAGCCGTTGTTCTTCCCCTTCCCTTTCTTCATAATCATTGACTAATCACAATTAATCAATTACTAATTAATTAAACTATTAATTAAAACTAAACACAACAAGTGTTTTGTTAATTCACTTAACCCTCTTTTCCTTTTTTCGCGTTATAGCTTTTGAAGTTCCACCGACACAGACTCACCGGAAAAAAAAAACATTCTATTTTTTTTTTACGATCGGAAAAACGATCAAAGAAGAAACAAATAAAAAAGAGGTTTTGACTTCAAAGTTGAAACTCGTTGTGAGTGAGTGAAAGAGTGAAAGTCTCAAACTGAAGAAGAACAACGAAAGAGTTCGCTTTCTCTTTCGGTTTCTCTTTCGTCCATCATCGCTGTTTGCCTAAGCTTTTGCCTGAAATTTTGTATTTACTGTTTTTTTTTTTTTTTTTTTTTTTTTTTTTCCTTTTTTTTCCCTTTGATTTTTCTTTTTCATTTTCTTTTCTTCTTCACTTCTGCTACTTCTCTTCGTTCTATCTCTTTATTTTAGAATTAATATATTTTGGAAATAGTTAAAATAAAAAAAAAAGTATGTGTGTTAAACTGTTAATCTGATTTTTGAAAGATAAGATACATTAAATTTGTTTCTAATAAAATCCTCCTTATTTATCACGTAAATGAAGATATGTCACTTCACTCACTTGAGACTATTTTACTATTAATCTATGCTTTTTATTTTTTTTTTTAAGATAAGATACATTAAATTTGTTTTTTATTTTTTTATTAAAGATATGATTTTTAATTGGTACTTTTGACCAATGACTTTGAAAAAATTTTCAGATGCATTAGGTTGAGTCATAAATGATCATTTTTCATACTTGATCCCCAAGTATGTGAGAAATGAATATTAAATTTTATGGGGAAAGAGGAATTGAATGCTGAATATGGATAGCTTTAATTATTCTAATTATCAAATCATACACGTTGTTTAATTAATTTAAGAATATATGTTAGCATTTATATTGTCGCATAAGTAAATTTTTATTATTTTAAAAATTACTCAAATATATAAATATAATTAAATAATTATAAATATTAGTTTTTTATTGTATAACTTTTGTCAGGTATATTAATCTACTCATAATATCTGTATTTTTTTTTAAGACTTGGTGTTCCAATTGAGAAGGATAACAAAATAAAGATTGTAAATCTTTATTAGAAACAGAGTGTTAATTTGATTAATTAGTGGTTTGTTATTAACTTTTTTTCTTGTGCTAGTATATATTTCAGTAGTTGATCTTTTTGAAAGTAGATAGCATTGTATTCATTTTATACATCTCTAGTATTCATAAATCAAAGAATTTTTTTTTTGCTCCGTTTTACTTTCCTTTCTTTTTTCCATTTTTTGATTTCTTGTTAAACTAGTTAGTGTTTTAAAGCTTCTTTATGGTACCAGAGTTCTATATTCGAAAGGTCAAGAGTTCAAATCTTGATGAACCCCAAAAAGTGAAAAAATAACAAATAAAGCAAAACTAAAAAAGAGAGGCTCTTGCTTAAAGAGAAATGTTAGAGATATAACAATTAGTGTTACCTTCTCCTATCAGCTTAAACTTTTGGGATAAGTGGTTTCATGACTTCTCCGTCAACTGATTCTACTATATCTGCTAATAAAGATTCAAGTGCTGCAAATACAAATTCTTCTCAGATTCCACTTCAATTCTTCAACCAAAGGCCCTTTAATCCAATTCAAAATAAGTTGGGAGAAAATAACCACAGGATATGGGAGCAACAAGCTTTGGCAGCCATTCGAGGACAAGCATTGGAAAATCACCTTTATCAAGAAAAGATCCTTGCACCTTTTAAAAATTTAGAAAATCAATCTGCTGGTATTGAATCTTCTCAATACAAACAATGGATTCAAGATGATCAAAACCTAATTTCATGGTTGCTGGCCTCTATGGATTCTGCTATCAAACCTAAAATGGTTGGATGTACTTATAGCTACCAGATTTGGAATAGGATTGAGGCATATTTTGCTGAGTCTACAAAACTTCGAATCAAGCAAACTTTGAATCAAATAATTAAAGGCACAGCTCAAGCTTATCAAGAAACACAACCACACTGCTTCAGACTATATTTCAAAGATCAAAGTCATTGCAGATTCATTAATAGCCTTGGAAAAGCCTCTTAAACCAGAAAAACAGGTTAAAGCTATTCTTGAAGGTCTAAATGAAGATTATCAAATACTTATGACTACTATCAATTCAAAATCAGATATGTTTACCCTACGTGAAGTTGAAACTATGTTGTTAACTCATGATGAAATGTTGGACAAGTATAGAAAACCAGAGAATCTAGTGATGCAAGCTAACCTCACACAAACCTCCTTTCCATCCATTCCAAACTTCAATCGTGGAACAGGAGGAAGAAGAGGGAGAGGAGGTGGAAGATTCACAATAGGAGGAGGAAGATCTTTCTATAATTCTCCTATATCTCAGTGCCAAGTTTGTGGGCGTTTTGGCCACATTACAGGCACTGCTTCCATCGATTTAATCAAGAAATTCCACCCCCTTCCCAGTCTCAATCCTTTAGACCCAATAATTCTGGATACAACATTGCATTACCAGCTTCCTCTTCACAAAACAATACCTCAACTTCTATTCTTCCACCACCAACTTCATCTTTTCATAATCCACAAGCTTTTCTAGCTGCACTATCTATCATTTCTGATCCAGCATGGTATCCAGATACAGGAGCCTCACATCATGTGACTCCACATCAATCAAACATGCTATCTTGCTCTGAATACTCTGGTCCTGAGCAGGTTCAAGTTGGCAATGGTTCAGGTAGCTCTATCTCTCATATTGGTAGTTCTTTTTTGTATTCTTTGTATTCTAAATGCTGGTTTTCATTACAACAGTTAATTCACACACCTCACATTACTAAGAATCTAATTAGTGTATCTAATTAGGTTCAAGTTGGCAATGGTTCAGGTAGCTCTATTTCTCATATTGGTAGTTCTTTTTTGTATTCTTTGGATTTTAAACGATAGTTTTCATTGCAACAGTTAATTCACACACCTCACATTACTAAGAACCTAATTAGTGTATCTAAGTTTGCTCAAGATAATTTTATTTACTTTGAATTTCATGCAACTTACTATGTTGTTCGTTGTCAGTTCACCCAGAAAGTTCTACTGCAAGGTTTTAGAAGAGGAGGCCTTTATCAGTTTGTGAATATGGCTGTGCCTCACACTACATCAGTTTCTAATCCTCCTCGTGTCTTTACTATTTCTTGTTCTATTTTTTATTTGTGACACAAACGTTTAGGACATTCAGCCACTAAAACAGTTCAATTAGTTCTCAATCAATGTAATATAGCTCACAATATTCTCAATTCTGATTTAGTTTCTAAGACTTGTAATAATTGTGCTGATTGCTGAAGCAAAAATGCATAAACTTCCTTTTTCAGATTCTACTACATCTTATACTTCTCCTTTACAATTAGTTTATAGTGATGTATGGTCCTGCCTCTATTGTGTCTCATCTTGGTTATCGATATTATGTTATTTTTATAGATGCTTTTAGTAGATACACTTGTACTTATTTGCTTGTTAACAAGTCACAAGTTTTACATGCCTTTAAACAATACAAAAATCTAATGAAAAATCTTACTAATTGCAAAATTAAGGAGTTTCAATCTAACAATGGTGGTGAATATAAATCTCTTGCTTTTGCTAATTTTATAACACAAGAAGGCATCTTATATAAATTTTCATGTCCTTATGTTCCTAAACAGAATGGCTGTGCAGAGAGGAAGCATAGACACCTCATTGAAATGAGTTTGTATATGTTATCTACTACTTTTATGCCCTTAACTTATTGGGATGAAGCTGTTATTACATCCACTTATTTAATCAATCGTTTACCTACTGTTATTTTGTCTAACAAATCACCACATGAAGTCTTATTCAATCGTAAACCAGATTATAGTTTTCTAAAAATTTTTGGCTGTTCTTGCTATCCATTATTGAGACTTTACACTAATAACAAACTTGAATCTAGATCTAAGAAATGCTTGTTTTTAGGTTATGCTACAAATTACAAGGGTTATAAATGTCTTGATTCCAATAGTAGAATTTATATATCTCGACATGTATACTTTAATGAGTCTGAATTTTCATATCTTGAATTATTTCATCAATCTTCTTCTACAAATTCTTCACAGGTTCCTCTCAATACTGATCAGGTAATAAGTTCTAATTTTTTTACTTTGGTGTCACATAATAAGCTTTGCACTACTCTTAATACTCCTTTTATCAGTACAGATTCTTTTATGCCAAGTAACACTAGCACTATTACTAATATTAATGATTTTCCTACTCGTACTACTAAAAATGATGATATAGTTACTACTAATAATAATTTAAATCATCCTGACATTCAAACTCACCAAGATACTCTTAATACTAGAAATGATGATATAGTTACTACTAATACTGATTCTATAATACCCATATCAAACATCTACATAGAGCCTTCTTCTGTTGAGAGACAAGATGATTCCCTATCTGAGTCACAACAATCTAAACCTTTTTTAAATGTACACCCTATGGCAACCAGGTCTAAAACTGGTTGTTCTAGACCAAAAATCTTTACTGTTACGATTAATACTATCACCAATAGTCTAGATTATATCCCTAAAATACCAACTATTGCTCTTGGTATTTCACATTGGCATAGAGCTATGATTGAAGAGTATGATACTCTTCTAAGAACTAAAACCTGAGATTTAGTCCCTATACCTCAAAATGTCAAAATTATTGGGTGCAAATGGGTGTACACAATTAAGAAGCTACCTGATGGATCAATTTAAAAATACAAAGCTAAGTTAGTTGCACAAGAATTTCATCAACAAGAGGGTTTTGATTTTGAGCAAGTTTTTAGTCCCGTTATAAGGCCAACTACCATTAGATTAGTTTTAAGTATAGCATTATATAGAAATTGGATCATTAGGCAATTTGATTTTAATAATACTTTTTTGAATGGTGATTTACAACACACTATTTACATGTCTCAACTAATTGGATTTGAACAAAAAAATGATACTCATGTTTGTAAATTGAACAAGTCTCTTTATGACTTAAAACAAGCCCCAAGAGAATAGTTTTTAAAACTCAGTAAGACTTTGAATATATTTAGCTTTAAAAGTGCTAATTGTGACACATCTCACTTTATTAGAAGGACTTCAGATCCATTAATCTACATCTTATGTTATGTTGATGATATAATTATAACAGGGAATAATTATAATCAAATAACTTCTATGATTCAATAATTTGATCAAATATTTTCATGGAAGAATTTGGGACCATTAAGTTATTTTTTGGACATTGAAGTTCAAAACACCAAAGATGATATCTTGCATCTGTCACAAACTACATACATAACAGATTTGTTGTCTAAAGTTGGCATGGGAGAGGCATCTCCAATGCCAACACCAATGATTTCTTCTCTACAACTCTTGTCTTCAGGAGCTGAAGCTTATGAAGATCCTAAGCTATTTCGGACAGTGATGGGTTCCTTGCAATATCTAACCATCACCCGTCCAGATCTCTCTTTTGTAGTCAATAAATTAAGTCAGTTTATGCATGCACCCCCTTCTTCCTCATTGTAACGCAACAAAGAGGATATTAAGATACTTGCAAGAGACAAAGGAGTTTGGATTGGCATTTCATAGATGCAATGATACAAGGCTCTATGCTTTCTCAGATTTAGATTGGGCTGCTGATATTGAGGATCGAAGGTCAGTATCTAAATTTTGTGTGTATTTTGGCACTAATTTAGTGTCTTGGTCTTGTAGGAAGCAATCTACAGTTTGTAGGAGCTCTACTGAGGCAGAATTCAGAAGTTTGGCATCCTGTGAAGCTGAGTTAGTCTGGCTTAAAAACCTTCTTCAAGAGTTAGATGTTTCCCTTTCAACTCTTTTCACTATTTACTGTGATAACCTTAGCACAGTTCTGCTTATGTACAACCCAATCTTGCATGACAAGACCAGGCATTTTCAGCTTGAAGTCCAGTTGATTCGAGGCAAATTGAGGGACAACTCCCTGCATATTGTGCATATTCCAGGGATTGAACAAATTGCAGACATCCTCACCAAACCATTATCAGCTGCTGCCTTTGAGAGATTACGGGTCAAACTGCGAGTAGCTCTTCGACCATACTCCAGTTTGAGGGGTGGTGTGAAGGATAACAAAGATAAAGATTGTAAATCTTTATTAGAAACAGAGTGTTAGTTTAGTTAATTAGTGGTTTGTTATTAACTCTCTCTCTCTCTCTTGTGCTAGTATATATATCAGTAGTTAACCCTTTTGGAAATATATAGCATTGTATTCATTTTATACATCTCTTAGGTATTCATAAATCAAAGAATTTATTTTCTGCTTCATTTTGCTTTCCTTTCTTTTCTTTATTTTTGATTTCTTGCTAAACTAGTTAGTGTTCCAAAGCTTCTTTATCAATAACTCCAATATCTGTGGTACTTAACTGAACTTTTTGTCAATTAGAACTCTCTATTGGTTAATTCTTGGCAGATAATTCGTTTTGGTCAACTAATTTTCAAGAGGCGGCTCGATGACTACTCTATAATATTTTATTTAATGGTATTTTATTTGATTTTTTTGGGTTATATTTGTTTACAGAAATACAAAATTTTGTTTGATAGAAAAGACATAGACAGAAATAATGTGTCCAAAGATACTGAATTAATATATTTTGTATTTATCTTGACAAAAAAGATATGAAGACACTAATAAAAAATACAACTTATTTTTTATTTTTTTTATTATTTTTGTTAATTTTTTATAATTATATTTTTTTATTATTATATTTTTCATCTCAAATCTTTTAAATAAAAATAAAATAAGAATAAATTAAATTTTATATTCTCATAAACAAACGCAGTTTTACTGATCAAAATCCCCATTAGTTATTAAAACCCTTTGCAAGTAATTCTTTACGATTGATCGACTCTTAACGAAAGCATCAACTTAATGAACTATAAGACTTTGGGAAAACTATCATCATAAAAGTTAGCTCGGATGGTGAAAGAATCTAAAAGTTTATAAAACTATTTTTTAAATGTTAACTTTCTAAAATAAAACTCTTTTTCAAATATTAATCCCACAAGATTCATATCATTATCTCGCTCTTACTTATTAATATAAATTAAATGGCGAGGTTTAAAGTGGTGTATGTACATTTTTTGGTCATTGTGTATCTTATAATAAAGAAGAAAGTAAATTATATCTTTTATATTTATGTTTTGTTAAAAATTTTTAAAATATTTTTAAATTTTATTTATTTTAATTTTATCCTAAAATTTTTTAATTTATATTAAATATATTTTTAACAACTAAATTTTCAAAATAGCTTCAAGATTCAAGAGATTGGATTTGGAAGAATTTTTCATTCTTATTATATATTCCCACTTTAATGTTATAGCCTATAACTATGATTATTATTGGTCCTTCTTTTTGAATACAAAAGTAGAGGCCCCATCATAGTGCTAAAAAATAATAAATGATAAATAATATGATGTTTGAGATGATATTATCTATCCTTTATTTCCTTTAATAGTTTAAATTTGTATAATAAATTATCGGAAAAGCTCTGCATACAAGCCCTAATGGCTTGTATGCCATACAAGTTCATTAAACAATAAGATCAAAATACGCG
>NC_029786.2:103204575-103211522 GCF_000816755.2 Arachis ipaensis | reverse complement strand
TTATGCTTCCTTATGCGCGTGTCTTCGATTTGGGCTGGGCCAACTTGGAAGCTTGGATACTTGTATGTGTAGCTGGGCCCATAAATTATTTATAACGTGATAACTGATATCAAATTAAAGTCTATATCCCATAATTAATAATTACCAATGAACTACTATAAACCAAGTTAGATTAGTCTAATAGGTAGTTTACTAATTTGTTTAAATAAATGTCAAAAATTTAAATTCTGTTTTGTGCATGTAACAAGTCATTGACTAATAACAAATCTTTAAATGAAGTTCTAATCTACGACGGATTAATCTTTAGCCAACCGGATTAAAGGATACTATTAGAAACCAAAAAAACAAATGAACTACTATAAAATATTTTACTCTTACAGATTTTATAATATTGAATATCCAATTTTGGATGTAGAAAGTTTGTTAAATTTTACATAGTTTTTTTCCTCAAAATTAAACTTTAAATATAATATCTACCTAATTCTTCTATGTTATGGACTATTTTTTTCGATAACAGGAACACAAGTTGAACCCTAATCTCTATAGATTTTGATAACATTGAGTGGGTTTAGATAATTCTAGTTTAGAAATTAGTTCCAAAAGAAAAAATTTATAAAAACTTATTAGCTGGAGTTATTATCTATAGACAACATAAGATATTAAGAGTAAATTTAAATAAATAACTAAATCAAATTCTTAAAAAAAACTTAAAATATAAAAATTTATATTAAAAATAATTTATAAATAAATTATTTTATATTGGAAAGGGGGTAATTTTTCTTCGTTATTAATTGGTTATTTTTTTAATATGTTTTTTAATTGATTATTGATTGATCAATGAATAGTCAAATATCCAATCGATACCTATAATGATCAAAAGCGTATGTCATTAAATAATTATTAATTAAAAATAAAAAAATGAAAAACAATATACAATAAAGATTATCTAAATTACTAAACAACATGTTTTTCCATATATATACCAAATTATGCGAAACTTGCACATGAAAAGATTCTAATATATATATATTTTTTTTTTGGTGTCTTAACTAAGACTCAATATACAATGAAGTAATAACTATCTATTACCAATAAAATAAAATAAAATAAAATTCTATTATGTACACAGGTTTAGGGGCAATAGAATGCTTCTTTAATTCTTTTGGGCTTCACAAAGGGCAAAACTTTTTTGGGTTTGATGAGTCAATTCCTATATATAGAAGCCCATCAATACCTTGTTTGGATTGAGAAAAAAAACAAGAAAAGAAATTTTTTGTGGCAAAATGAATAAAAGGAGTTCATCACATGCATCAATTACCATTAACTCATCAGTGATCACAATCTCCTTTTTGTGTGTGCATGCTGAAGAAGATCATGTGATTTTCATGTTGCACCAAAAGGTAAGTCTTGAATAGTGAATACAACGGATTGAATTTGGCACATCATACACTAAAATAATCAAAATGTATATATATTTGAATATTTAAAGAGTAATATATTCAAATTTATACTAGTAATTTATCTTAATATATAATGTTCCAAATTCAACCTGATATATTTGTAGCATTTCCCTTCAAATTATTCAGAATCAAGGAGTTCTTCTTGGAAGACTTTTCTGAAGAATGGAAATCTAGTTTTCTTCATGCCCTTAAAGCAGCTGAGATTTCCATTTAAAAGTTGAACAACCTACCACCACAAAAAGAAGAGGAAAAAAAATTACAATTTGAAATGTGTATATAAATGAGAAGAAAGATAATCAATAAATCGCAAATTATTTTTTATATTGGAGTGAATGGTAAGAAAATTAATCTTAGATTTGGATTTAGAGTGTAGAAATCGAACAATTCAATTTTTGAGGAAAAAAACGGACTTTTGATTTTTAGAAATAAAATTCGGACTATCCAATTTGTGAATTAAAAAAAACAAACACTAAAAAAACGAACCCTTTAATTTGATATTAAAATATTTTTAAAAATTTCTATTGCAAAATAATTGGACGAACCAATTACACATTGTCAACATAATTGGATTGCACACGATCCTCGTTCATTATAAACAAATTTAGCCTCAAGAAACAACATTCTTTTCAACTTCTTAAAAGACCCAGCATGTGTTTTTTAATATTCTTATTATTTTTAGTAATTATGTATATATATGAAAAATAAAATTTCAATTAAATGATAACTATTTTTTTATAAAATTTTAATAAATAAAAAATATTAAAAATAAAAATAAAAACGCAAAGAAGACGTGCATGCCTGTCTGATAGAGGGGCGACGAATTGAAGATTGTTGAATGCACAAAGAAGCTGCCAATAACATGAGATTCAACTCCCTTGTGTCAAATTCTTCATCTAGTGATGGATCAATCAGCTCCTTAATTTCATTCTTTCTCAGCAATGGTTTTGCCTGATGAGAACATAAATTAACTTGAATTTTTATGAAGATCATGTGAAATAAAAGTTGTTTGGAAATGAATGAAATTGGATACTATACCCACAAAACAAGGCTTTGTTGTGAATAATCAAGTGCACGCCTTCCACTGACCAATTCTAATAGAAGCACACCAAAAGCAAATACATCTGTTTTCTCATCAACAATTCCATGAAGCAAGTACTCAGGTGCAAGGTACCTGTGGCAATCATAAATCAAAACCCTAGTTAATAGAAACACACTAGAAGTTGTAACACCGGATTAGTATTTGGTCAGGTAAAGACTCCGCGAAATTATTTTCATGTGAAATTGATAGTCAAAAGTCATTAGATAATAATTTAGTCAAATATACTAAATTATATAATGATTCTTAACTAATAACTTCGTATAAAGACAACTGCATTTGAGTTTTTATTATTTGATTGTTATTCTGAGATAGAAATACACAGATCAGATAGAAACTACGATTACACACGGATCAAATATAACTTATAATTCTATTTGATCCGCATTGCACTTATCGGATCGGCTACGATATCCGCATTTTTTCATGTCGGATCCGATCCGATCTGATCGGCATAATTAAAAAAAAAACCGTTTTAAGAATGAAATTTGGCTGTTTTAAAAAAAATTTCCAAAAAATTTATTTTTTTACCTCTTTAAGCCTATTTATTCTTAAAATATTATCCATAAAAGTTCTTTTGAATAACAAAAAAAAAAAACACAAGATCTAAATTTAATTATTCTAAGTTGAAGTACAACATGAAAAATTAAAAATAAGATATCATAAAATTCATAAAATAACACACTAAAATTCATATCACATTAAAGTTTATTTTTTTAAACTATACTATTTATATAAGACGTGCGGATATGCAAATCTGCGAATCGCATCCGCAGATATCACTGCCAAATCCGCAATCCAATCCTATTATCCTATCATAGTGCGGACGGGATCTGATCCGATCCGATGGCTCTGCGGATCAGATAATCCACAAAATTCAAATCGGATACAATAATTACTATGGATATACGGATATTATCCGATCCATATACAGTCTCAATAAAAACATGTTTAAAAATAAAAGATAAATATATTTTTGAATTTAAAAAGACGGAAAAAATGTTTGAGATATTTGTTAAGTTAATGTATATGCATCCGAAAAAATAAAGAATTTGGTTAATAAATAAAAATTGGGCGACAAAATTTATTTATGAAAGTATTTGGTGTGTAAAATTAACAAAGAACTTGTATATGAAAATATTTTCACTCTATTCTCTTACTCCAATCAAAACATAATAAAATTGAAATGAAAAAAAATCATTTAAAGGTCACATACCCAAAAGTTCCTTCAAATTTCGAAACAGTGTGGTGAGTCCAATTCTGCGGTAGCCATTTTGCTAGCCCAAAATCACATATCTGCACAGAAATTTAATTAAAGTTTATATAGTACTTATTTAATTACTAAAACATTAATATAGAAATAAATAATTAAACTTGAGTGCTTTTAATATTAAGAAGTACGGATGAGCTAATTAATTGAAACAAAAAAACAAAGAGGCTTCACTTTCAGTTTCAGTTTCATTTTTCATTTTCATCCATAAATAAACAAAGAATCTTCCAACAAAATTGTCCTTTTGTCTTTTGGGGTGAATACAAAATGCAATAAAAACATTAATAAAAAGGTGTTTGTGGTGATCAATTGCAAGAATCAAAATTGTGTAAATAGTAAAAAATGATACCTGAGGCTCATAGTCCTCAGTGAGCAATATATTTGCAGCTTTTATATCTCTATGAATTATTCTTCTTTGACAACCCTCATGAAGATATAATATACCCTTTGCTGTTCCTACTGCAATTTTTTGCCTCATGCACCATGCTAATTTCTCCTTCGAACCTGATGAAGGAGCAAATAATTCAATCTTATATATTATATTGATTTCTTTGAATTTATAAAATATATTAACTTTCCTCCTATTTATAAGGGTTAGTGATAGAGGAAAGCTGATAGTGAGAGAAAAAATATTTATATTATCTTAATTTATATTTTTATATTTATATCCATCAGCCATCAAAATCAGTTACCAATATAAAATACATGCTAGAATATAAATACACATTGAAAATAAATTAAACTACATATGTATTTATACACAAATATATTGGTGGTTGATTTTAGTGGCTGATTTTAGTGTACAAATAGCAATTCTCTTAAAAGAAATAGTGAATAATTTCACTCAACAAATGGTGTATATAATATTTACCCGAACACTACTATATGACCAACAAAAGTTATTGTTTTTGGCCTAAACTTTCAACTCTAAATCTAAATATTAAATTCTAAATTTTAATAGTATAAAAAAAAATTGATGATCCAAAATATTAGCTAATATTGATAAAAAAATATTAATCTTCTAATATTTTTCAATATCATCCCCTCGACTGCATAATTTTCCCTAACAACTATTGTATCAAAATGAATTATTAGACTCCTAACTAATTTTCTTAATTATTCTTCTAAGTTCTAAATAAATAAAAAAATTGAATTTTTTAAGAGTATGAATGAGGATTTCAATTGTTACTCTTGAGTCAATAATAAGATAAAGCAAGAAAACAAAATGATAGCATAACATCAATGATTACCATAAAGCAGTGAAGCTAAGCTCCCTTTCTCAGACAATTCAAGAACAAGGTGCATTCCACCATCCACACCATAACCAACAAGCTTAGCAGTGTTGGGGTGATTGACATGTGCCATAACTCCAAGTTCTGATAAAAAGTCACCTATGATCTCATCAGCAGTTCCTCTTGTTAGCCTCTTAATTGCTACAACCTGATTATTTGGTAAACACCCTTTGTAAACCTCAGCATAACCACCTTTTCCAATCAAGTTTTCTGCACCAAAAACAATGCAGAAAACTCAAATTAAACCATTGTCATAATACATGGAAACTGAGATAACCTAGTAACATATAATATAATATGATACTTTTATATAAAAAAGTAAGATATACATAATAATATACTAAAAATAACTACTAAGAACAACTTCAACGATTGAGTTGTATCCGTGTGATTTCAAAGTCAAAGATTCAAGCAACAGAATTAGTCTGATGTAATTATCAGGTTAGGTTGTCTACGACACTATGTTAACGCAAAATGCTTGTACATTCGACTACCCATTTTAATATACTTTAAACTAAGAAAACTTCCTTGAGTGAAAGATCAAAATGCTTGAAGGAACAACAATTTAGGGATTACCTTGGCTGAAATGATTGGTTGCTAGTTGAATATCATGGTGAGAGAAGATCTTCCAAGGTGACCTACAAGGTGAAGGGCTTGCAACATCTAAGAGGCAACTTGGCCATAGAGACTCTCTCATGCTACTACTCATTCTTCTTGATATGTTCAAAGGGTGCAACAATGTGTTGTTCTTGGATGATGATTTTCCCTTCAAAATTTGAACAAACGAATGCCACCTTGAACAACTTGGCCTTGAAATTTCTTGAGACTCAGAATCCAAACCACTATGATCATGATCTTTTGAACAACTTGTTTCTGATGAATCTGAGGACCTGAAATAGTCCTCAAGAACTGTAACTGGTGAATCCACTTTTTCCTTCATTTTTTTTCCTTTTTTGGGAGACCCTCCAAAACACAGAAAAATTTAGAAAATGAAATATATTTATATATTAAAAGCCAACCAAGAAAATGACCATTTTCATGGTGAAGATTAAAATATATATAAAATAGATATTTTTGTGGTACCAAATTCTTTTTCCCTCTTAGGTACAAGGTATAGAGAAATCTGATAAATTAAGAGCCACCCATAAACAAAAGATTAAGATTTTATATGAAAAAATATGTAATAATAAGAGCTGAGGGGACTACTAATAAAAGTGGATGCAAATAATTAAATTGAAGACATTGAAAGAAGGAACCTTTTGGTATCTTAGAAAGAAAAGATTGGAATATCTAAGGATTTTTTCATAAGAAACAAAATTTTCAAAGAGAAGAAATGTTCCTCTGAGTGATGAAGGAATCAAAGAATCCCAAATGGATAAGCCAAAGCAACAGGAAAAAGAAGATTTAATCTAATGACACACCAAAGAAGAAGAAGAAGAAGAGAGTCCCCTGCATCTCAGAAACATATAAGAAAAACACAACATCATCTCTCAATAAATGCAAGGAAACTTAGAAGACAGAAAACGTTAGTGAAAGTTTTAAATAAAACTATTAATATGATTTTATTAAATTGTATGATGAAAACATGGAACAGAGGAAAGAAGAAAAAAAAAAAAACAGAACAGAAACAGAGGAAACAGAGGAGGAGACAGAGGAAAGAGACATATCAGAAAGGTTTTTTTAATTTACTTAGCATCTCCGCTTCAGCAAACTACTATCATCATTGCACCTTTTTCTTTCGTTTACTTTATCACAAAATGTTTTTTTTTCCCTCTTTTTTTATCCCAAGATTTTGCGGATTATAGAAGGAACAATTTAGTAGTAATTAT
>NC_029786.2:103203145-103204037 GCF_000816755.2 Arachis ipaensis | reverse complement strand
TATGTGCATAGATAATAATGTCTGGTTATTTTATATATGATTTCATTGGTCAATTTGTGACATGGAGTCTTGAAATAAAGTCCATTACAATCTTATCTGATTAGATAAGCAAACAAGAAAGTAGTAATTATAAATTGCAACTATGTTGACCTTTTTAATATTGATAAGCTTAAGATTAAGATTATGTATGCAAACATATCAATTTTTAACCTAACTTTATTTGAATGGTATTTCCATGGCGCCCTTTTTCAATTATTGCCATGCATAGATTAGTGTGAAGTAGCTATCACCTGAATTTGCAATGCAAGTTGCAACTAACCAACCATATAGGCCAAGGTAACTGTCTCCAACATCTTAGTACACTAGTCCTAGGTAGCGTTTGGTAGATAGATAGAGACAAAAAGACTGAGATTGAGAGACAGAGACTAAGAGACAGAGATTGAAATAAATTTTAATATTCTGTTTGGTGTAAAGTGAGAGACAGAAATTGAAATAAGAATGAAATTCTAATTTAATTTGTATAAAGGCTAAAATTGAAATTAATTAATTGGAATGAGGATATTTTAGATATAAAATGTTATTAAAGTTTCAGTCTCCATCTCTAAAAATTTTAGTCCCCTATGTCCCTATTTTTTGGAGGTACTGAAATACTGAAATTTTAGAGACAAAGACAAAAATTTTAGTACTAATCTCTGAACCAACAAACATAATACTAAGTCTCAGTCTCTCAGTCTCTGTCTCAGTTCTTCAAAACAAACGCCTACAATGACACAAGGTTTTTTAAATTTTGGAAACTAAAATAATTTTGAATTGTTTTTTTAACAACCATAATTAATTAGAAGTTTAATTATTTTACGGTTTTTATAGTTGTATCAATTTTTTAATTAGATAT
>NC_029786.2:103201965-103202634 GCF_000816755.2 Arachis ipaensis | reverse complement strand
AAATAGGTTACCTAAAAGAATATATATATAATATTTAAGATGATATTTTTGTCGGTTCATTCTTTGTTATATTATTATTGGTACCATAAACTAATAATCAATGCATCAGCGTGGCTGCGAAGTAGTGATAACCTAACATGACGTTTAAGAATTTTTATACGTAATTAACGTACATTCTCTCACAATTTTATATTATTCCATCTCATTCAAATGAACTCTTCTATTTTTTCTTTTTGGGTATATGTAGAGTTGAATATTAATTAATTCAGAAAAGGGCAAAAAAAAAAGTAGGATCCAGAAGGTCGTTATAATATGTATGTGTGGCCACACCATAATTGTATTCATTATTATTATTTATACATATGTGGATGATATATAATTAATAAACACGTCTTGCTGCTATTGCTACGTGTTTTTATTATCCCTTTCTCATTTATTAATATGCCAACACACGAATTTCCCTTTTGCTTTCTTTTCCCTTTTAAGTTACAAGTATATATATCAATGAGTTATAATTTAAATGGCATAATTTTTTCATACTCAATTAAGAGGTCGTAGATTCGAGTCTCTTATCTTTAGTAAAAAAAAAAATTACAAGCATATATATGGCCGTGCATTATTTTTTTTCTCTTTAATTATTTTTTTATAAATAAATAAAGTTTACATAAA
>NC_029786.2:103199620-103201585 GCF_000816755.2 Arachis ipaensis | reverse complement strand
AAGCAAGTTCTAATAGTTTTTTATTAAATTTTTTTGTTATTAAATATTTTCGCAACACAAAATCATTTCTTAATTCTTACTGATCACCGTCTCTTAACTCTTTTAAGATTGCCAGATTGTCACTAGTTAGTAATTAATTAGTACTAGTTAATTATTAATTAATTTACTTATATATATAAATGTATAACGTACCCACACTAACTAAGATGCTAATTAATTAATTGAATATACACGAATGGACCTTTCCCAATCAATTGTCACTTAGCTCAAATTAAACGACGTAACGTGCATAGCATATGTATCAATTTCAGTAATATATGTATATATATATAATCACTACACACACAAAAACAAAGAAACCAAACCCCTCATCCAAGGAACTGAACTGCAACACTCAATACGTTATTATTGTTCCTCACCAGCAAAATCAAAATGAAGGGTCCACGTACGTTTCAATAATAATAATAATAATAATAATAAAATTATTTTTTTTTTTTTACTAAAGATAGGAGACTCGAATCCGCAACCTCTTAATTGAGTATGGGAAGACTATGTCATTTGAACTATAACTCATTGACATAATAATAAAATTAATTATTATTACATATGTTGCAATTTCCATTAAAAGTATCTTTATTACTATTATCTTATTATATGTAAATTCAATGTATGTTTTGATGAATGATGATTGAGTGGTATTAATTAGTATATATCAATTTTATGATCTTTTTTGTGATTGATTAAGGTTTAAGTAGTGTCAACATTGATTAGTTGGTGGCTCTTCATCACCCATCTTACCACAAAAGTTTATTTTAATTTGTAGGAGGATTTAGCTATTTCACCTATTCTATATATTTCTCACACTAATAATACTAAGCTTAGTGTATACATGTCACAACATGTTTGATATTTTTTCTACCATGAAGCTCCTCTTTCTACCGACATAAAACTAGGCTAGCTCAACGGTTGTTTTGGACTTGCAAATTGATTGAATACCTTCCTACCCTAGAAAGAGAATAAAAAATATAAATTAACATTTGATTTAAAACCTAGATTCAATATTAATTGTGACAATAATAATTGAAGAAGGTTGTGCAATTTCTAGTTGAAGAAGCCAACACTAGAGAGGAAGAACTAACAGTAATGGTATCACAAAAAAATGTGGTAGATTAGATTAAAGGATGTAATTGAATCAATTGGGAAAAAAGATTTTTGAGAAATAGAATTATGAGGAAGAAAGATATGTTTTAGAATTTAGCAATTGTGTATAAAGAGAAAAAAGAATTAAACGAGAGAAAAAATGAGAGTAATAGACGACGGAAGAATCACGTCAATAGGTGTTTTGAGACTTTGAAGATACATAAAATACAATGTGTGATGTGCGAATTTTGCGGATTAGGATATATTAATTATGTGTTTGATTATATGTATAAGTTGTCCTATTTTTTTTTATATATTTAGATACTTTTACTGATTTTGCTGATTGATGTAAAGTATATAGGTGTTGTTTATAGGAGATATAATACTTAAAATTTTTAGTGAGTGATCAAGTTTTTTTTCGAGTGTCACCTATAAAAGGTGTGATTAAGTTTGGCAAAAAAGGTAAATTTAGTCTTCACTATATTGGTCCTTTTGAGATTTTAGAATGAATAGGCGTAGTAACGTATACTACTTAATTTGTCTATGATTCATCTAATATTTCACATGTCTGTGTTACGTAAATATCATTATGATCTATTTTATGTACTTACTTTTCAATCAGTGGAATTAAAAGAGGATTTATTATTTGAATAAAAACCTATTACTATAATTGATCGACAAATAAGGAAGTTACATTTTAAAGAAGTAGCCTCTAATAAAATTATCTGAGAAAATTATTCGAAAAAAAATAAAAAAATAAAAAAACCTGATAATATAATGCGCCACAAATTAAATATTCGTATTTATTTGAAACTTAAAATATTT
>NC_029786.2:103130243-103199523 GCF_000816755.2 Arachis ipaensis | reverse complement strand
AGCCAAGCCTATAACATTTCCTTCTTTTCTTTTCTTTCCAATGGCACACACACCCTCTAAAATTATCATACACACATAGACACTATGCTTATATGCTACCATTCCATCCTTTCTCACCGTCAGAATATGTCTTCCTCCCCTCCCTTGTGCTATTTTCTTCAACAATAAATTTTTATATACTTTTGTTTTAATTATTTTCATTACTCTTCTTCTATTCCAACTCTATTATATTCTATCAATTGTGTTTTTTTTATGTTGGTTCTTATTCCAAAATTTCATTAAATTAGCCTAAATTTGAGAAAAAAAAAAATCACCTTTTAATTCAAATATTACTAATTACTAAGACATCAAAGTGACTGTTTAATTTTTGTCATAATTATAGTTATGGGTATTAATAAATTCAAAAAATTTAGGATTAAGGTAAGATAGAATTTAAAAATTTTGGGTATATATATTCTATTATATCAATTGATCTTAAAATTAATTTATTAGAGTTATTATTGTTATGTTTGTGATATTTGATACTCAACGAAATCATTCTTCTTGTTTGTTGGAATCTGTAGAGTAAAAATTTCTCTCTTAAATTTTAATTTGTGATAAATAAATTTTGTATTTATAATTAAATTTTAGTATTGTATCATTTTTATAATTATAGAGAATAATTTTAAAACTAATTATTTAATTATTTACTAACTTAATTGTTAATATGATGTTTATATTAAATATTTTATAAAAAAATTCACCTGAGACATAATATTTTTGCTAAAATTAATTAAGTTTGTTATTTGAAAAATTAAATTACAAATTTAAATATTATCTTGCATTTACATTTTGAATATAAACTTAGTATTGAATTTGGATAAAGTTATCATATAGATTATTAGTAGATTGAATAATTGAGACAAAACTTGCTCATACCTATAGTAGTATTATGTATCTTTTTCTAATTCCTCTATCTCTCACTAATGAGACTTTCTTTGCATGCAAAATTTAAAATTTCATATGGCAAACTACACTTTGTTTTGCTGCCACAATCTCAAGCAATTACTATATTCGTAGCTTGAATAATTGAATTTATGCAATAACCATAGCCAAGTGCTGATCAAGCCAAAACATTCACAATCTCAATGCTTGAAAGTAATCAAGATTGCTCAGCTTTGCTATCACTTCACCAAAAGCCATGGCCCATATACATCCAATAAAATCAGTGTTTCTTCGAACTTTTTCGCAACCAAGCAGTCGGAGGTAGTACTCAAGCAAGCCTCAGTACAGCCAGAGCTAGCAACGCCACGGCTCGAAAGTAAACGAAATCATAAATACTATTAATAACATCACATTCATCCCAAATTAAATAATTACAAAGGAATTCTTTAAAAAATTCAACCCAATTCTTTCAGTGTGAAGTTTCCAAATCCATAAAATACAGTTGGAAGTATCATGTCATCTTAATTCTTAAACCAAAAATACATTCAAGAAAACCTAAGCAAAATATGAATAAAAGATGTTAAAATGGAAATAACTCTAGATGAGCTTTGGCTTCTTTGACACAGGAAAGAGAGGATCCTTTGACTCTGTCCAAAGAAATTCCTTAATTTCATCTATAAATGGGTACACGTCTCTCAGTATTAAATGTGTTTCCAAATAATCTACCATGGAATAGACATTTCTCCTCATTACATTAACAGTTAAGAAATTATGAACCTTTTTAAGATCAGGACTGTTAATGTAATCCATATCAATAGCATTCTCCATGATAGATAAATTAAATACAGAAACACAAATTAATGGACATCTACGTTTATGATGCTCCTCTAGAAAGCCAATTAACATGGCACAAACCATGTTGTCACCAAGGTAGACGAGAGTTGGACATGCATAATAAAATGCAGGTTGGATGCCCTCAAAGCAACCCTCGATTGGCTGAACAAATCGAACACCTCTTTTGTTCACAAGCAAGGCATGTAAGGTTGCTTTATACCCATTTTCCCATTCACCAAAATGATTGGATCTTTCAATGTCAGAAGTAGAGAGATGAAGACTATAATCCCCGCTGACTGCAACAAAAAACATAAGGACTAGATTTCAATTCAGTTATAAGTTTCACTGCTGAAAATATCCTTAATGATCTAACAAAACTCAATTCAATTAAATTGTGTACTTTAACGAACTATCCCAGGCCAAGCAGATAAAAATTTCAATTCAATTCAATTCCATATCGATTGTAGTATGTTTATGGTGAGAAAAATAACTTTTGATCCACCATATAAAAAAGATAAATAAATTAGAGAAACAAACAAACGAATTAAGTCATTATGATTGAAATTGCTGACAATGATACCTGGAAGAGGCAGTGTAATGGGACGGTGGAAGCGCTGTCTGCCCTGAACAGTAAAACCGAAAGATTCTATGAATGCATCAGCTCCCCCTGTATAGTCCATGTCCCACCTCCCAAGGATGGATCAAAGGAATAGAAGAGCACGCTTTCAAACTGTCTAACATTGGGCGAAGGAGTTTTGCTCTTTAATTCCATATATTTCGTAAATGCATCATCTGTCATATAAATGGTTTGAAAATATATTTTTTCACCATACACAAAATGATTTGTTTCAAATACATCATAAACATTGAGGCCCAAGTCGGGAGGAGACGGTAGAGGTTGCCAGTCATGTGCTTGTGAGCGCAGAACCCAGAAGGAATCCTTTGATATTTTAGGCATCATGGGATCGAACTGGATGAAATAATAATCCTCCTTAATTTTTTCGTAGTCGAACACCCTCTTGGCGTAGCAAATTGGTGGTTCAGGGATTAAGTCCACCTCCTTGAACGTTAACTGCTTCTGCTTCTGTTTCTCATTATCTTCGTCCAGACGAAGTTCGAATGTTTTGACCGAAGGAGGACCGATACGAGCATCGCCGGTAGGACGATTTTGAAGACCTCCGATGAGATAGAAGTTGGAGTCGAACTCCACAAGCTGCACGCAGAAAGCCGGAAGATCAGCCTTGAAAGCAGCTGGAATCGGAGGAAGAGAAGCCCAAGTCACCACCGCCTGGTCCTCCAATTCCTTGGGCGGAGAAAGCAAATCGGAGACGTCGATTCCATAAAACTTGTCTAGCGTCTTGAAACACACGTATGGCATCTCTTTCTGTTCCTCCGTCGTTCCTTTTCTCTTATCTTCTTTCTATGATTAATACTAAACAGCGGTATGCGACTCAGCAGAACGAAACTGAACCCCAGCTGCTCTCGACTCGACTATGGTTGATAAAATGTTAAAAAAACACGGACAAGACCAAAGAGTAAAAAATCAAAATAATCTTAATTTTTTATTTTTGATTTAAATCTTTGGGTCAGTCTAAAATCAGCTCAAATCTTTTAGACGTTTTTGATGCACCATAGTATCAGAAGCATTGATTTTAAATTGGTAGAAGATCCAATGGTTTACATTCACTCCATAAACAATTTGCTAGAAATTAGAGAAATAGATGACAAGTATTTGAATATTTCAAAACCACTCTTAAATTAATTGTAAGCCAAATCAAGCATTGAAAGCCGCAGTAAAACCCTATCCTACCTCCATGATCAGTCCGATAATGTTATGGAAGACTTCCGACGACATGCTTGAAAACAAAGTCTTAGATGATGGTTGCCGGCTTTACCAATGGCAACATTGAAGAGAAGAGACCATGACAACGAGAATGAAAAAGAGGAAGATTACAGATTTAAGCAATGATGAGGTGGCAGACGACGGGGACAACCAGTGATACTGTAGTCATTGACGTTGCTGCCACTGCTCTAACTGCTTACTCCCGTTATTGATGAGGCCATTAATATTGTTCTAATTAATTTTTTTTTAAGATTGCTTTTGGTTGTAAATAAAGTTTTCTATTCTTTGATTTTATTTTGTAAAATTCTACAACTTTTTCATGTAATTAGATCTTCACTAATTGTACTTTTGAGACTTGAATCTGCACAAATTCTTTTTTTTCTTATTTATTCAATTTCAGAACAATAACATATGCAATTTCATTAGCAAATATTCATGAGCTATCAAAAATGGACAGAAGAATATTGTACTATAAATTTTTATAATAATTCTAACATCTTTTAAGTTATTTTTAAAATTATTTTGTATAGAATAAAATATTTTTTTGTGGTATAATTAAAATAAATTGATTAAAAAATATTCATGAGTTATTAAGAATGGACAGAAGAGTATTGTATAGAATTCGAATTACTCACCATATAATTCGAAAAAAAGTGATTCGAACTTTTCATGCGTAATTCGAATCATGTAATATCTCACCATATAATGTAAAACAATTTATCAAGAAATATTCATGAGCTATTAAAAATGGACAAAAGAGTATTGTATGGAATTCGAATTGATAGCTCATTAATATTTTAAAGAAGTCTCATAATTAAATATTTTGTTAGCTTTTTTAATGCATGAAATAAAATATATATATTTTTTAATTTTAAATTATTAATTTTTTAATAAATTATTAATTTTTTAAATAAATCAGGGTGTAATTCGAATCACCCTGATTCGAATTATTGCATGAGTGTAATTCGAATCAGGTTGATTCGAATTAGTGGGTATGTGCGTGTGTGTAATTCGAATCAAGGCATGTAAATCAAATTCGAAACAACCTAATTCGAACTATATAGAAATGTGCATTGGTTGATTCGTGAAATAATTTTTGGTTTGGCGAATTTGTGTAATTTTTTGCTCCCCTTAGCTTATTTAAGTAATTTGCCCTAAATATAAAATGCATTAGATAAATTACTCCACCTAGAAGTATGTGCTTAATAAATCAAGGCCTTTAAATTAAAAATGTTTTGATGTCTATATAAATTTCACGTTAAGTCCACGTTGGCTTAAAATAATGAAAAAGATTGTTCGAAGAACTCAATATTACATATTTCTAAATTCAGAGTGTAACATATAAATAAATTGATAGGTCCTATTTTTCTCCTATATGAAAGATTCTCAAAACTTGTTAAAACAAAGAGATAAACTCCACATAATTAAACTCCATAATCAAATAAGCAAAATTAATGAGACAATTTTATTTTAGTTGTCATTGTTCATGAACCACTAATTTAAAAAAATGTATTTATCTTATATCTACAAAATCTCCAAATAAGCAACGGAAGAAAATAACATTTTCCAATTTCTACATATTTTCCAGTTCATAATCTTAAATTATTCATTGTTCTAGGTTACAGATTTTATCGTAATCATAATTTAACAAAAAAAAAATGAAAAATCGTGGATTTGGAGAGAGAAAATGGAAGGAACAGAACGAGAGAGGAAGGATCGAAGAAGACTAATAGGTATTCACTGTGTTATTGGAAAACAATTTGGCATGCTTCATGAATATACACAAGCATTCTTAATTTGTATTGGAACAAAAAAAAAATGAAATCAATTAAGAAAATTTATACCTGAGGTTCCATTGGAACTCTGGAAGTGGAGGATGAAGGGGAAGATCGAGCACCACGGTGCTGACGACGACTCGAAGAGAGAAGAGAAAAGAGAGAAGAGGGAAGAGAGAAGAGAAAAGAGGAGACGGAGAGAGCAAGCCTAGGAACTGACGCCAGGAGATGAAATGAGACCGGCAGTGAGTGTTGGCTGGACGGCGACGGCAAGGACATAAACAAGAGAAGGGTGGAGTGGGTGTGATAGTTCTGGACGGATTGGAGGGAAAAGGAATTAGGATTTCACTTTATGAATTTAAAAAATGTTTGGGGTAAAATGTAAAAAAAATATTATTATTATTAACCTTCATATGAGGTATATTTATAAATTATGTTTTGTGCACATTAAAAAAAGCTCAAAAGACTTGAGCTTATTATAGACAGACTCTAAATGTTTTTGTGCTTTTGCAGTTTTGCTACAAAAACTTTTATTTAATTTAGAGCCGTTATTTGTCCCACTGCTCTTGCGCGTACAGAGCCATTTACATTTGACATTGAGAATTATTTGAGGGTTTTTAGTTTTTTTCCAACCCTGAAAAGTAAATGGGTCGTTCTTCAAATAGAAAAAAAAAACATGACCACGCCTGGATTAAGAAAATGGGCCGGATCCCCGATTTTGATGAAAATTGGACAAGTCGAACTGGTTTTTACTCGGTCAAATGCTTAAACAGTCCAGAGGGTGGCAAACCCAACCAGATGACTGAGTGACTGGATTTCTAATCGAACCGAACCGAATTTTAATTTAACGTCGTTATTTATCTGGTTGTCCTCGTACGTCGACAACCACTACATTTGACTTTGAGTAACATTTGAATATTGATACCAACATTTGGATATTTTCATTTTCAATAAATTTTAATTCTAAATCAGTATTTGTTTTTTTATTTTGTTAGAGAAATTAATTATTTTGTCAAATTTTGGTGAAATATAAGATAAATCAATATTTATTCATATTTAATAGAAACATATATTTCAAGACTTATTTGAAATTAGTGTGCTTTGAGACTGAACGTGAGATTTAGATGTTTTTGTGGTAAAAATTCAGACGTCTTCTCATATAAAGTTGAAGTCATCCAAATTTCTTGTGAACAGGTAAAGAATGGTGGTACCTGCAAAAGACTCCGATACTTAAGTTAACAAAGATTTATGTAAATTTTTTTTGTAGATCGTTTGAAATATTAATAAAGATGTCAATGTATTTATAAGATTCAAATTAAATTAATTAATATTTTAATGACAGATTGAATATTACTTGAAAAAAAAAACACGTTCCATGAATGCTCAAATTTATACTGACTACCAAATGAGCACAAGCCTGCATTGGTTGAAGCATAAGGGAAAAAAAATGAAAAAAGACGATGAGCTCCCTCCCAAATAAAAAAAATCAGCTCCAGTGTAATAGAAATGTACACAAGTTTCAGTTAATCTGTATTCATCTATTCTCGTCTATATATATTTCTATGATAGAGATCATAGACATTATATTAATGGCTATAACAGATCTTATTGACACTTAATATAATACGGAAATATTTGGTAATCAAAGAAAATTAGTCAAAAACAGCTATAATTTGTCTTATTTAGCATTTATTAATTATTGCGATAATTAATGAATACTAAATAAGGCAAATTCTGACTATATTTTTAGCATATAATATTGCAGTGTGTAGAGACTAGAGAATGAATCGCATCCACTCAATTGCATTTATGGCTATAATATAGTTATTTAGTTGCTTGATTTGAGCAATGTAAGATATTTGCAGTATCTAGCGGCATAAATTTGACAGAAAATGTGTAATTTTTAAGAGGATTTCTTCTCTCAGCTTTTAACGATTGGTAATTCCCAGCATTATCTTACCAGTAAATCTACCAACCATTCAGTTATTCAATCAATAGCAACATTCCCTTGAACCTGGTCACAAACACAATGCCTATTTTTCGCTCCTTGTGAAGCAATCTTCAAAACTTCTTGTTAGCATTCATATATAGGCATCATTAATTTCTAGAATCTACATAAGAACAAGACTTCTTGCCGATCAAGAAAATAGGATATCTACGAAAAATCTCAACTAATGTTTAAGAAACATTAAATGTAACAATATGAACATTCACCAAAACTCCAATTAAACGCACACACATGACACTTATATCATTACACTATATTCATGCTTATAAAGTAATGCTTGCTTCTATATTCTATTGAAAAGGTTAAAACATTTGGGGAAAAATTTTGCTTGCATCAGCAAAACACGAATCCCACACTTGAAAATTGTAGACGTTCATTTGGTTTATACAACAATAACTAACTAAGGTCAGAGTTTGATAACCTAAAACATGTTCATCTCACTTTAATTCACTGTCACACTATAAATATTCAGGTCATCAATCTATGTCAAAAAGGCATACTTATTAAATGATTGTTCCGGGGAATAGCAGATGAAGTTACTCTTGTTATAATTTGTGACAATACAAGTAACAAAAACTATTTGTACCGAATTAAGCTATCTAATTTAGTAGCTAGCATTATCACTGTAAAAACACAGATCATTAACCTGATTAGTAAATTTCAGTGACAATCTCTCTGGTGTAAAGCAATATAAGACAACAAATAAATCTGAAACAATGCCATTGATATAACACAAAACTTCATTTATTAAGTATGATTATATTTATATGCAATTTATTTTATGAAATAATCAAAGAGCTATAGTATTATGTAGGTTTTTCTAATTCCTCTATCTCTCACTAATGAGACTTTCTTTGCATGCAAAATTTAAAATTTCATATGGCAAACTACACTTTGTTTTGCTGCCACAATCTCAAGCAATTACTATATTCGTAGCTTGAATAATTGAATTTATGCAATAACCATAGCCAAGTGCTGATCAAGCCAAAACATTCACAATCTCAATGCTTGAAAGTAATCAAGATTGCTCAGCTTTGCTATCACTTCACCAAAAGCCATGGCCCATATACATCCAATAAAATCAGTGTTTCTTCGAACTTTTTCGCAACCAAGCAGTCGGAGGTAGTACTCAAGCAAGCCTGCAAGCCTCAAGAGCTAGCAACGCCACGGCTCGAAAGTAAACGAAATCATAAATACTATTAATAACATCACATTCATCCCAAATTAAACAATTACAAAGGAATTCTTTAAAAAATTCAACCCAATTCTTTCAGTATAAAGTTTCCAATTCCACAAAATACAGTTGGAAGTATCATGTCTTCTTAATTCTTAAACCAAAAATACATCCAAAGAAAATTTAAGCAAAACATGAATAAAAGATGTTAAAATGGAAATAACTCTAGATGAGCTTTGGCTTCTTTGACACAGGAGAGAGAAGATCTTTTGACTCTATCCAAAGAAATTCCTTAATTTCATCTATAAATGGGTATATGTCTCTCCGTATAAAAGGTCTTTCCAAATAATCTACCATGGAATAGACATTTCTCCTGATTACATTAACAGTTAAGAAATTATGAACCTTTTTATGAGCAGGACTGTTAATGTAATCCATATCAATAGCATCCTCCATGATAGATAACTGAAATATAGAAACACAAAATAATGGACATCTACGTTTATGATGCTCCTCTAGAAAGCCAATTAACATGGCACAAACCATGTTGTTATCAAGGTAGACGAGAGTCGGACATGCAGCATAAAATGCAGGTTGGATGCCCTCAAAACAACCCTCGATTGGCTGAACAAATCGAACACCTCTTTTGTTCACAAGCAAGGCATGTAAGGTTGCTTTATATCCATTTTTCCATTCACCAAAATGATCGGATCTTTCAATGTCAGAAGTAGAGAGATGAAGACTATAATCCCCGCGAACTGCAACAAAAAACATAAGGAATAGATTTCAATTCAATTATACGTTTCACTGCTGAAAATATCCTTAATGATCTAACAAAACTCAATTCAATTCAATTCCATATCGATTGTAGTATGTTTATGCTGAGAAAAATAACTTTTGATCCACCATATAAAAAAGATAAATAAATTAGAGAAACAAACAAACGAATTAAGTCATTATGATTGAAATTGCTGACAATGATACCTGGAAGAGGCAGTGTAATGGGACGGTGGTAGCGCTGTCTGCCCTGAACAGTAAAACTGAAAGATTCTATGAATGCATCAGCTCCCCCCTGTATAGTCCATGTCCCACCTCCCAAGGATGGATCAAAGGAATAGAAGAGCACGCTTTCCAACTCTCCAACATTGGGTGAAGAAGTTTTGCTCTTTAATTCCATAAATGCATCATCTGTCATATCTCCAACACTGGGTGAAGAAGTTTTGCTCTTTAATTCCATAGATCCATCATTTGTCATATAAATGGTTTGAAAATATATTTTTTCATCATACACAAAATGATTTGTTTCAAGTACATCAAAAATACTGAGGCCCAAGTCAGGAGGAGACGGTAGAGGTTGCCAGTCACGTGTTTGTGAGGGCAGAACCCAGAAGGAATCCGATGATACTCGAGGCATCATGGGATCGAACTGGATGAAATAATAATCCTTCTTAATTTTTTCGTAGTCGAACACCATCTTGGCGTAGCACATTGGTGGTTTAGAGATTGAGTCCACCTCCTTGAACGTTAACTGCTTCTGCTTCTGTTTCTCATTATCTTCTTCCAGATGAAGTTGGAATGTTTTGAACGAAGGAGGACCGAAACGAGATTTGGCGAAAGGACGATTTTGAAGACCGCCGAGGAGATAGAAGTTGGAGTCGAACTCCACAAGCTGCATGCAGAAAGCCGGAAGATCAGCCTTGAAAGCAGCTGGAATCGGAGGAAGAGAAGCCCAAGTCAGCACCGCCTGGTCCTCCAACTCCTTGGGCGGAGAAAGCAAATCGGAGACGTCGATTCCATAAAACATATCTAGCGTCTTGAAACACACGTATTGCATCTCTTTTTGTTCGTTCATCTTCCTTTTCTCTTATCTTCTTTCTATGATTAATACTAAACACTAAACAGCGGTATGCGACTCAGCAGAACGAAACTGAACCCTAGCTGCTCTCGACTATGGTTCATAAAAAGTTAAAAAAACACGGACAAGACCAAAGAGTAAAAAATCAAAATAATCTTAATTTTTCATTTTCAATCAATTTTAATTCTAAATTAGTATTTGTTTTTTTTATTTTGTTAGAGAAATTAGTTATTTTGTCAAATTTTGGTGAAATATTAGATAAATTAATATTTATTCATATTTAATAAAAACATATATTTCAAGACTTATTTAAAATTAGTGTGCTTTGAGACACCCTGAGATTTAGATGTTTTTATGGTGAAAATTCATACATCTTCTCATGTAAAAATGAAGTCATCCAAATTTCTTGTGAACAGGTGAAGAATGATACCTGTAAAAAATTTTGATACTTAAATTAACAAAAATTTATGTAAATTTTTCCTGTAGATCGAGTTTGAAATATTAATAAAGATGTCAATGTATTTATAAGATTCAAATTAAATTAATTAATATTTTAATGACCAATTTGAATAGAAAATAAAAGTTCATGAATTATTCTGAGCTTTTACTCACCTAAAATATTCTAAGAACTAATGTATGTACTGTATCATTAATATTTTATAAATTAATGTCTCTATTTTGAAATAACAAAAAAATTTATTTTACATAAAAAGAACAATATCTCAAATCAGTGCTTAAGAAAATTTTAATCAGACACTTATGCCCTCAAAAAATTTTAATCATCAAATTAGTTTTCAAATTTTTATTATGCTAGATAATCAATTTTAACATTAAATTATTTATCTATGTAGAGAGACTAATTTGAAAAATTTTTAAAAAAAGCTAAAAACTGTCATGCCTTTTATTAAATAATAACATAGACTAATTTGTCTAATTTTTTTACTAAAATTCAACATAGAGATTGATATGTTTGATAAAACAAAAAGTTAGAGATCAATTTAGTAATAAAAATTTGTTGAAAATTAAATTATTTGACTAAAAATTATTCGGGAACTATTTTAGAATATTACTTGAAAAAAAAAAAAGTCCTATTAATGCTCAAATTTATACTAACTACCAAATGAGCACAAGCCTGCATCGGTTGAAGCATAAGGAAAAAAAATGAAAAAAGACATGAGCTCCCTCCCAAATAAAAAAGATAAGCTCTAGTGCAATAGAAATTGATACGTCACCCTTATCCTCGGACAACCGCAAAGTTCGACACGCAAATATCTGAGGCTGGCATCACATCAAACAAGCTCGAAACAAGAGCAGGTAAGCTCAGCCTCACCTGTTCGAATAAAAAGACACGTGCATCATAAAGTTCGGTCCCGTACCAGCCGCCCAGAATACTCGGCACGTGAGCAGATAAGCTCGGCTTCGCCCATCCGAAGAAATAGGAAACGTGCTCAACAAAACAGAAGATCATAACCAACCTACAAACTAGGACTTATCCACTAACGGGCAGATGACAACTCCTATAAAACCTAGCTAATATGCTCGGCTAGGTCTCAGGTTCTATCACTCTTATTCTCTCACTCTTTTTTTTTAACTCACTCACCGTGAATCACTACTGACTTGAGCGTCGGAGTATCTTGTGCAGGTATTCCCGCCGCGGTGTTTGACTTCGGCCGACGTAAAGCTCTTCCTCCTTGGTGACGACCCACTCGGAAGCGCTTAAGCTCGGCCTCCCTAGTGTTCGGACGAACCACTTGGTGCCCACCGTGGGGCCCGGAGTACATCTAACCCCATTTTTTCCTTCGTTTAGTCTTCTACTTTGTTTTGCAGGATTCCCGATCCTCGGATATGGCTGACAAGGAAAATCCACAACTCTCGCAAGACGACCTCCTGGCTCAAATCGCTGAGCTTCAGGCGGAGGTACGAAGAATAGCCGAGCTCTCAACACAGAACAATGGAGAGAACTCCAAGGGCTCGGCTCAAAGTGCGGCGGACCCTTTAAACATCGTCCCGCCAAAGGAGAAGCTCACCCTTGACAACCCTTTCTCCGAGGAGATCACAAACTACCAGATGCCGAAAAACTTTACGCTGCCCAACGCGCTAGAACCGTACAAGGGGTTCGGCGACCCCCGAGCCCATGTGAAGAAGTTCCAATCGATGATGTTCTTCAACGGCCCGAACAATGAGCCCGTCCTCTGTCGAGCATTTCCCACTTACCTAGATGGTGCGGCGTTACTCTGGTTTTCTAAACTTTCTGCAGGTTCGATCTCTTCCTTTGAAGACCTCGCCAGATCATTTATTGATTACTTCGCTGCATCAAGAATATATGTACATGGCTCGGACTTTCTCGGCACCATCAAACAAGGTCAGCACGAGAGTCTGAAAGACTACATGACCAGATTCGCTGACGCCACTATGGAGATCTAAGACTTGGACCCGGTCGTTCACCTGCATGCTCTCAAAGCCGGCCTCAGACCTGGCAAATTTCGGGAGACTATTGCCATAACAAAACCAAAGACGCTAGAGGAATTCCGAGAAAGGGCGGCTGGGCAAATGGAGATCGAAGAACTCCGAGAAGCCCAGAAATCAGAGAAACAGCCACATCGGAGAGATGAGGAAAGGACTTTCAGGTCGCCAGGCAACAGGGACACAAAGAAACCTCCTAAGCCCGCGTCAAAGTACAACACATACACCAGATTTAACACCAGAAGAGAGAACATCATCAGAGAGATCCTCAACGCCAGAATCATAAAACCACCAGCCCGAGCAGGAAACTACCAGGATCAGCGATTCGTAGACAAGACAAAACATTGTGCCTTCCACCGGAAGTTCGGTCATACCACAGATGACTGCATCGTTGCGAAGGACCTCCTGGAAAGACTAGCACGCCAAGGTCTCCTGGACAAATACATTGAGACCCGGAAGGGCAGAGGAGGAAACTCGGACAGGGCAGAGCATAAGCATGCAACGGCTGACGACAAAAAAGAGAGAACGACTCCTGATCCGCCAAGAGGAGTCATCAACCACATATCAGGAGGATTCGCAGGCGGAGGAGAAACAAGCTCGGCCAGGAAGCGGAGCTATAGAGCAATGCTGGCAATCGAAGGAACCATACAACCAAAGAAGGGCAAAGAACCAGACGTTACAATATCCTTCAACCAAACAGACTTCAAATCGGCAAGCCCTAACCTCGACGACCCGTGGTAATTTCCATCCAGCTCGGAGAACTGTTGGTAAGAAAAACATTGTTAGATCCAGGTAGTAGTGCTGACGTTTTATTTTACTCTACTTTTACAAAAATGAAATTATCAGAAAAATTGATACAACCCTCCTCTGGAGAGCTAATTGGGTTCTCCGGAGAGAGAGTCCCCATCATGGGGCATATATGGCTAAAGACCACAATGGGAGAGATCCCTATGCCAAAATCAAGTTGCACAGAAGAAAAGGAACCTCGGAGAAGAGAAAAAACAAGCAGCACTCGAAGAAACCCAGAAGCTCCTCAATGCAGGCTTCATCAGAGAGATTCGCTTCACCACATGGCTGTCTAACGTGGTAATGGTAAGGAAGAACTCAGGTAAATGGCGCATGTGCGTCGACTTTACAAACTTAAATAAAGCTTGCCCCAAAGATGCATATCCACTGCCTTGCATTGATAAATTAGTTAATAACGCCTCTGGTTTCAAAGCTTTGAGCTTTATGGATGCATACTCTAGCTATAACCAGATCCTAATGCACCCAGAAGACCAAAGCAAAACAGCTTTTATAACAGAACATGGGAATTTTTGTTACAAGGTAATGCCATTTGGCCTAAAGAATGCAGGTGCGACATATCAAAGGCTAATGGACAAGGTGTTCCAACAGCAGATAGGCCGCAATATAGAGGTCTATGTAGATGACATGGTCGCAAAAACACCTATGCAAAGGTCCCACTGTGACGACTTAGTAGAAATCTTCAGACAACTCCGAGCATATAACATGAGACTCAATCCAGACAAATGCGCGTTCGGAGTACAAGGAGGGAAGTTCTTAGGATTCATGTTAACATCTCGAGGCATCGAGGCCAACCCTGAAAAGTGCAAAGCCGTGCTGAACATGACAAGCCCAAAAACGGTAAAGGAGGTTCAGCAACTTGCAGGACGAATAGCTGCCCTGTCACGTTTCCTACCTGCAGTGGCAAACCGATCTTATCACTTTTTCCAAACATTCTCTAAAGGCAGGAAGTTCAACTGGACAGACGAATGCGAAAATGCTTTTACCGAACTTAAACAACACTTAACATCACCACCAATCCTCCAAAGACCAGAAACAGGTAACCCACTGTATTTATACCTATCAGTATCTAACCAAGCTATAAGCTCGGTTTTAGTAACAGAAACAGGAAGAAAGCAAAGCCCAGTATACTTCATTAGTAGGGTGCTACAACCAACAGAAACGAGGTACCCAAAGATAGAACAACTGGCGCTAGCACTAATCACCACAGCAAGAAGACTGCGACACTATTTTCAGAGCCACACAATCATAGTACGAACAGACCAACCGCTGAGGCAGATATTAACCAGACCCGAGCTCGCCGGCAGATTGATAAAGTGGTCGGTCGAGCTCTCCGAGTTCGACATCCAATACGAATCAAGGAAAACACTAAAGTCACAGGTGCTAGCCGACTTTATATCGGAGATGACTAAAGACACACATAATACAGAGGTCAGTTGGAGCATACATGTGGATGGAGCATCAAACAAAGAGGGCAGTGGCGCAGGGATACTACTAAAAGAAAGAGACAAGGTAGTGGCCGAGCAGTCACTACAGTTCCACTTCAACGCAAGCAACAATCATGCAGAATATGAGGCCCTACTTGCCGGACTGAAGCTCGCCCTACAACTACAAATACCTCGAATAACAGCCTATTGCGACTCTTCCTTAGTGGTACATCAAATAAAGGGCGAATTTCAGGTAAAAGATCCTTTGTTAGAGAAATATTGGCTCATAACAAAGGATCTAATTTCAAAATTTAAAGAATTTAATATTATCCATGTAAACCGAGAACAAAATACCAGGGCCGATGTGTTATCTAAGTTAGCCACAACACGGCAGGCCGAAAACACATCGGCACTGTCCCAGCTAACACTGGACAAACCAAGTTTTGAGCAAGAAACAATTTTGAGTATTACACAGGTCCCAGATTGGCGAACACCTTTTATCAATTACATTAATACAGGCACCATTCCAAATGATGAGCCGAACTTGCCGCTCTTCCGAAGAAGAGCAAGCTTCTATACAGTGCTCGGAAACACCCTATACGGGCGAGGACACTCACAACCATTGCTCAAGTGCATCAGCAAAGAGGAAGCCGAGGAAGTTATGGCTGAAACGCATGAAGGAGTCTGTGGCAACCATATCGGCGGCCGAGCATTAGCAGCAAAGATATTGCGAACAGGATACTATTGGCCGACGATAAAACGGGACTGCATCACAAAAGTCAAAACATGTGATAATTGTCAAAGGCATGCCGCCCTTTCAGAGACCCCAGCCGAGGAGCTCCATACCATAGAGGTAAGCTGGCCTTTCGATAGGTGGGGATTGGATATCCTCGGACCCTTTCCGAAAGCGCCAGGCCAGGTAAAGTTTCTCTTAGTGTCAATTGACTATTTCTCTAAGTGGATAGAAGCACAACCACTAGCACACATAACATCAGAAAAAGTAAACACAGGCACCATACCAAATAACGAACCAAACTTGCCACTCTTCCGAAGAAAAGCAAGCTTCTATACAGTGCTCGGAAACACCCTATACAGGCGAGGACACTCACAACCACTGCTCAAGTGCATCAGCAACGAGGAAGTCGAGGAGGTTATGGCCGAAACGCACGAAGGAGTCTGCGGCAACCATATCGGCAGCCGAGCATTAGCAGCAAAGATATTGCGAACAGGATACTATTGGCCGACGATAAAACGAGACTGCATCACAAAAGTCAAAGCATGTGATAATTGTCAAAAGCATGCCACTCTTTCAGAAACCCCAGCCGAGGAGCTCCATACCATAGAGGTAAGCTGGCCTTTCGATAGGTGGGGATTGGATATCCTCGGACCCTTTCCGAAAGCGCCAGGCCAGGTAAAGTTCCTCTTAGTGTCAATAGATTATTTCTCTAAGTGGATAGAAGCACAACCACTAGCACACATAACATCAGAAAAAGTGCGATCTTTTCTATGGAAAAATATCATATGCAGATTCGGTATCCCAAGAGAAATAATCTCAGATAACGGGAGACAATTTACGGACCATAAGCTCGCCACCTTTCTGACAAACTTTAACATCAAACATCACTTCAGCTCAGTAGAGCACCCACAGACTAACGGACAAGTTGAATCAGCTAATAGAATTATCTTGCAGGGATTAAAGAAAAAGCTCGGCGAAGCTAAAGGGGAGTGGGCTGACCTCATTCCAGAAATTCTATGGAGTTACAACACCAGCATTCAATCTGCCACAGGGAAAACTCCCTTCAAATTGGTATATGGCGCAGAAGCACTCATTCCAGTAGAGATCAGCGTCCCAATGTTAAGGACCGACCTCTATAATCAACCAAACAATCAACAAACTCGGTCAGCCGAACTGGACCTCGTAGAAGAAGATAGAGACATCTCCGCCATAAAGTAGCGAGCCAGAAAACAATACCTAGAGCAAAGACACCACAAAAGAGTAGTTCACAGGTCCTTTAACAATGGAGACCTCGTACTCAGACGAACAGAAGATGCACGGAAACCACCAGCACATGGCAAATTAGCGGCAAATTGGGAAGGTCCTTTCCGAGTTCTTCAAAACCTCGGAAAGGGGGCTTACAAATTAGAGACCCTTAGAGGAGAGCAACTTCCAGGAACATGGAACATCTCCTCTCTAAGGGAATATCAATCATGACATAGCCTGTGTAATAGCGAATGATGGTACTCTTTTTTCCCTCCGACGGTTTTTTTCCCAAAGCGCAAGGGTTTTACTCGGAAAGGGTTTTAATGAGGCCGGACGCAACAAATCATTGTACCCATACAACCTAATGTACAATCAAAACAGTTCTCATTTTGACAGTTAGCATACATTTTAGTTAGTAAACGCACCGAATCATCCGAGCATTATCCTCGGAACACTAACATCATAAGCCGAGCATATTCCTCGGAAAACTCTCATCATAAGAAAAAGTCAAAGTGTTTCCAGTTAACAGACTAATCCGAGCTTCATACTCGGAAAACAACACGCGCTTACCGAGGATACTGCTCGGGAGATGTACAAACAAACATTATCATCAAACAAAAACCGCTTCCATTCAAAAAAGACAAATACTACATTAAAACATCTATTCACATTTCTGACAAGTTCAAAGAACGGCTTAGGCCACATTCAATGCATATATATGATTGCTTCCAACAGATAATCATAAATTTCTCCAAAATATCAACTTCTACAAAATAAAGTCATGCTTAAGACGAGCCATATGCTCGGAAGCCAAAGTATCACAAAGAACGGAGTTATCCAAAAAGGACATAACTAAGAAAGTTCTAAAAAGCTACAAAAACTACATATGATGCCTATCCAACTAAGAGCCTACTCGATCTTGTCACCAATGCTGGATCCTTCGCCATCATTGACAGCGACAGCTTCATCATCAACAAGCTGCCCACTCACAACCACCTTGGTCGCATCAAGCTTCTCCACATCCGATTCCGGAAACAGAACCTGCACTTGAGAAACGGCACGCTCAAACCCTTATGCAAAAGCTTCATAGACTTCGGTCTGCAACTCCTTGACCCTTGACCCCAAGGAAACATTTTCAGCCTTAGTAGTCTTCACCTCCTCTGTAGACGAAAGCCGAAGGCGTTTCTCCTCGACCAACTCAGAAGACAGCTCTGTAATGGTCTTCTCCTTCTCCTCCAGAGCCATGGATAACTTGACAGCATCTACAGCAGCTTTACTCTCCCTCTCCAGAGCAAGTTCCTGTGCTCGGCCTACAGCAACAATACGAGCCCCAATTACCTGGAACACAAGCAGAAGGGTCAAAACAGCGTAAAACACAGACAAAAATCATAAATACAAGCAAACTCCCACCTGAAGAAAACGGCTAATACCAACATGACCAACACTGTCAATCATCTTCAAATCATCAGGAAAACAACAGAGCTCGTCAGCCATAACAGAAAAAGGATATAATTTAGCCCAGAGAGAACGGGCGTGAATATCTTCCACATAACCATGTAGCTTTTTTTGGGATTCATAGGCTGACTCCACTCTCTGCAATTCTTGAGACGACTCCCCTTTTTCCAAAAAGTTTCAGTAACCTTTTCCTTTACATAACCTCTCTTCCGCTTCGGTTTGGAGGTCCCCTCAGGCTGATATGCAGGATCCTTCTCAGCATTGGTTGCCGAACTTTCCTTCTCCACCCTTTTTCGTTGACTAAAAAATAACTTCAGCCCAGCAGTAGTAATGGTAGGAGCCTTGTCACCTACACATAACAGAGGAAATATGAAAATAAACCAAATACCATACAATACCAAAACAGCTAAAATTCGCATTACCTAGATAGCTCAGAACAGCTGGCCTATCGACATCCCACTTCAACAACTCGGACACAGACAACAAACCTTTCGGACCCAATTTCTCAAACAAAAATTCCATTAAAATTTGATCATCAACCGACCTATCATCCACATCCAAGACTTGCATAGGCTCCGAACACCATGACAAAGGAAATTTCTCAACAAGATGCTCATTCAAATAGAAGGGGAACTCCTCCGGAACGCTCCTAACCTTAACGAACATGGTTTTGAAATCTTTAAAGGAAGATTTATAAAGACCGAAGATGGCACGACGAGGATAACTACTTAAGTTAATCCACAACCCACGACCAACCCCCTTAGCTTGAAACAATGAGAAGAATAACCTAAGAGACGGAGGACATTCCAGAAACTCCATCAAAATCTCGAACGCCCTAACGAACCCCCATGAATTAGGATGAAGCTGACTCGGAGCGCAATTTAACCAGTATAAAACGCCACATTCAAACTCAGTGAAAGGAAGTCTAACTTCTAGTTCAGTAAACAAGCAACTATACATATAGAAAAAGGCCCAGTCACTACGACAATGGAAGACACGGTCATCAGAATCACAAGGCAGTATCTCTATCTTAATTTTACTACCACTCCTAACCCAAACGTTAGACCCCAAAATTTCAACAGACTCCCTATCACTAAACTGAGAAGCATAACCCCTAACCTTAGTGTCAACCCAACCATAGAGATCATCCCCAACAACATCAGCCATTTTTTCTTCCATGCAAAAATGAGAAAGGAAGAAGGAACGAAAATGCAAATCAGCACTCACCTTTTTTGCTCATTCTCTCCGAATCGCAGAATCCCCAAAACAGAAAAAGAAACAATGAGAAATCAAAAGGCAAACAGGCTTTTTACAAAAAGAGGGAGTTACATATGAAGCGTTACCTTCCAATCTGAGCCACTCAAATACCCACGATCAAAAACCACACCAATCACACGGCCAGGGGCGCCTTGGAAAACACAGCACTAATCACATCAGTCACTCATTAAAAGCGCGAAAGACGAAGCAAGCATTTAATGCTGAAAACGTTTTCAAATTCACCTGATGAACTAAGACGAGCTTGGGGGCTGAGGGGCATGGACGTACAACCAAAATCCTTGACCGAGGAATAAGACACTACCGAGAAAAAAGCTCGCCTCTGTTCTGTCCAAACCAAGGCAAGCTTGGGGGCTGTGATACGTCACCCTTATCCTCGGACAACCGCAAAGCTCGGCACGCAAATATCTGAGGCTGGCATCACATCAAACAAGCTCGAAACAAGAGCAGGTAAGCTCAGCCTCACCTGTTCGAATAAAAAGACACGTGCATCATAAAGCTCGGCCCCGTACCAGCCGCCCAGAATACTCGGCACGTGAGCAGATAAGCTCGGCTTCGCCCATCCGAAGAAATAGAAAACGTGCTCAACAAAACAGAAGATCATAACCAACCTACAAACTAGGACTTATCCACTAACGGGCAGATGACAACTCCTATAAAACCTAGCTAATATGCTCGGCTAGGTCTCAGGTTCTATCACTCTTATTCTCTCACTCTTTTCTTTTAACTCATTCACCGTGAATCACTACTGACTTGAGCGTCGGAGTATCTTGTGCAGGTATTCCTGCCGCGGTGTTTGACTTCGGCCGACGTAAAGCTCTTCCTCCTTGGTGACGACCCACTCGGAAGCGCTTAAGCTCGGCCTCCCTAGTGTTCGGACGAACCAGAAATGTACACAAGTTTCAGTTAATCTGTATTCATCTAGTTCTAGTCTATATATATTTCTATGATAGAGATCATAGACATTATATTAATGGCTATAACAGATCTTATTAACACTCAATATAATATTGCAGTGTGTAAAGACTAGAGAATGAATCGCGTCCACTCAATTGTATTTATGGCTATAATATAGCTATTTAGTTGCTTGATTTGAGCAATGTAAGATATCTGCAATATCTAGCGGCATAAATTTGACAGAGAATGTGTAGTTTCTAAGAGAATTTCTTCTCTCAGCTTTTAACCATTGGTAATTTTCAGCATTATCTTACCAGTAAATCCACCAACCATCCAGTTATTCAATCAATACCAACATTCCCTTGAACCTGGTCACAAACACAATACCTATTTTTCGCTCCTTGTGACAATCTTCAAAACTTCTTGTTAGCATTCATATATAGGCATCATTAATTTCTAGAATCTACATAAGAACAAGACTTACTGCCAGTCAAGAAAATAGGATATCCACGGAAAATCTCAACTAATGTTTAAGAAACATTAAATGTAACAATATGAACATTCACCAAAATTCTAATTAAACGCACACACATGACACACATATCATTGCACTATATTCATGCTTATAAAGTAATGCTTGCTTCTATATTCTATTGAAAAGGTTAAAACATTTGGGGAAAATTTTGCTTGCATCAGGTCAAAATTTGATAACCTAAAACATGTTCATCTCACTTTAATTCACTGTCACACTATAAATATTCAGGTAATCAATCTATGTCAAAAAGGCATGCTTATTAAATGATTGCTCCGGCGAATAGCAGATGAAGTTACTCTTGCTATAATTTGTGACAATACAAGTAACAAAAACTATTTGTACCGAATTAAGCTATCTAATTTAGTAGCCAGCATTATCACTGTGGAAACACAGATCATTAACCTGATTAGTAAATTTCAGTGACAATCTCTCTAGTGCAAAGCAATATAAGACAACAAATAAATCTGAAACAATGCCACTGATATAACACAAAACTTCATTTATTAAGTATGATTATATTTATACGCCATTTATTTTATGAAATAAACAAAGAAACAAACAATCTCTGCATGCACAACAATTTGAATATTACTTATATCATGTCTGAAGCTTACAACAAAATGTCAATAAAATTTTGCAATGTTCCAACAAAAAAACTCAGCAACAATGGGGAACACAACAAGACAATTGATGATTAACAAAAAACACCATACAAGTTGATAGAATTTGTGTATGAAGAGTAAAATTGCATGTGAAAATAAATTCTGCAGAATTATATTATTGCCTTTCACTAGTTCCTCATATAAGAGTAGTATTTAACTATTTATACAAAAGATATTTTTCATTTCTTCAAGAAGATAACACACACTCTTCTTGATAACTAACCAAACTAATCTTGCCACTATTCTTGTATTATACTAGTATTATTATCAAAGATCAATATCAATCTAGTAAGCAACAAATGCTTTTCAGCCATATGCAAACCAAAATTCCTTAAAGGTAATATTCGAAGTTAAGAAAGACAATACAAATAACAAAAACTATCTGTACCAAATTAAGCTATCCAATTCAGTAGCAAGCATTTGGAGAAAATTTTAAAAGATTAAGGCAGTAGTACTAATTATGATGATTTTATGGAAGAGTTGCCATAACATAAATCCAGTGATGTCTACTTTAAACAAGAAAAAGCTAGCTTTACCATGATTTGCCCAATCGAGTCATGAACCCTAACTCTAGTTTGCACAAGAAAAAAAAACTACAATCAAAGATAACAACTAGAACAACTACTACAATCAAAGATAATATCAAGTGAAAGCACTAACTAGAACAACTACTACAACAAAGAACTAAAGATAACACCACCGTCTTCTTCCAACAAAGCTATGTACGCCCCGCGTTCTTTGTATGCAGTATTTTTCTTTGATCTGCCAGGTGCTATTGTCCATACTTGACTGGGACCAACAACACAGTTCTCTTTGACATGGCCGGTAGCACCGCACGTTTCACATTGTAAGTTTTGTGCTCCATCCTTAGGAACTGCGGCAATTGGCACTCCATTGTGGTCAAGTACCAGAATATTTATGGCACGTGTCCAGCCCCACTTATCTTTGGCAAGGGTGTACTGAACTTCTGTTGCAACCCTAAGAACACCATCATCAAGTTGATCCTTTTAAAAAAAGGGAAGTTCGTCCCTATTGTCATAGGGCATTATTATCCCTTGATTCCAATGATACTCAGACACTCTCCCGTAGAGAGGTTTATCTAAGTAATCTGACATGTTTTAAGAAAATAGAGGAAGGGTATATAGATTTAAGAAAGCAGATGGAGAAAGAAGAAGGGGAAAGTTGGTGAGTTATATTGCGAGAGTAGAATGGAGGAAGAAGAAGGGGGAAGGAGAAAGATGAAAGGGAAAACTGTGAAATTGATGAAGAAGAGAGTTCTCCTCTATCTTACCAATATGACATATTGTTATACAGTAGTAATATTTGGCTGGTAGTTATTAGCTCTTAAAAAAATTGAAATGAAATGACTCGGAAGAAGAAGGGGGAAGGAGAAAGATGAAAGGAGAAACTGTGAAATTGATGAAGAGAGTTCTCCTATATCTTATTACCAATATGACATATTGATGTACAGTTGTAATATTTGGCTTGTAGTTATTAGCCCTTAAAAAAATTGAAATAAAATGGCTCGGAAGAAGAAGGGAGAAGGAGAAAGATGAAAGGGGAAACTATGAAATTGATGAAGAGAGTTGTCCTCTATCTTATTACCAATATGACATATTGATGTACATACAGTTGTAATATTTGGCTTGTAGTTAGTAGCCCTTAAAAAAATTGAAATAAAATGGCTCGGAAGAAGAAGGGGGAAGGAGAAGGATGAAAGGGGAAATTGTGAAATTGATGAAGAGAGTTCTCCTTTATCTTATTACCAATATGACATATAGATGTACAGTTGTAATATTTGGCTTATAGTTATTAGCCCTTAAAAAATTGAAATGAAATGGCTCGGCAGAAGAAGGGGGAAGGAGAAAGATGAAAGGGAAACTGTGAAATTGATGAAGAGAGGTCTCCTATATCTTATTACCAATATGACATATAGATGTACAGTTGTAATATTTGGCTTATAGTTATTAGCCCTTAAAAAATTGAAATGAAATGGCTCGGCAGAAGAAGGGGGAAGGAGAAAGATGAAAGGGAAACTGTGAAATTGATGAAGAGAGGTCTCCTATATCTTATTACCAATATGACATATAGATGTACAGTTGTAATATTTGGCTTATAGTTATTAGCCCTTAAAAAATTGAAATGAAATGGCTCGGCAGAAGAAGGGGGAAGGAGAAAGATGAAAGGGAAACTGTGAAATTGATGAAGAGAGGTCTCCTATATCTTATTACCAATATGACATATAGATGTACAGTTGTAATATTTGGCTTATAGTTATTAGCCCTTAAAAAATTGAAATGAAATGGCTCGGCAGAAGAAGGGGGAAGGAGAAAGATGAAAGGGAAACTGTGAAATTGATGAAGAGAGGTCTCCTATATCTTATTACCAATATGACATATAGATGTACAGTTGTAATATTTGGCTTATAGTTATTAGCCCTTAAAAAATTGAAATGAAATGGCTCGGCAGAAGAAGGGGGAAGGAGAAAGATGAAAGGGAAACTGTGAAATTGATGAAGAGAGGTCTCCTATATCTTATTACCAATATGACATATAGATGTACAGTTGTAATATTTGGCTTATAGTTATTAGCCCTTAAAAAAATTGAAATGAAATAGCTACAGATGAAAGGGGAAACTGTGAAATTGATGAAGAGAGTTCTCCTATATCTTATTACCAATATGACATATTGATGTACAATTGTAATATTTGGCTTGTAGTTATTAGCCCTTAAAAAAATTGAAATGAAATGGCTCGGAAGAAGAAGGAGATGGAGAAAGATGAAAGGGGAAACTGTGAAATTGATGAAGAGAGTTCTCCTATATCTTATTACCAATATGACATATTGATGTACAGTTGTAATATTTGGCTTGTAGTTATTAGCCCTTAAAAAAATTGAAATAAAATGGCTCGGAAGAAGAAGGGGGAAGGAGAAAGATGAAAGGGGAAACTGTGAAATTGATGAAGATAGTTCTCCTCTTATTACCAATATGACATATTGATGTACAGTTGTAATATTTGGCTTGTAGTTATTAGCCCTTAAAAAAATTGAAATAAAATGGCTCGGAAGAAGAAGGGGTAAGGAGAAAGATGAAAGGGGAAACTGTGAAATTGATGAAGGGAGTCCTCCTCTATCTTATTACCAATATGACATATTGATGTACAGTTGTAATATTTGACTTGTAGTTATTAGCCCTTAAAAAAATTGAAATGAAATGGCTCAGAAGAAGAAGGGGGAAGGAGAAAGATGAAAGGGAAAACTGTGAAATTGATGAAGAGAGTTCTCCTCTATTTTATTACCAATATGACATATTGATGTGCAGTTGTAATATTTGGCTTGTAGTTATTAGCCCTTAAAAAAAATTGAAATGAAATGGCTCGGCAGAAGAAGGGGGAAGGAGAAAGATGAAAGGGAAAACTGTGAAATTGATGAAGAGAGTTCTCCTTTATCTTATTACCAATATGACATATTGATGTACAGTTGTAATATTTGGCTTGTAGTTATTAGCCCTTAAAAAAATGAAATGAAATGGCTTATTTCTTAAAAAAAATATAAATGAAATGGCTCGGAAGAAGAAGGGGGAAGGAGAAAGATGAAAGGGGAAACTGTGAAATTGATAAAGAGAGTTCTCCTATATCTTATTACCAATATGACATATTGATGTACAGTTGTAATATTTTGCTTGTAGTTATTAGCCCTTAAAAAAAATTGAAATGAAATGGCTCGGAAGAAGAAGGGGGAAGGAGAAAGATGAAAGGGGAAACTGTGAAATTGATGAAGAGAGTTCTCCTTTATCTTATTACCAATATGACATATTGATGTACAGTTGTAATATTTGGCTTGTAGTTATTAGCCCTAAAAAAATTGAAATGAAATAGCTACGAAGAAGAAGGGGGAAGGAGAAAGATGAAAGGGGAAACTGTGAAATTGATGAAGAGAGTTCCCCTCTATCTTATTACCAATATGACAGATTGATGTGCAGTTGTAATATTTGGCTTGTAGTTATTATTTCTTAAAAAAAATTGAAATGAAATGGCTCGGAAGAAGAAGGGGATGGAGAAAGATGAAAGGGGAAACTATGAAATTGATGAAGAGAGTTGTCCTCTATCTTATTACCAATATGACATATTGATGTACAGTTGTAATATTTGGCTTGTAGTTATTAGCCCTAAAAAAATTGAAATGAAATAGCTACGAAGAAGAAGGGGGAAGGAGAAAGATGAAAGGGGAAACTGTGAAATTGATGAAGAGAGTTCCCCTCTATCTTATTACCAATATGACAGATTGATGTGCAGTTGTAATATTTGGCTTGTAGTTATTATTTCTTAAAAAAAATTGAAATGAAATGGCTCGGAAGAAGAAGGGGATGGAGAAAGATGAAAGGGGAAACTATGAAATTGATGAAGAGAGTTGTCCTCTATCTTATTACCAATATGACATATTGATGTACATACAGTTGTAATATTTGGTTTGTAGTTAGTAGCCCTTAAAAAAATTGAAATAAAATGGCTCGGAAGAAGAAGGGGGAAGGAGAAAGATGAAAGGGGAAATTGTGAAATTGATGTAGAGAGTTCTCCTCTATCTTATTACCAATATGACATATTGATGTATAGTTGTAATATTTGGCTTGTAGTTATTAGCCCTTAAAAAAATTGAAATGAAATGGCTCGGAAGAAGAAGGGGGAAGTAGAAAGATGAAAGGGGAAACTGTGAAATTGATGAAGAGGGTTCTCCTCTATCTTATTACCAATATGACATATTGATGTACAGTTGTAATATTTGGCTTGTAGCTATTATTCTTTAAAAAAAATTGAAATGAAATGGCTCGGAAGAAGAAGGGGGAAGAAGAAAGATGAAAGGGGAAACTGTGAAATTGATGAAGAGAGTTCCCCTCTATCTTATTACCAATATGACAGATTGATGTGCAGTTGTAATATTTGGCTTGTAGTTATTATTTCTTAAAAAAAATTGAAATGAAATGGCTCGGAAGAAGAAGGGGGAAGGAGAAAGATGAAAGGGGAAATTGTGAAATTGATGTAGAGAGTTCTCCTCTATCTTATTACCAATATGACATATTGATGTACAGTTGTAATATTTGGCTTGTAGTTATTAGCCCTTAAAAAAATTGAAAAGAAATAGCTCGGAAGAAGAAGGGGGAAGGAGAAAGATGAAAGGGGAAATTGTGAAATTGATGAAGAGAGTTCTCCTCTATCTTATTACCAATATGACATATTGATGTACAGTTGTAATATTTGGCTTGTAGTTATTAGCCCTTAAAAAAATTGAAATGAAATAGCTCCGAAGAAGAAGGGGGAAGGAGAAAGATGAAAGGGGAAACTGTGAAATTGATGAAGAGAGTTCCCCTCTATCTTATTACCAATATGACAGATTGATGTGCAGTTATAATATTTGGCTTGTAGTTATTAGCCCTTAAAAAATTGAAATGAAATGGCTCGGAAGAAGAAGGGGGAAGGAGAAAGATGAAAGGGGAAACTGTGAAATTGATAAAGAGAGTTCTCCTATATCTTATTACCAATATGACATATAGATGTACAGTTGTAATATTTGGCTTATAGTTATTAGCCCTTAAAAAAAATTGAAATGAAATGGCTCGGAAGAAGAAGGGGGAAGGAGAAAGATGAAAGGGGAAACTGTGAAATTGATGAAGAGAGTTCTCCTATATCTTATTACCAATATGACATATTGATGTACAGTTGTAATATTTGGCTTGTAGTTATTAGCCCTTAAAAAAATTGAATAGAAATGGCTCGGAAGAAGAAGGGGATGGAGAAAGATGAAAGGGGAAACTGTGAAATTGATGAAGATAGTTCTCCTATATCTTATTACCAATATGACATATTGATGTACAGTTGTAATATTTGGCTTGTAGTTATTAGCCCTTAAAAAATTGAAATAAAATGGCTCGGAAGAAGAAGGGGGAAGGAGAAAGATGAAAAAGGAAACTGTGAAATTGATGAAGATAGTTCTCCTCTTATTACCAATATGACATATTGATGTACAGTTGTAATATTTGGCTTGTAGTTATTAGCCCTTAAAAAAATTGAAATAAAATGGCTCGGAAGAAGAAGGGGTAAGGAGAAAGATGAAAGAAGAAACTGTGAAATTGATGAAGGGAGTTCTCCTCTATCTTATTACCAATATGACATATTGATGTACAGTTGTAATATTTGGCTTGTAGTTATTAGCCCTTAAAAAAATTGAAATGAAATGGCTCGGAAGAAGAAGGGGGAAGGAGAAAGATGAAAGGGAAAACTGTGAAATTGATGAAGAGAGTTCTGCTCTATTTTATTACCAATATGACATATTGATGTGCAGTTGTAATATTTGGCTTGTAGTTATTAGCCCTTAAAAAAAATTGAAATGAAATGGCTCGGCAGAAGAAGGGGGAAGGAGAAAGATGAAAGGGAAAACTGTGAAATTGATGAAGAGAGTTCTCCTATATCTTATTACCAATATGACATATTGATGTACAGTTGTAATATTTGGCTTGTAGTTATTAGCCCTTAAAAAATTGAAATGAAATGGCTCGGAAGAAGAAGGGGGAAGGAGAAAGATGAAAGCGGAAACTGTGAAATTGATGTACAGTTGTAATATTTGGCTTGTAGTTATTAGCCTTTAAAAAAATTGAAATGTAATATTTGGCTTGTAGTTATTAGCCTTTAAAAAAATTGAAATGTAATATTTGGCTTGTAGTTATTAGCCTTTAAAAAAATTGAAATGTAATATTTGGCTTGTAGTTATTAGCCTTTAAAAAAATTGAAATGTAATATTTGGCTTGTAGTTATTAGCCTTTAAAAAAATTGAAATGTAATATTTGGCTTGTAGTTATTAGCCTTTAAAAAAATTGAAATGTAATATTTGGCTTGTAGTTATTAGCCTTTAAAAAAATTGAAATGTAATATTTGGCTTGTAGTTATTAGCCTTTAAAAAAATTGAAATGTAATATTTGGCTTGTAGTTATTAGCCTTTAAAAAAATTGAAATGTAATATTTGGCTTGTAGTTATTAGCCTTTAAAAAAATTGAAATGAAATGGCTCGGCAGAAGAAGGGGGGAGGAGAAAGATGAAAGCGGAAACTGTGAAATTGATGTACAGTTGTAATATTTGGCTTGTAGTTATTAGCCCTTAAAAAAATTGAAATGAAATGGCTCGGAAGAAGAAGGGCATGGAGAAAGATGAAAGGGGAAACTGTGAAATTGATGAAGAGAGTTCCCCTCTATCTTATTACCAATATGACATATTGATGTACAGTTGTAATATTTGGCTTGTAGTTATTAGCCCTTAAAAAAAATTGAAATGAAATGACTCGGAAGAAGAAGGGGTAAGGAGAAAGATGAAAGGGAAAACTGTAAAATTGATGAAGGGAGTTCTCCTCTATCTTATTACCAATATGACATATTGATGCATTGTTGTAATATTTGGCTTGTAGTTATTAGCCCTTAAAAAAATTGAAATGAAATGGCTCGGAAGAATAAGGTGGAAGGAGAAAGATGAAAGGGAAAACTGTGAATTTGATGAAGAGAGTTCTCCTATATCTTATTACCAATATGACATATTGATATACAGTTGTAATATTTGACTTGTAGTTATTATTCCTTAAAAAAATTGAAATAAAATGGCTCGGAAGAAGAAGGGGGAAGGAGAAAGACGAAAGGAAAAACTGTGAAATGGATGAAGAGAGTTCTCCTCTATCTTATTACCAATATGACATATTGATGTACAATTTTAATATTTGGCTTGTAGTTATTAGCCCTTAAAAAAATTGAAATGAAATGGCTCGGAAGAAGAAGGGGAAAGGAGAAAGATGAAAGGGGAAACTGTGAAATTGATGAAGAGAGTTCTCCTATATCTTATTACCAATTTGACATATTGATGTACAGTTGTAATATTTGGCTTGTAGTTATTAGCCCTTAAAAAATTGAAATAAAATGGCTCGGAAGAAGAAGGAGGAAGGAGAAAGACGAAAGGGAAAACTGTGAAATTGATGAAGATAGTTCTCTTCTTATTACCAATATGACATATTGATGTACAGTTGTAATATTTGGCTTGTAGTTATTAGCCCTTAAAAAAAATTGAAATAAAATGGCTCGGAAGAAGAAGGGGTAAGGAGAAAGATGAAAGGGGAAACTGTGAAATTGATGAAGAGAGTTCTCCTATATCTTATTACCAATAAGACATATTGATGTACAGTTGTAATATTTGGCTTGTAGTTATTAGCCCTTAAAAAAATTGAAATGAAATGGCTCAGAAGAAGAAGGGGAAGGAGAAAGATGAAAGGGAAAACTGTGAAATTGATGAAGAGAGTTCTCCTCTATTTTATTACCAATATGACATATTGGTGTGCAGTTGTAATATTTGGCTTGTAGTTATTAGCCCTTAAAAAAAATTGAAATGAAATGGCTCGGAAGAAGAAGGGGGAAGGAGAAAGATGAAAGGAAAAACTGTGAAATTGATGAAGAGAGTTCTCCTATATCTTATTACCAATATGACATATTGATGTACAGTTGTAATATTTGGCTTGTAGTTATTAGCCCTTAAAAATTTGAAATGAAATGGCTCGGAAGAAGAAGGGGGAAGGAGAAAGATGAAAGGGAAAACTGTGAAATTGATTAAGATAGTTCTCCTATATCTTATTACCAATATGACATATTGATGTACAGTTGTAATATTTGGCTTGTAGTTATTAGCCTTTAAAAAAATTGAAATGAAATGGCTCGGAAGAAGAAGGGGTAAGGAGAAAGATGAAAGGGAAAACTGTGAAATTGATGTACAGTTGTAATATTTGGCTTGAAGTTATTAGTCCTTAAAAAAAATTGAAATGAAATGGCTCGGAAGAAGAAGGGGGAAGGAGAAAGATGAAAGGGGAAACTGTGAAATTGATAAAGAGAGTTCTCCTATATCTTATTACCAATATGACATATAGATGTACAGTTGTAATATTTGGCTTGTAGTTATTAGCCCTTAAAAAAATTGAAATGAAATGGCTCGGAAGAAGAAGGGGGAAGGAGAAAGATGAAAGGGAAAATTGTGAAATTGATGAAGAGAGTTCTCCTCTATCTTATTACCAATATGACAGATTGATGTGCAGTTGTAATATTTGGCTTGTAGTTATTATTTCTTAAAAAAAATTGAAATGAAATGGCTCGGAAGAAGAAGGGGGAAGGAGAAAGATGAAAGGGAAAATTGTGAAATTGATGAAGAGAGTTCTCCTCTATCTTATTACCAATATGACAGATTGATGTGCAGTTGTAATATTTGGCTTGTAGTTATTATTTCTTAAAAAAAATTGAAATGAAATGGCTCGGAAGAAGAAGGGGGAAGGAGAAAGATGAAAGGGAAAATTGTGAAATTGATGAAGAGAGTTCTCCTCTATCTTATTACCAATATGACAGATTGATGTGCAGTTGTAATATTTGGCTTGTAGTTATTATTTCTTAAAAAAAATTGAAATGAAATGGCTCGGAAGAAGAAGGGGGAAGGAGAAAGATGAAAGGGAAAATTGTGAAATTGATGAAGAGAGTTCTCCTCTATCTTATTACCAATATGACAGATTGATGTGCAGTTGTAATATTTGGCTTGTAGTTATTATTTCTTAAAAAAAATTGAAATGAAATGGCTCGGAAGAAGAAGGGGGAAGGAGAAAGATGAAAGGGAAAATTGTGAAATTGATGAAGAGAGTTCTCCTCTATCTTATTACCAATATGACAGATTGATGTGCAGTTGTAATATTTGGCTTGTAGTTATTATTTCTTAAAAAAAATTGAAATGAAATGGCTCGGAAGAAGAAGGGGGAAGGAGAAAGATGAAAGGGAAAATTGTGAAATTGATGAAGAGAGTTCTCCTCTATCTTATTACCAATATGACAGATTGATGTGCAGTTGTAATATTTGGCTTGTAGTTATTATTTCTTAAAAAAAATTGAAATGAAATGGCTCGGAAGAAGAAGGGGGAAGGAGAAAGATGAAAGGGAAAATTGTGAAATTGATGAAGAGAGTTCTCCTCTATCTTATTACCAATATGACAGATTGATGTGCAGTTGTAATATTTGGCTTGTAGTTATTATTTCTTAAAAAAAATTGAAATGAAATGGCTCGGAAGAAGAAGGGGGAAGGAGAAAGATGAAAGGGAAAATTGTGAAATTGATGAAGAGAGTTCTCCTCTATCTTATTACCAATATGACAGATTGATGTGCAGTTGTAATATTTGGCTTGTAGTTATTATTTCTTAAAAAAAATTGAAATGAAATGGCTCGGAAGAAGAAGGGGGAAGGAGAAAGATGAAAGGGAAAATTGTGAAATTGATGAAGAGAGTTCTCCTCTATCTTATTACCAATATGACAGATTGATGTGCAGTTGTAATATTTGGCTTGTAGTTATTATTTCTTAAAAAAAATTGAAATGAAATGGCTCGGAAGAAGAAGGGGGAAGGAGAAAGATGAAAGGGAAAATTGTGAAATTGATGAAGAGAGTTCTCCTCTATCTTATTACCAATATGACAGATTGATGTGCAGTTGTAATATTTGGCTTGTAGTTATTATTTCTTAAAAAAAATTGAAATGAAATGGCTCGGAAGAAGAAGGGGGAAGGAGAAAGATGAAAGGGAAAATTGTGAAATTGATGAAGAGAGTTCTCCTCTATCTTATTACCAATATGACAGATTGATGTGCAGTTGTAATATTTGGCTTGTAGTTATTATTTCTTAAAAAAAATTGAAATGAAATGGCTCGGAAGAAGAAGGGGGAAGGAGAAAGATGAAAGGGAAAATTGTGAAATTGATGAAGAGAGTTCTCCTCTATCTTATTACCAATATGACAGATTGATGTGCAGTTGTAATATTTGGCTTGTAGTTATTATTTCTTAAAAAAAATTGAAATGAAATGGCTCGGAAGAAGAAGGGGGAAGTAGAAAGATGAAAGGGGAAACTGTGAAATTGATGAAGAGGGTTCTCCTCTATCTTATTACCAATATGACATATTGATATACAGTTGTAATATTTGGCTTGTAGCTATTATTCTTTAAAAAAAATTGAAATGAAATGGCTCGAAAGAAGAAGGGGGAAGAAGAAAGATGAAAGGGGAAACTGTGAAATTGATGTAGAGAGTTCTCCTCTATCTTATTACCAATATGACATATTGATGTACAGTTGTAATATTTGGCTTGTAGTTATTAGCCCTTAAAAAAATTGAAATGGGATAGCTCCGAAGAAGAAGGGGGAAGGAGAAAGATGAAAGGGGAAACTGTGAAATTGATGAAGAGAGTTCCCCTCTATCTTATTACCAATATGACATATTGATGTACAGTTGTAATATTTGGCTTGTAGTTATTAGCCCTTAAAAAAATTGAAATGAAATGGCTTGGAAGAAGAAGGGGATGGAGAAAGATGAAAGGGGAAACTGTGAAATTGATGAAGAGAGTTCTCCTATATCTTATTACCAATATGACATATTGATGTACAGTTGTAATATTTGGCTTGTAGTTATTAGCCCTTAAAAAAATTAAAATAAAATGGCTCGGAAGAAGAAGGGGGAAGGAGAAAGATGAAAAAGGAAACTGTGAAATTGATGAAGATAGTTCTCCTCTTATTACCAATATGACATATTGATGTACAGTTGTAATATTTGGCTTGTAGTTATTAGCCCTTAAAAAATTGAAATGAAATGGCTCGGAAGAAGAAGGGGGAAGGAGAAAGATGAAAAAGGAAACTGTGAAATTGATGAAGAGAGATATTGATGTACAGTTGTAATATTTGGCTTGTAGTTATTAGCCCTTAAAAAATTGAAATGAAATGGCTCGGAAGAAGAAGGGGGAAGGAGAAAGATGAAAGGGAAAACTGTGAAATTGATGTACAGTTGTAATATTTGGCTTGTAGTTATTAGCCCTTAAAAAATTGAAATGAAATGGCTCGGAAGAAGAAGGGGGAAGGAGAAAGATGAAAGGGAAAACTGTGAAATTGATGAAGAGAGTTCTCCTCTATTTTATTACCAATATGACATATTGATGTGCAGCTGTAATATTTGGCTTGTAGTTATTAGCCCTTAAAAAAAATTGAAATGAAATGGCTCGGCAGAAGAAGGGGGAAGGAGAAAGATGAAAGGGAAACTGTGAAATTGATGAAGAGAGTTCTCCTATATCTTATTACCAATAAGACATATTGATGTACAGTTGTAATATTTGGCTTGTAGTTATTAGCCCTTAAAAAATTGAAATGAAATGGCTCGGAAGAAGAAGGGGGAAGGAGAAAGATGAAAGGGAAAACTGTGAAATTGATGAAGAGAGTTCTCCTATATCTTATTACCAATATGACATATTGATGTACAGTTGTAATATTTGGCTTGTAGTTATTAGCCCTTAAAAAATTAAAATGAAATAGCTCGGAAGAAGAAGGGGGAAGGAGAAAGATGAAAGGGAAAATTGTGAAATTGATGAAGAGAGTTCTCCTCTATCTTATTACCAATATGACATATTGATGTACAGTTGTAATATTTGGCTTGTAGTTATTAGCTGTTAAAAAAATTGAAATGAAATAGCTACGAAGAAGAAGGGGGAAGGAGAAAGATGAAAGGGGAAACTGTGAAATTGATGAAGAGAGTTCCCCTCTATCTTATTACCAATATGACAGATTGATGTGCAGTTGTAATATTTGGCTTGTAGTTATTATTTCTTAAAAAAAATTGAAATGAAATGGCTCGGAAGAAGAAGGGGGAAGGAGAAAGATGAAAGGGGAAACTGTGAAATTGATGAAGAGAGTTCTCCTATATCTTATTACCAATATGACATATAGATGTACAGTTGTAATATTTGGCTTGTAGTTATTAGCCCCTAAAAAAATTGAAATGAAATGGCTCGGAAGAAGAAGGGGGAAGGAGAAAGATGAAAGGGGAAACTGTGAAATTGATGAAGAGAGTTCTCCTATATCTTATTACCAATATGACATATAATTGAAATGAAATGACTCGGAAGAAGAAGGGGTAAGGAGAAAGATGAAAGGGAAAACTGTAAAATTGATGAAGGGAGTTCTCCTCTATCTTATTACCAATATGACATATTGATGTACTGTTGTAATATTTGGCTTGTAGTTATTAGCCCTTAAAAAAATTGAAATGAAATGGCTCGGAAGAATAAGGGGGAAGGAGAAAGATGAAAGGGAAAACTGTGAATTTGATGAAGAGAGTTCTCCTATATCTTATTACCAATATGACATATTGATATACAGTTGTAATATTTGACTTGTAGTTATTATTCCTTAAAAAAATTGAAATAAAATGGCTCGGAAGAAGAAGGGGGAAGGAGAAAGACGAAAGGAAAAACTGTGAAATTGATGAAGAGAGTTCTCCTCTATCTTATTACCAATATGACATATTGATGTACAATTTTAATATTTGGCTTGTAGTTATTAGCCCTTAAAAAAATTGAAATGAAATGTCTCGGAAGAAGAAGGGGAAAGGAGAAAGATGAAAGGGGAAACTGTGAAATTGATGAAGAGAGTTCTCCTATATCTTATTACCAATTTGACATATTGATGTACAGTTGTAATATTTGGCTTGTAGTTATTAGCCCTTAAAAAAATTGAAATAAAATGGCTCGGAAGAAGAAGGGGGAAGGAGAAAGACGAAAGGGAAAACTGTGAAATTGATGAAGAGAGTTGTCCTCTATCTTATTGCCAATATGACATATTGATGTACATACAGTTGTAATATTTGGCTTGTAGTTATTAGCCCTTAAAAAAAATTGAAATGAAATGGCTCGGAAGAAGAAGGGGGAAGGAGAAAGATGAAAGGGGAAACTGTGAAATTGATGAAGAGAGTTCTCTTCTATTTTATTATCAATATGACATATTGATGTACAGTAGTAATATTTGGCTTGTAGTTATTAGCCCTTAAAAAAATTGAAATAAAATGGCTCGGAAGAAGAAGGGGGAAGGAGAAAGATGAAAGGGGAAACTGTGAAATTGATGAAGAGAGTTCTCCTCTATCTTACTACCAATATGACATATTGATGTACAGTTGAAATATTTGACTTGTAGTTATTAGCCCTAAAAAAAATTGAAATGAAATGGCTCGGAAGAAGAAGGGGGAAGGAGAAAGATGAAAGGGAAAACTGTGAAATTGATGAAGAGAGTTCTCGTCTATCTTATTACCAATATGACATATTGATGTACAGTTGTAATATTTGGCTTGTAGTTATTAGCCCTTAAAAAAATTGAAATAAAATGGCTTGGAAGAAGAAGGGGGAAGGAGAAAGTTGAAAGGGGAAACTGTGAAATTGATGAAGAGAGTTGTCCTCTATCTTATTACCAATATGACATATTGATGTACATACAGTTGTAATATTTGGCTCGTAGTTATTAGCCCTTAAAAAAATTGAAATGAAATGGCTCGGAAGAAGAAGGGGGAAGGAGAAAGATGAAAGGAGAAATTGTGAAATTGATGAAGAGAGTTCTCCTCTATCTTATTACCAATATGACATATTGATGTATAGTTGTAATATTTGGCTTGTAGTTATTATCTCTTAAAAAAATTGAAATGAAATGGCTCGGAAGAAGAAGGGGGAAGTAGAAAGATGAAAGGGGAAACTGTGAAATTGATGAAGAGAGTTCTCCTCTATCTTATTACCAATATTACATATTGATGTACAGTTGTAACATTTGGCTTTTAGCTATTATTTCTTAAAAAAAAATTGAAATGAAATGGCTCGGAAGAAGAAGGGGGAAGGAGAAAGATGAAAGGGGAAACTGTGAAATTGACGAAGAGAGTTCTCCTTTATCTTATTACCAATATGACATATTGATGTACAGTTGTAATATTTGGCTTGTAGTTATTAGCCCTTAAAAAAATTGAAATGAAATAGCTCGGAAGAAGAAGGGGGAAGGAGAAAGATGAAAGGGAAAATTGTGAAATTGATGAAGAGAGTTGTCCTCTATCTTATTACCAATATGACAGATTGATGTGCAGTTGTAATATTTGGCTTTTAGTTATTAGCCCTTAAAAAAATTGAAATGAAATGTCTCGGAAGAAGAAGGGGGAAGGAGAAAGATGAAAGGGGAAACTGTGAAATTGATAAAGAGAGTTCTCCTATATCTTATTACCAATATGACATATTGATGTACAGTTGTAATATTTGGCTTGTAGTTATTAGCCCTTAAAAAAATTGAAATGAAATGGCTCGGAAGAAGAAGGGGGAAGGAGAAAGATGAAAGGGGAAACTGTGAAATTGATGAAGAGAGTTCTCTTCTATTTTATTACCAATATGACATATTGATGTACAGTAGTAATATTTGGATTGTAGTTATTAGCCCTTAAAAAAATAGAAATGAAATGACTCGGAAGAAGAAGGGGGAAGGAGAAAGATGAAAGGAGAAACTGTGAAATTGATGAAGAGAGTTCTCCTCTATCTTATTACCAATATGACATATTGATGTACTGTTGTATTATTTGACTTGTAGTTATTAGTCCTAAAAAAAATTGAAATGAAATGACTCGGAAGAAGAAGGGGGAAGGAGAAAGATGAAAGGGAAAACTGTGAAATTGATGAAGAGAGTTCTCGTCTATCTTATTACCAATATGACATATTGATGTACATACAGTTGTAATATTTGGCTTGTAGTTATTAGCCCTTAAAAAAATTGAAATAAAATGGCTTGGAAGAAGAAGGGGGAAGGAGAAAGATGAAAGGGGAAACTGTGAAATTGATGAAGAGAGTTGTCCTCTATCTTATTACCAATATGACATATTGATGTACATACAGTTGTAATATTTGGCTTGTAGTTATTAGCCCTTAAAAAAATTGAAATGAAATGGCTCGGAAGATGAAGGGGAAAGGAGGAAGATGAAAGGGAAAATTGTGAAATTGATGAAGAGAGTTCTCCTCTATCTTATTACCAATATGACATATTGATGTATAGTTGTAATATTTGGCTTGTAGTTATTATCCCTTAAAAAAATTGAAATGAAATGGCTCGGAAGAAGAAGGGGGACGTAGAAAGATGAAAGGAGAAACTGTGAAATTGATGAAGAGAGTTCTCCTCTATCTTATTACGAATATGACTTATTGATGTACAGTTGTAATATCTGGATTGTAGCTATTATTTCTTAAAAAAAAATTGAAATGAAATGGCTCGGAAGAAGAAGGTGGAAGGAGAAAGATGAAAGGGAAAACTGTGAAATTGACGAAGAGAGTTCTCCTTTATCTTATTACCAATATGACATATTGATGTACAGTTGTAATATTTGGCTTGTAGTTATTAGCCCTTTAAAAAATTGAAATGAAATAGCTCGGAAGAAGAAGGGGGTAGGAGAAAGATGAAAGGAAAATTTGTGAAATTGATGAAGAGAGTTCTCCTCTATCTTATTACCAATACTACAGATTGATGTGCAGTTGTAATATTTGGCTTGTAGTTATTAGCCCTTAAAAAAATTGAAATGAAATGTCTCGGAAGAAGAAGGGGGAAGGAGAAAGATGAAAGGGGAAACTGTGAAATTGACGAAGAGAGTTCTCCTTTATCTTATTACCAATATGACATATTGATGTACAGTTGTAATATTTGGCTTGGAGTTATTAGCCCTTAAAAAAATTGAAATGAAATGGCTCGGAAGAAGAAGGGGGAAGGAGAAAGATGAAAGGGGAAACTGTGAAATTGATGAAGAGGGTTCTCCTCTATCTTATTACCAATATGACATATTGATGTACAGTTGTAATATTTGGCTTGTAGCTATTATTCCTTAAAAAAAATTGAAATGAAATGGCTCGGAAGAAGAAGGGGGAAGGAGAAAGATGAAAGGGGAAACTGTGAAATTGATGAAGAGAGTTCTCCTTTATCTTATTACCAATATGACATATTGATGTACAGTTGTAATATTTGGCTTGTAGTTATTAGCCCTTAAAAAATTAAAATGAAATAGCTCGGAAGAAGAAGGGGGAAGGAGAAAGATGAAAGGGGAAATTGTGAAATTGATGAAGAGAGTTCTCCTCTATCTTATTACCAATATGACAGATTGATGTGCAGTTGTAATATTTGGCTTGTAGTTACTAGCCCTTAAAAAAATTGAAATGAAATGGCTCGGAAGAAGAAGGGGGAAGGAGAAAGATGAAAGGAAAAACTGTGAAATTGATGAAGAGAGTTCTCCTCTATCTTATTACCAATATGACAGATTGATGTGCAGTTGTAATATATTTGGCTTTTAGTTATTAGCCCTTAAAAATTTGAAATGAAATGGCTCGGAAGAGGGGAAGGAGAAAGATGAAAGGAGAAAATGTGAAATTGATAAAGAGAGTTCTCCTCTATCAAGAGAGTTCTCCTATATCTTATTACCAATATGACATATTGATGTACAGTTGTAATATTTGGCTTGTAGTTATTAGCCCTTAAAAATTTGAAATGAAATGGCTCGGAAGAAGAAGGGGGAAGGAGAAAGATGAAAGGGAAAACTGTGAAATTGATGAAGATAGTTCTCCTATATCTTATTACCAATATGACATATTGATGTACAGTTGTAATATTTGGCTTGTAGTTATTAGCCCTTAAAAAAATTGAAATGAAATGGCCCGGAAGAAGAAGGGGTAAGGAGAAAGATGAAAGGGAAAACTGTGAAATTGATGTACAGTTGTAATATTTGGCTTGAAGATATTAGTCCTTAAAAAAAATTGAAATGAAATGGCTCGGAAGAAGAAGGGGGAAGGAGAAAGATGAAAGGGGAAACTGTGAAATTGATGAAGAGAGTTCTCCTCTATTTTATTACCAATATGACATATTGATGTACAGTTGTAATATTTGGCATGTAGTTATTAGCCCTTAAAAAAAATTGAAATGAAATGGCTCGGAAGAAGAAGGGGGAAGGAGAAAGATGAAAGGGAAAACTGTGAAATTGATGAAGAGAGGTCTCCTATATCTTATTACCAATATGACATATTGATGTACAGTTGTAATATTTGGCTTGTAGTTATTAGCCCTTAAAAAAATTGAAATGAAATGGCTCGGAAGAAGAAGGGGAAAGGAGAAAGATGAAAGGAAAAACTGTGAAATTGATGAAGAGAGTTCTCCTCTATCTTATTACCAATATGACATATTGATGTACTGTCGTAATATTTGGCTTGTAGTTATTAGCGCTTAAAAAAATTGAAATGAAATGGCTCGGAAGAAGAGGGGGGAAGGAGAAAGATGAAAGCGGAAACTCTGAAATTGATGAAGAGAGTTCTCCTCTATCTTATTACCAATATGACATATTGATGTACAGTTGTAATATTTGGCTTGTAGTTATTAGCCCTTAAAAAAAATTGAAATGAAATGGCTCGGAAGAAGAAGGGAGAAGGAGAAAGATGAAAGGAGAAACTGCTAAATTGATGAGGAGAGTTCTCCTCTATTTTATTACCAATATGACATATTGATGCATAGTTATAATATTTGGCTTGTAGTTATTAGCCCTTAAAAAAAATTGAAATGAAATGGCTCGGAAGAAGAAGGTTGAAGGAAAAAGATGAAAGGGAAAACTGTGAAATTGATGAAGAGAGTTCTCCTCTATCGTATTACCAATATGACATATTGATGTACAGTTGTAATATTTGGCTTGTAGTTATTAGCCCTTAAAAAAATTGAAATGAAATGGTTCGGAAGAAGAAGGGGGAAGGAGAAAGATGAAAGGAAAAACTGTGAAATTGATGAAGAGAGTTCTCCTCTATCTTATTACCAATATGACATATTGATGTACTGTTGTAATATTTGACTTGTAGTTAGTAGCGCTTAAAAAAATTGAAATGAAATGGTTCGGAAGAAGAAGGGGGAAGGAGAAAGATGAAACGGAAAACTGTGAAATTGATGAAGAGATTTCTCCTCTATCTCATTACCAATATGATATATTGATGTACAGTTGTAATATTTGGCTTGTAGTTATTATTCGTTAAAAAAATTGAAATGAAATGTTTCGGAAAAAGAAGGGGGAAGGAGAAAGATGAAAGGGAAAACTGTGAAATTGATGAAGAGAGTTCTCCTCTATCTTATTACCAATATGACATATTGATGTACAGTTATAATATTTGGTTTGTAGTTATTAGCCCTTAAAAAAATTTAAATGAAATGGCTCCGAAGAAGGGGGAAGGAGAAAGATGAAAGGGAAAACTGTGAAATTGATGAAGAGAGTTCTCCTCTATCTTATTAACAATATGACATATTGATATACAGTTGTAATATTTGGCTTGTAGTTATTATTTCTTAAAAAAAATTGAAATGAAATGGCTCGGAAGAAGAAGGGGGAAGGAGAAAGATGAAAGGAAAAACTGTGAAATTGATGAAGAGAGTTTTCCTCTATCTTATTACCAATATGACATATTGATGTACAGTTATAATATTTGTCTTGTAGTTATTAGCCCTTAAAAAAAATTGAAATGAAATGGCTCGGAAGAAGAAGGGGGAAGGAGAAAGATGAAAGGAGAAAATGTGAAATTGATGAAGAGAGTTCTCCTCTATCTTATTACCAATATGACATATTGATGTACAGTTGTAATATTTGGCTTGTAGTTATTATTCCTTAAAAAAAATTTAAATGAAATGGCTTGGAAGAAGAAGGGGGAAGGAGAAAGATGAAAGGGGAAACTGTGAAATTGATGAAGAGAGTTCTCCTCTATCTTATTACCAATATGACATATTGTTGTACAGTTGTAATATTTGGCTTGTAGTTATTAGCCCTCATAAAAAATTGAAATGAAATGGCTCGGAAGAAGAAGGGGGAAGGAGAAAGATGAAAGGAGAAAATGTGAAATTGATGAAGAGAGTTCTCCTCTATCTTATTACCAATATGACATATTGATGTACAGTTGTAATATTTGGCTTGTAGTTATTATTCCTTAAAAAAAATTTAAATGAAATGGCTCGGAAGAAGAAGGGGGAAGGAGAAAGATGAAAGGGGAAACTGTGAAATTGATGAAGAGAGTTCTCCTCTATCTTATTACCAATATGACATATTGATGTACAGTTGTAATATTTGGCTTGTAGTTATTAGCCCTTATAAAAAATTGAAATGAAATGGCTCGGAAGAAGAAGGGGGAAGGAGAAAGATGAAAGGGAAAACTGTGAAATTGATGAAGAGAGTTCTCCTCTATCTTATTACCAATATGACATATTGATGTACAGTTGTAATATTTGGCTTGTAGTTATTAGCCCTTAAAAAGAATTGAAATGAAATGGCTCGGAAGAAGAAGGGGGAAGAAGAAAGATGAAAGGGGAAACTGTGAAATTGATGAAGAGAGTTCTCCTCTATCTTATTACCAATATGACATATTGATGTACAGTTGTAATATTTGGCTTGTAGTTATTAGCCCTTTAAAAAAATTGAAATGAAATGGCTCGGAAGAAGAAGGGGGAAGGAGAAAGATGAAAGGGAAAACTGTGAAATTGATGAAGAGAGTTCTCCTCTATCTTATTACCAATATGACATATTGATGTACAGTTGTAATATTTGGCTTGTAGTTATTTGTCCTTAAAAAAAATTGAAATGAAATGGCTCGGAAGAAGAAGGGGGAAGGAGAAAGATGAAAGGGGAAACTGTGAAATTGATGAAGAGAGTTCTCCTCTATCTTATTACCAATATGACATATTGATGTACAGTTGTAATATTTGGCTTGTAGTTATTAGCCCTTAAAAAAATTGAAATAAAATGGCTCAGAAGAAGAAGGGGGAAAGAGAAAGATGAAAGGGAAAACTGTGAAATTGATGAAGAGAGTTCTCCTCTATCTTATTACCAATATGACATATTGATGTACAGTTGTAATATTTGGCTTGGAGTTATTAGCCTTAAAAAAAATTGAAATGAAATGGCTCGGAAGAAGAAGGGGGAAGGAGAAAGAAGAAAGGGGAAACTGTGAAATTGATGAAGAGAGTTCTCCTTTATCTTATTACCAATATGACATATTGATGTACAGTTGTAATATTTGGCTTGTAGTTATTTGCCCTTAAAAAAATTGAAATGAAATGGCTCGGAGGAAGAAGGGGGATGGAGAAAGATGAAAGGAGAAACTGTGAAATTAATGAAGAGAGTTCTCCTCTATCTTATTACCAATATGACATATTGATGTACAGTTGTAATATTTGGCTTGTAGTTATTAGCCCTTAAAAAAAATTGAAGTGAAATGGCTCGGAAGAAGAAGGGGGAAGGAGAAAGATGAAAGGGGAAATTGTGAAATTGATGAAGAGAGTTTTTCTCTATCTTATTACCGATATGACATATTGATGTACAGTTGTAATATTTGGCTTGTAGTTATTAGCCCTTAAAAAAATTGAAATGAAATGGCTTTAAGATTTAAAAAAAAAAATTTGATCATTCTCAACAAAATAATTTTTAAAAAAAAATCATGACATAAAATTATCAAATGTTAAAAATGAAAACATCTTTTTTTTTAATAATCTTGCAAAAAATTACATTAAAATTTGATCTCTAAAATTTATTTTTCAGAATATATATTTAATATATAATTTTTTATTGTGTTAATTTTGATATAAGAGTTAGTTATGCACTACTATTGCAATCAATTAGCTTCATGGTATGCTACATTCCCTCCGTCTTCTTAGTATGCAACACGTCGAAGTGTTGCCTATTGTTTAGAATATACAACACGGTAAAATGTTGCCTATTAATTTGAATTAACTACCTACTAAAGTGTTATCTATCAGATTGATATGCAATCCTTGGAAACATTGCTTATTCTTCTAATTATGCAACCCATATCAATATGCAACTATTGAAAGGTTCTCTTTTTGGCTAAAATAAGGGTTGTTTTTGTAGTGAAAATACAAAAAAAAAACATGTATAATCATTTAATTATTAAATAAATTTGTACACAATAAAATTTAAAAAAGAGATAAATCCTCAGCTGAAATTCTTAAGAATTATAGGAACTTGAGACAAGGCATAGTTACCCAAATAAATAAATAAAAAAAACTCCTACAATTGCACAAATTCAGACAATAGACAATTTTTGCTTAATTTAGAAAGTTCATTTGAGTTAAGTCCTTGCCACAGACGACTATCTACGGTTACACATATGCAAAATGAATTATAATGCATATAATTTGAATTTAGTTCAGTAGTCAGCAGTAACTAGAGACTCAATTAATAGTAATTAGTGTAAGATGCATGGATCAGTTTCCAAATCTGTTTTGTCTTTGTGCAACAATGGAAAGAAGCCTGGAGACCCCTTGAGTCCAGATATCATAGTCCCCTTGATTTCTACACTCAATCTCTACAATTCCCCTTGTATCTGTCTTCAACCCAAAGTATTTCCGCTTTTTGCCATTATCAAGTAGTAGTAAGTCTCTGCAAATATCTAGCATAGCATCTGCAACTTCAAGATTACAAAGAATTTAGTATCTGTTTATGATCAGGATTATCCCCACATATAAGGAAAACAATGTTGTGACTTGTGAAGCCAAAGGTAGCTTACTCTTTTTCTTTTTGGTAATGGATCCTGCAACATGTCTGCTCTTCATTTTCAGCATCACCTGAAAAATTTACAAACCATGATGAACTGAAACAGATAAAGAATCCCATCATCAGGTGTGAATTCTTGAAAGGAAAAAAAATTACCTGGCCTATTTGATGTATGTAAACAAAAACTATTTTCCAGTGAAGATCACCTGCAGTTTTCATCATTATTCATTACTATGTCAAGTCATTTTGCCAACAAAATAAAATTGATTTAATACTAGCAGCAACATTTGTGATTGATGTTGTGTTACCTTTGCGGGTTCGTTTGAGTAATTCACTTCCCTTAGCAAGTAGCTCTTGGCTGCAGACGCCTAGAAAATTTTCTCCATTAAGAATCTCCCCACCATCACTTGTGCTGGTATTGTTGCTATTATTGTTATTGGTAATTGTAGTACCTTTGCCACAAATTCCAATCCTCCCCTGCCTTTCTTTAATGGTGTCACTGCAGCAATGTTCCATACCTCTTTCAATGCTCTTGCCTTCAGGGTAGCTGCTCCTCTTAGAGTTACAAACATTAATAATTAAGATCAGGGTCATCATTACTATCTCTTAGTGTCACACTACCCATGCCAACATGAAAACAAGACACATTTTGTCATATGAAGCGGCTTATTGACAATGCAACTATACTCTTGTTGATTCTTGACAGTGTCATCAAGGAGTGCTACCTGTTGCAGCTGCAGCGGTAAGAGTAGTGATATCATCTTAAGAGCTGACATTGACAGCTGAGCTAACCACAGAAGCTAGGTGATCACTCTCAGCCCCTATTGCCTCAGTAGCCTTGACGCACTGCGCGGCCACCAATGTGGCTGTAGAGGCCACAGCCATGCCAGTCTTGGCCATCCTCTCATCCTTGCTTGGTGCAGATGAAGCAGCCATTGCAGCCGCGATGGCTGCCACAACAGAAGCCACTGCAGCCACTAAGATGGTAGGATGCAACTAAGCGTTGTGAGTTCTTGTTTCTTGTTTCTTCTTCTCCCTCCTGTCTCTGGCCATGCTGGTAAGTCTGTGCAAATATCTAGCACAACAACTGCAAATTCAAGATTACAAAGAGTTTAATATCTATTTATGATCAGGATTATCCCTATATACAAGGAAAACAATGATGTGATTTGTGAAGCCAAAGGTAGCTTACTCTTTCTTTTTGGTAATGGTTCCTGCAACATGTCTGCTCTTCATTTTCAGCATCACCTGAAATTTTTACAAACCATGATGAACTAATACTAATAAAGAATTCCATCATCTGGTGTGAATTCTTGAAAGGAAAAAAAAATTACCTGCCTATATATATAGCAAATTATTGTCTCTTGAAAACTTTACAATGACCAGACAGAAAAAAGAAAGTAAAGACACAATAAAATTCAGTTTCATCTACTAGTTTTTGCCCTTCAGTGATGTAGCAGAATTCCTGCACATTCGAGGGTTAATTTCCTCATACTTCCTGAACATTGAGAAGTGAAAAAGCAATAATTAATTAATTAATCAATTAATTAGAATTATGAAGTTTGATAAGATATATGATAAAGAAAGGCGTTGAATGAATGCCTACGATGCAATGAGCATGGAGAAAACACCGATAAACTGAAGTACCGAGCATGGAGAAGCAGAGTTTATACATAGGAATTTATCAATGTAAAAAATGGAGAGAAAAAGAATCTCTACTGCACACAACACATCACTAATTGGCTTGCTTTATTTTCATAAAAGTTTAAAGTATAAAAGTTTTTACCACTAACATGAATTTAAGTATACTGAGAGTTGAAGAACTTGTCAAGAAACTCTCTTGAACTTTGCTGAATCTATCAACCCCTTCCTCCTCCCTGAAGAAGTAAGTTTAGTTACGCAGAGAAAAAGAAAAAGTGAAGGTAATTGGAAGCATTGTGAAAAACCTAGTAGTAAATTGATTGAACTGGAAGCATTCTCGGCCAACTCCAACACCTACAATAACTATGAATCTAATGTTAAGTTCCCTAACTTGAGATTCCACCACCAATAATTAAAATTTTCAAGCCCTAAAATTGACATTATTTATTGATTAAAGCACAGGCAGGCGAATACACAATAACAATAAAACATTGCAATGATTAATAGGATCATAATTAATTAAACAGTAATTTCTCATAAAAGAAGAAAAAATTTTATTACCAAAATTTCTCATCAACTTCAGCCATAACAAAGCTGAGTAAAGTAAGGAGCCTATCTGTGATGAAAAGAGCACGGGCACCACGGGAGAGCAGAGCATACCAGCACCCAGCCAGGGACCAAGCAAAACGTCGCAAGTAGAACAAGGCGAGCAAATTGGAATCGAGCAGAGAAAAGTTCAGAAGCTCAAAATGCAGAGCGACTAACACTACGGCGATGCGAGCAATGACGAGTACGAAGGCGCACGAGCAGCAACAAGCACGACGGCGCGCGAGCAGAGACAAGCACGACGGCGACGCTAGCAAAGAGGAAGACAACTTCAGAAGCAACGATGAGAAAATGCAAAGCAGCGACGAGCACGACGGCGATGCGAGCAGAGAGGAACACAACTTCACAAGCAACGATGAGGAAATTGAACAAACGAGGGTAAATCGCGCATCAATAAAATTTCGAAATGGTTGGGGTTAGGCCGTTAGGTTTCTAATTAAAAATAAGGCTACTTGTTTGGGCGCCGTTATTTTCATAAAAAGATCCTTTTTTTATTTTTTAGTATGTTTGATAAATTTTTAGTAGTAAAAGTAAAAGCATTAGAAAAATAAAAAATATTTTTTTTTGAGAAGTTGTAATTTATATTTTTTCTTAAAAGATATTTTTCTCTTGAAAAAAGATATTTTTCATGTAATAAATAAATAAAAAAGTATTTTTATATTTGTTACGGTAGGTAACCAGAGATTAATGGGCTGGATGGCGTTGGTTGGCCCAAGCGTATGAAGGAGGAGGCTTGCAAGTGGATCTACAACTTGGGGACCTCCGTCCGACTTGTGCGCATGGAAGAATGGGGGGTGGTACCTGCAAAGACACTCCAATGCCTAAGTCAGCAAGGGTGTGAGCGGGTCTAGAGAGTATTGGGACTTAGAGATACCTGAGGGGTGTCAGTGTATTTATAGTGGTGAGCCAATAACCACCGCTGAAGTAGTTTCGCCTTTCAAGGGAAATAACCGTCCCTTTATCTTAGGGAGGTTAAGATATGGCTCCTGGAAGTGGTTAGAGAGATTCTAGGGGCAGTTATCCTCTTGAGGGAGGGTTTGTCTGCCAGCTAATCCTCGTACCGACTTCTTTAGAGCAAGTCGTGAAGATAGCCAACTTCGAGGTATCTGGTCGGTGTGATGAAAGGCTCAACTCTTTTGGGTTGGGCCTTTTTCTTAGATCCTGGGCCTTAGTGTTGGGCCAGGGTATGAACAGTGCCCCTACTCGAGTCCAATTTCTCTTCAAGATTTGGGTTCGAGTATTCTACTCGGGGTTGTAGCCGACTTGTTGGAGGACCGACGTGATGGTTTGTAACCGATGTGACTTTTCGTGACCTTTTGGTTCTGACAGTTACGTCTAATCAAGGGTCGCGTCCGTTACGGATTTGCGTAGGGATTGATGGCCTTGGTAACAGTGCATTCTTATTAATGACTACTCCGTTTTTACCATTATGCCCCTAGCATGTTTATAAATACTTTCCCTCTCCTTCGTTATTTCGTTTCTGCGATTTGAAATTTTCTCTTCTACTTTGCTTGTTTGTGGTGCAATCTCTGTTTGAAGGCTTTCATCTTCCTTTCCTTTTACACCCAGACAAAGGTTAGTCATTTCTTCTCTTTTCTACGAAAAAATGCTTCTGGCTTTCATGTTTTAGAGAGAAGTTGGTTTGTAGGTTCTGACTCCGTATTCCCCTTAGAGACCATGTTTTTTATTTTTCTTTTTCTTTTTCCTTTGTAGGTTTTTCTCACCTTTTAGGAAAAATAATGGCCTCTGTAGACATTCTTGCTCAGTGGGTTGATGTCACTGTATTAGGAGAGGAACCTTTGGTGGATGCCGAATTTATCACCCACCTTCGCACTCATCACAGGCTTTGTACGTCTGAGGAGGATGAGCCGAAATATGAGTTAGTGGCCCCGGGTCCGGAGGATCGGGTGTGTTTTGAGAGGGCCACTGAGGCGGCCCCTCATTTCTTCTTCATGTACGAGAGTATGATTACCCGTTTGGGTGTTTTTCTTCCCTTTTCCAACTTTGAAGTTGATGTTTTACGCCACTGCCGAGTTGCTCCTACTCAGCTTCATCCCAACTCTTGGGATTTTTTGAAAATTTACCAGTTCATCAGTCATGCCCTGGAATTTCCGATGTCTTTGAGGATTTTTTTCTATCTCTTCCATATGACCAAGCCCTTTAGTGGACAAAATATAAACAGCAATGTGTGTCCTTCCGAGCTATCCAAGGTCGGAGGGTTTTCACTCTTTTTGATGAATCTTTTCATGACTTCAAAAATTACTTTTTCAAAGTGCAAGCTGTAGAGGGTCACCACCCCTTTTTTCTGAATGATGACTCTTCTCCTCGCTTTCCTCTATATTGGCTGGAGGCCTCCCCTTGTGATAAATATGGCCTGAATGACCTGGATGAAGTGGAGGCAGCCATTGTGGGGTTCCTCCGAGAAGTGTGGGGGAGGGCCCCATATTTGGACACTAAAAAGTTTCTCCAGGGGTCTCCGACCTTTGTCCAGGCACAATTAGGTGGCTTTTTCTTGCTTATTAAATTTCTGACTTGTCTGACTTGCTTTTCCGACTTGTCTAATCTATTGGTTGTTACTTGCAGAGATGGCGAAGAGGAATTCGAATGAGTCTTACCAGAGGGTGCAGGAAGCTAAAGCGAGGTCCCGGGCCAGGACTGGTGGTGCCAAGGCGGTTATCCCTCCTCCTCCCCCTCCTCCTCGAAATTTGGGGACTCCTTCAGAGTCCATTGTGATTTCAGCTTTTTCTCAGCCACCCCCCTCTCCCCGACCTTCTCCTGATCCAGAGAGGAAGAAGCGCAAGGCTTTGGAGCCTGGCTCTTCTTTAGAAGGTGAGGTTAAAATTGATGCTCCTGCATTCATCCGGAAATACATCTATCCCCATACTCGTATAGGTATGGATGATGTTTCTGTCCGAAACCACCTTACCTCTCTGGCTGAGGAGAGTATCAGGGCGGCGGGGGTCTGTACCAAGCTCTTAGATATCTTTGAGAAGGCCCCTCTTAGTTCTTTGGGTTCAACCTCGAAGGTTGAAGAGCTAGAGGGAAGACTTCTCATGTATTAGGAGCATGAGAAGGAGTTGAAGAAGGAAGTTACCAAATTGAGGGAGGAGAGAGATAACCTTCGGGAGAAGGAGAGCAAGCTGCAGGCTCAGTGCAACATGGAGGTGGGCCTAAGGAAGACTGCCCAGGAGAGTTACCAGAGCTTGTTCGAGGACCTTGTGGGGGTTAGAAAAGATTTGTTGAATGCTCGGGCTGCCTACGCCGAGTTGGAGGACTCCATTGCTGAGGGATCTGAGGAAGCTTGGAGGATTTTTAAGGATCAGGTCGGAGTCATTGCCCCCAACTTGGATCTTTCCCCTTTAGACCCCGACAAGGTTGTGATTGATGGGGCCATTGTTTATCCCCCAGCTCCTCAGGTTGTCTCCGAGTCAGAGTTGAAGACTTGGGGGCAAAGAATCATTGAGTCCCCTCCTCGTTCGGAGGATGCTCCGAGTTCCTCAAAGCCCCAAGGTTCCTTATTTCCGACTCCTATGGATACTTCTCTCCCTGGCCCTGAAGTTGCTCCGACTACTCTTCCTGGCTCTGGTGGTGATCCGTCTACTCCTCTGCAAAAATAATTTTTGTTGGCTATATGGGGGCCCAGCCTGTGGGTCCCCCCTTTTTTAAACTCTTTATGTTTGTTTGTTGGTGGTGGTGTTTGTTGAACAATTTCTTCTGGCCTTTTAAGGCCGTAAACGAAAAATACCCTTTTTGATAAGGGTTTAAGTTAACAAAATAAATACCCTTTTTTGGATAAGGGTTTGATGTTAATAAATACCCTTTTTTGGATAAGGGTTTAAATTACCTTATGTGTGCCTGCTTTTTTGATAGTGATTTTTCGAACTCTCCTTGATCTTTTCTAAAAAAACCTTTTCTTTGGCTTGTCTGTCTTTCTGCACCTTTTTGTTTTAAGGATTTTAAAGACAGCTTTCTGATCTTTTCCTGGGTTTTTCGATCTCTTTTGTTCATTCCTCGTACTCAATTTTGTTTTATTGAGTTTTTATGACTTAGGTTATTTTTGCGATGCGTTTCTTTATTTCTCGGCTTTTCCGACTTGTAAGTCAGATATTTTCCGAGTTTATTACGATCAACTTTTATAACCTCTTTACACCGACTTGTACCTCGTCGTTTTATCCTGACGACCATCAAGGTCGGTTCATGGGATTTTCACGTTTTGTCGAGCTTAAGTCGGCGCGTTTCGTCGAGAGAAAAAGAAAACAAAGAAGGAATTTATAAGAGATATTTGTAAGATGAAAAAGATCTTTATTAATTGGGGAGGTACCTTATTGCTACTAAGGGTTTTTGACAATCTATTTCCCTTAGCCTCTACTATGATGCCTCGTTAAAAACCCTTCTCCAGAAAAAACCCTTTGATTTTTGGGAAAAAATCATGAAGTTGGGAAAAGAGTACATCAGGGAGTAGAGTTCGCTTTTAACTGTAGTACCTTTTCATATTACAAGCATGCCACGACCTTGGTAACTCGGTGCCGTTTAAGTCGGTCACCTTGTAATAACCTTTTCTTAAGACCTCATTGATTTTGTAAGGTCCCTTCCAATTTGCAGCGAGTTTTCCTTCCCCTGATTTGTTGACTCCAATGTCGTTTCTGATCAAGACCAAGTCATTCGGGGTGAATGTTCTTCGAATGACTTTTTTGTTGTACCTTGTAGTCATCCTTTGCTTCAACGCTGCTTCTCTTATCTGGGCTTCTTCTCGGACTTCGGGGAGCAAGTCGAGCTCCTCTTTGTGCCCCTGTATGTTTCCGATCTCGTCATGGAAAATTACTCTTGGGATTTGTTCGTTGACTTCTATTGGTATCATGGCTTATACACCATAGACTAGTCGGAAAGGCGTTTCTCCAGTGGCGGACGGGGGGATTGTCCTGTAAGCCCATAGCACTTGTGGGAGCTCTTCGGCCCAGGCTCCTTTTGCATCTTGTAATCTTTTCTTCAGCCCTGCCAGTATGATTTTGTTGGCTGCCTCGGCTTGCCCATTGGCTTGCGGATGCTCCACCGAGGTGAACTGGTGTTTGATTTTCATACTAGCTACTAGGCTTCTAGAGGTAGAGTCGGTGAACTGGGTTCCATTATCTGTAGTAATGGAATAGGGTATCCCATATCTTGTGATGATATTTTTGTATAGGAACCTCCGACTTCTCTGTGCGGTGATGGTGGCCAATGGTTCTGCTTCTATCCATTTTGTGAAGTAATCTATTCCCACGATCAGGTATTTGACCTGTCCTGGCGCCTGGGGAAAAGGACCTAATAAGTCCATTCCCCATTTCGCAAAGGGCATGGAGAAGTGATGCTGATGAGCTCCTCCGGGGTAGCCACGTGGAAATTTGTATGCATCTGGCATGGTTGACACTTTTTCACAAATTTGGTTGTATCTTTCTGCAAGGTCGGCCAGTAGAATCCAGCTCAGATCACTTTCCTGGCTAATGACCTTGCTCCGAGATGATTTCTGCAGATCCCACTATGGACTTCCTCTAACACCTCGGTGGTTTTTGAGGTCGGTACGCACTTTAACAATGGTGTTGATATCCCCCTCCTGTAGAGAATATTTTTCACCAAGGTGTAGTGTTGTGCTTCCCTCCAGATTTTCTTGACCTCTTTCTCCTCCTTCGGGAGGATGTCGAATTTCATGTATTCGACCAAGGGGTTCATCCATCCGAGGCTTAATCCGACTACCTCAAGGACCTCTTGTTTGTCTTTTTCTTTTACTATGGAGGGTTCCTGGAGAGTTTCCTGGATCAGGCTTCTGTTATTCCCTCCTGGCTTGGTACTTGCTAACTTGGATAGGGCGTCTGCTCTGCTATTTAGATCCCGAGTTATGTGTTTGACCTCGGTTTCTGCAAAGCGCCCAAGGTGTTCCAAGTTTTTTCCAAGTACTTCTTCATATTTGGGTCCTTTGCCTGATACTCTCCACTTATCTGGGAGGTCACCACTTGCGAGTCGCTGTATATCATCACCTTTGTAGCACCGACTTCTTCCGCCAGCTTCAATCCAGCAATCAAGGCTTCATACTCTGCCTGATTATTTGAAGCTGGGAATTCAAATTTGAGGGAAACATCTATCTGGGTTCCTCTTTCATCCACCAGTATTATGCCTGCACCGCTTCCTGTTTTGTTTGAGGACCCATCTACATAGAGTTTCCATGTAGTTGGTTTTTTCTCGTGGTCTCCTGCGTATTCTGCAATGAAGTCGGTAAGGCACTGGGCTTTAATCGCCGTCCGAGTTTCATACTTCAAGTCGAACTCGGAGAGCTCTATTGCCCATTGAACCATTCTCCCTGCAACATCCATCTTAAAGACTCGTGAGAGATCTGACAAGAGGTCAACTTCTTTTTCGGTTTTCACCAACATGTCATCGACGTATACTTCCATTAGGCTTCCAAGGTGAGAGGCGAACACCTTATTCATCAACCTCTGGTATGTGGCCCCTGCATTTTTCAATCCAAATGGCATGACCACGTAGCAGAAATTAGCTCTGGGCGTGATGAATGATGTTTTCTCCTGGTCCGGCTCATACATCGGGATTTGGTTATACCCCGAGTAGGCATCCATGAACGACAAGTATTGATATCCCGAGCTAGAGTCTACTAGGGTATCAATACTTGGTAGTGGATAAGGGTCCTTGGGACATGCCTTATTTAAGTCGGTGTAGTCGACACACATTCTCCATTTGCCATTTTGCTTCTTGACTAGCACTACATTTGCTAGCCATGTTGGATATTTAACTTCTCTAATGAAGCCGGCTTCTAGGAGTGCCTGTACTTGCTCTTCTACTACCAGGGCTCGTTCCGGGCCGAGCTTGCGTCTTCTTTGTTGTACAAGTCGAGACCCCGAGTAGACCGAAAGCTTGTGGGACATGAGCTCGGGGTCTATCCCTGGCATGTCGGAAGCCTTCCAGGTGAAGAGATCGGAGTTGTCTCTTAGGAGCTTAGTCAACCCTTGTTTTAGGGTTTCCCCTAGGTTGGCTCCTATGTGAGTATGTTTCCCTTCCTCTTCGCCAATCTGTATCTCCTCAGTTTTTTCTCCTGGCTGTGGTCGTAGCTCTTCTCTAGCCCTTGCACCTCCGAGTTCTATTGTGTGGACTTCTCGGCCCTTTCCTCTCAGGTTTAGGCTTTCATTGTAGCATTTCCTTGCCAATTTCTGGTCCTCCCTTACCGTTGCTATTCCCGCTGAGGTCGGGAATTTCATACAAAGGTGGGGAGTGGATACCACTGCTCCGAGTCGATTAAGGGTAGCTCTGCCGATTAAAGCATTATATGCTGACCCTACATCGATGACTATGAAGTCTATACTCAGAGGTTTTGATTTTTCCCCTTTTCCAAAAGTGGTGTAGAGGGGTAAAAATCCCAGTGGCTTTATTGGCGTGTCGCCTAGTCCGTATAAGGTGTCGGGGTAAGCTCTCAACTCTTTCTAATCCAACCCTAGTTTATCAAAAGCGGGCTTAAAAAGGATGTCCGCTGAGCTTCCTTGGTCTACTAGGGTTCTGTGGAGATGGGCATTTGCTAGGATCATAGTTATTACCACTGGATCATCGTATCCAGGGATTATTCCTTGCCCATCTTCTTTTGTGAATGAAATAGTAGGGAGGTCAGATGACTCTCCTCCGACCTGGTATACTCTCTTGAGATGCCTTTTGCGAGAAGATTTGGTGAGTCCCCCTCCCGCGAATCCCCCTGAGATCATATGGACATGTCTCTCCGGAGTCTGCGGTGGTGGGTATCTTCTATCCATATCGTCTCACTTTCTCTTGCCGTGACTGTCCGACCTTTCTATGAGATATCTGTCAAGCCGACCTTCTCTAGCCAGCTTTTCTATCACATTTTTAAGGTCGTAGCAGTCATTTGTGGAGTGACCATATATCTTATGGTACTCACAGTAGTCGTTGCGGCTCCCCCTTTTTTTATTTTTAATGGGTCTGGGGGGTGGCAGCCTTTCCGTATTACAAATCTCTCTGTATACATCCACTATGGAGACTTTTAGAGGAGTATAAGAGTGATATTTTCTTGGTTTCCCTCTCCCTCTCTTTTGCTAAGGGAAAGTGCCCGGGTCGCCAACTCAGGTCTCTCAACTTGGCATTTTCCTCCATGTTGATGTACTTTTCAGCTCTTTCTTGTACATCACTTAAGGAGATGGGGTGTCTTTTTGATATGGACTGTGAGAAGGGACCTTCTCTGAGTCCATTGACTAATCCCATTATGACTGCCTCGGTGGGCAGGTCTTGAATCTCTAAACATGCTTTATTGAACCTTTCCATATAGGCTCGTAAGGATTCTCCGACCTCCTGCTTTATTCCCAGGAGGCTTGGTGCATGTTTTACTTTGTCTTTCTAGATAGAGAACCTCATCAAGAACTTCCTTGAGAGGTCTTTAAAACTAGTAACCGACCTCGGGGGGAGGCTGTCGAACTACTTCATATTTAAGTCGGTATAGTCGACACACATTCTCCATTTGCCATTTTGTTTTTTGACTAGCACTACATTGGCTAGTAGGGTGTCAATACTTGGCAGTGGATAAGGGTCCTTGGGACATGCCTTATTTAAGTCGGTATAGTCGACACACATTCTCCATTTGCCATTTTGTTTTTTGACTAGCACTACATTGGCTAGCCATGTTGGGTACTTGACTTCTCTGATGAAGTCGGCTTCTAGGAGTGCCTGTACTTGCTCTTCTACTACCAGGGCTCGTTCCGGGCCGAGCTTGCGTCTTCTTTGTTGTACGGGTCGGGACCCCGAGTAGACCAAAAACTTGTGGGACATGAGCTCGGGGTCTATCCCTGGCATGTCGGAGGCCTTCCAGGCGAAGAGATCGGAGTTATCTCTTAGGAGCTTAGTCAACCCTTGTTTTAGGGTTTCCCCTAGGTTGGCTCCTATGTGAGTATTTTTTTCCTTCCTCTTCGCCTACCTGTATCTCCTCGTTTTTTCCTCCCGACTGTGGTCGCAGCTCTTCTCTAGCCCTTGCACCTCCGAGCTCTATTGTGTGGACTTCTCGGCCTTTTCTTCTCAGGTTTAGGCTTTCATTGTAGCATTTCCTTGCTAATTTCTGGTCTCCCCTTACCGTTGCTATCCCCGCTGAGGTCGGAAATTTCATACAAAGGTGGAGAGTGAAAACCACCGCTCTGAGTCGATTAAGGGTAGCTCTGCCGATTAAAGCGTTATATGCTGACCCTACATCGATGACTATGAAGTCTATATTCAGAGTTTTTGATTTTTTCCCCTTTTCCAAAAGTGGTGTGGAGGGGCAAAAATCCCAGTGGCTTTATTGGCGTGTCACCTAATCCGTACAAGATGTCGGGGTAGGCTCTTAACTCTTTTTTATCCAACCCTAGTTTGTCAAAGGCGGGCTTGAAAAGAATGTCCGCTGAGCTTCCTTGGTCTACTAGGGTTCTATGGAGATAGGCATTTGCTAGGATCATAGTTATTACCACTGGGTCATCATGTCCAGGGATTATTCTTTGCCCATCTTCTTTTGTGAATGAAATGGTAGGGAGGTCGGATGACTCTCCTCCGACCTGGTAGACTCTCTTGAGATGCCTTTTGCGAGAGGATTTGGTGAGTCCCCCTCCCGCAAACCCCCCTGAGATCATATGGATATGTCTCTCCGGAGTCTGTGGTGGTGGGTCTCTTCTATCCATATCATCTCGCTTTCTCTTCCCATGACTGTCCGACCTTTCTATGAGATATCTGTCAAGCCGACCTTCTCTAGCTAGCTTTTCTATCACATTTTTAAGGTCATAGCAGTCGTTTGTGGAGTGACCATATATTTTATGGTACTCGCAGTAGTCGCTGCGGCTCCCCCCTTTTTTATTTTTAATGGGTCTGGGGGGTGGCAGCCTTTCAGTATTACAAATCTCTCTGTATACATCCACTATAGAGACCTTTAGAGGAGTATAAGAATGATATTTCCTTGGTCTATCGAGACCGAGTTCTTCCTTCTTCTTGGTTTCCCTCTCCCTTTCTTTTGTTGAGGGAGGGTGCCCAGGTCGCCAACTCGGGTCTCTCAGCTTAGCATTTTCCTCCATGTTGATGTACTTTTCAGCTCTCTCCTGTACATCACTTAAGGAGGTGGGGTGTCTTTTAGATATGGACTGTGAGAAGGGACCTTCTCTAAGCCCATTGACTAACCCCATTATGACTGCCTCAGTGGGCAGGTCTTGGATTTCTAGACATGCTTTATTGAACCTTTCCATGTAGGCTCGTAAGGATTCTCCGACCTCCTGCTTTATCCCCAGGAGGCTTGGCGCATGCTTTACTTTGTCTTTCTGAATAGAGAACCTCATCAAGAACTTCCTTGAGAGGTCTTCAAAACTGGTGACCGACCTTGGGGGGAGGCTGTCGAACCACTTCATCGCTGCTTTCGACAAGGTTGTCGGAAAAGCTTTGCATCGCGTTGCATCAGAGGCATCAGCCAGATACATCCGGCTTTTAAAGTTGCTCAAATGATGCTTCGGATCTGTGGTTCCGTCGTAGAGGTCCATATCGGGGCTTTTAAAGTTTCTTGGAACTTTTGCCCTCATTATGTCCTCACTGAAAGGATCTTCCCCCCCTAAGGGCGACTCTTCTCTATCGTCACGGGAGTTCCGACCTTTGAGGGAGGATTCCAACTTTAAGAGTTTTTTCTCTAACTCTTTTCGTCGATCCATCTCCTCTCTTAGGTGCTTTTCTATCTCCCTTTGTCGCTCCCGTTCCTGTTCTAGTTGTTCCAAACGACTTTGGTGGACATGGACTAATCCCATAAGTTCAGTTGCGTGGGACTGTCCGTCTTTCTCCGAGTCGCGCCCTTCTGAGGAATTCACCTTCGGAGTTTTGACTCTGGAGGTACCCTCTCTGTGTTGATCGTTGGTTCCCTGGTGGAGGGTTAGGTCCACGTCATTATTTCCGGTGTTCGGATTCTCTTGTTCGGAATCCGTCTCCACATGACCCTCCTCAGGGGATCTGTCCGCCATCACTGGTTGATCTCTCGGGTCCCCGGCAACGGCGCCAATGTTACGGTAGGTAACCAAAAATTAATGGGCTGGATGGCATTGGTTGGCCCAAGCATATGAAGGAGGAGGCTTGCAAGTGGATCTACAACTTGGGGACCTTCGTCCGACTTGTGCGCATGGAAGAATGGGGGGTGGTACCTGCAAAGACACTCCAATGCCTAAGTCAGCAAGGGTGTGAGCGGGTCTAGAGAGTATTGGGACTTAGAGATACCTGAGGGGTGTCAGTATATTTATAGTGGTGAGCCAATAACCACCACTGAAGTAGTTCCGCCTTTCAAGGGAAATAACCGTCCCTTTATCTTAGGGAGGTTAAGATATGGCTCTTGGAAGTGGTTAGAGAGATTATAGGGGCAGTTATCCTCTTGAGGGAGGGTTTGTCTGCCAGCTAATCCTCGTACCGACTTCTTTAGAGCAAGTCGTGAAGATAGCCGACTTCGAGGTATCTGGTCGGTGTGATGAAAGGCTCAACTCTTTTGGGTTGGGCCTTTTTCTTAGATCCTGGGCCTTAGTGTTGGGTCAGGGTATGAACAATATTGTTATACCCAAATATAATTGATAGATAAAAAAATCTTTTTGTATGAGATATCCAAACATAAAATTACTTTTACTTTTCCATAAGTTCTTTTAGAAAAAAATAACTCAAAAAAAAATCTTTTCTTAGAAGCTCATCCAAACAAGCTCTTAGAATTTTGTTTTGAAATCAGTAAATAATATATAAACTATAAAGATGTATTCTGTGCTAAGTTAAAAAAAAAAAGAAAAAGTAATTTTTGTTAAAATATTTGGAGAGAAGATCAAAATTTTAGGTGCAAAATTTTAATTTATTTTTGGCAACATTTATAATGAGAAGCTTATTACAAATTTATGAACAAGACTTATAAAGTGTAATATAAATATCACAAATATTGCTGGTTTAATTTACAAAAAGAACACTTCTTACATGTACTTTAATTGAACAAAGGGGACATTTATGATGTGTTGTTAAAAAAGAATTGTAATAGTTTTATTTTTATATAACAACTATTAAGTATTGTCTTTAATTAGTTTAAATAACATTTTTTAGTATTATTTGCCATACATGTTTCAATAAATAAAAAATATTGTAGGGAATTTTATAAACAGGGTAAAAGTCATTGGTACCGACTCCTCCAAAAATATTAAACTTGTTATTTACTATTTAGTTATCATGCCATTCTTATATTTTTCAACTAATTTTTTTTTGAGTTAATTGTTAAACTAATTTCCAAAAGATCGTGTGTGTCAATTTATTAATTGAAATATTATACATGTCAAATTGAATCTTAAAAAAATATAACTATAAATCATATTAGTTATTTTAGTAATTAAATGATGACATATTATTTGATGATAGGTGATAAACATTTATTTTGATATATCTCATTCTGATGGATAGCATTAAAGCAGAATCTTGTATCCATGAACCAGCATCATTGTGTTTAAGAAAATGTTGCTCTGCCTAAAATGAAAACTGCAAAACGGATTCCATGTTAATCGCAAAGGGCTGAATGAGAAAGAAAAATTCCTATAGAAAAGTAATCATTGATGCTTCACAATATTGTGTCTACTTACCGTTTCTTCAACTATTACTCCTCTTAAACCACTGAACTCGCAGTGAATTGGGGTTTCAGAGCTGATTCTCCCAGAAATGCTAACAACCAAGGGTAAGATTTCCGCATCTAACAGTTGTGCTGGAAAGCGAAGAAATCCGAAGCAAGGTCACAAATCACAAGAGCACATATTGCATCACTAATTACGAAGTAGCAAGTAGAAATGCACATCAACTCTACATTAATAAGAAGTATCATTACAGGTAATTTACTAAAAGAAACAAGTATTGTAAAGAGTAAATTAATGATAAATATGATATCACAGACACCAATATCATAGATAATGTCTGAAGCATACAACAAAATGTCGTTACCAAAATGGTTACAATAAAAATTTGCATGTTGCAACAAAAAAGCTTAGCAAAAATGAGGTGAACACAAGAGAAAATGGATGATAAACAAAGAAGTCATACAAGGCCAATGTTCAATAGCAACAACTGCTTTCCAGTCATATGCAAAACCAAAATTCCTAGAAGCTACAATTAGAAAAATTAATCAAGGTTAAGAAAGATGATACAAGTAACAAAAATAATTTATACCGAATGTATTATTTTATTATATCTAATTTAATTATAATTAAATTTTAGTTAAATTTTTAAATTTTTAATTTTATTGGTTCGTCACAAATTCGGTCCTAAGAACCTTCGTTATTTCTTATCATTCCATCAAAGATCATATTACTAGATATATAATTAAATTGGGTTGGTCTAGTAATTAGTTCACTAATATATTTAAGTAAGTATTGGAATTCGAATTCTGTCTTATACATGTAGCAATTTATTAGTCAATAATAAATCTTTAAATAGAACTTAGTACCACAGTTGTAAATTAATTCTTGGTTTAGAAGATGCGATAAAGAAAATTACTATAAAAAAATTACTATATATATTCACGCACATATTAATTCCTCCCTGTTAACTCAGTTTCAATCCACACACACACATTGCAATTTGTTTATTATTAGATAGATCAGTGGATAGATCAAATCAACTGAATAATTAATCATGTTTGTTTGCCGGGTGACAGGTCGGGTGAACGAGGTGGAAAGAGATGTGGGAAATCTGGACCTGGTTGAGGAGTGGATGGACCTCCTGGGTTTGTGCTGAGAAGTGGATGGCTGAGATCTCACGAGTCACGACCTCCCGAGGTGTGGTGTTGGAGAGGGGCGCCGTCTATGGGAATCCGTACAGATGGCAGTAAGGTGAGGGATAGTGACGTACCTCGGGGAGGGGTAGGGCCCTCCCCCTATATACTCTGGATCTAGGGCGGGTCCCACAAGAGCAGACCCGCCTTCTAGGAAGTTTCCTTTCCCCCCAGCTGTCAGGTGCTGTGCTGGAGGGGTGGAGGTGTCAGGTGGTTTTCCCAGTTCGGGTTGTCCGTTGGGTCGGCCGACTGGACCGGGGCATGCTCTGGCTGGGCCGGGCCGGAACAGTGCCCCCAACGCGCCAGCTATAGCCGTGAGCGCCGTTGTTAGTGCATTCTGATCAGTTGTATCGTCGTTGGGTCGGCCGCTCGTGATTGGAGCGTGCCCCCTACGCGCGATCTAGTTTCACCGTTTCACGGAGGCGCTATTTGTCGGCTCGTTCTTCGCACCTGCAATTAAGTGCATTTATGACTGATTTGAAGGCGAGAGAAAAGTCCATTTTACCCCTGACCTTCGCGCTTCTCCATGGCAGTTACTCTTTTGCTTTGGTTTCCTTTTCTCTCCCTCGCGCTTTCTCTTCTTGTTTCCTAACTACTACCACAAACTTCTCATTTCCCTTCTACATTCTCTGAAGCTCTTCATTTGAGATTGGTCCAGCAAAATTTCTTCAAAGTTTCACTCCTTTCGATCATCATTTTCCAGGGGAGTTGTTCCTTCTTTTCATGTTTCTTAACTTTGCTGTGTGTTTATGTTGCCTGTGTGATATTCCTTGTTCATGCCTATCTAAATTAGGTGTAGGGTTTGCATGTTTAACAACGCTAGGTAGATATTAGGGGGTTGCCATTTAGGTTCCTGATTTTTTATTTTCACTTAGCTGTAGATTTAGCCTTGGCTTAACTGTAGATAGGCTCACTGTAGCGTTTTAGTGTTAGTTCCTGTTTTTCCGACCTACTGGCCTTACGGTCTGACCTTGAGTGGTGCCCCCACTGTAGGTATGGCGCAACTTCCTCTTCCAGGACCCCGTGTTGACAGATATGCCTGGGTCACCTCTTACGTGAAGGGTACTCCTTCACAAATAACCTTAGAGGAGCTCACGGAGTTCCGCCTTCGCGACCAGCTATGTGGGGGAGGTGACGAGGAGGGGTGTTACGAGGTGTTTGTTCCCGCTGCCCACGAGTGCATATGCCAGCTTAAGTCCACTACAATACACAACAACCCATTAGCTTGGTAAAAGTAATATATAATTGCCAAACAATTTTACAACAATTCACAAGCATATAATGAGAAATAATGACTCAAATAAATTTTCAACACCAAGTAAAAAGGAAAAAGAAAGAGAAAGAAAATATGGATAATGAAAGTAAAAAGAAAAGAAAAGAAGATAACATATAAAAATAAGGAGAATAATAGAAAAGTAGGGGGGAAGAAGAAAAGAAAACCTCGTTAATGGAGGAGAGAGAGAGAGAGAGAGAGGAGAAACGGCAACACAACCAGTCGACCACTCACCTATATAACCTCTACCCATCTCCCGATCACCCATTAAAAGATGAGGGTTAATATTGTTTTTGTTAAAAATGGCCAGCAACACATCAGCAATATTCTTATCTCGCTGAGTAAGGCCCTTGTACATAACCTTCGTAAAAGTGTTGGACTCGGCTCCGAAACTCTAGTAAGTCGGAATCCATCGCTCCCCTTCCAGAGTTAACCAGAAAGGATGGTGACCTTCGGTAGGTCGGACCTTAAAGATCTTATCTTTAAAAAATATTTGGTCCTACAAAAGCAGTCAAGTGAAAGTACTAACTAGAACAACTACTACAACAAAGAACTAAAGATAACACCCCATCTTTTTCCAATAGCTATCTATGCCCGTGTCCTTTCTTGTGTGCATTGACAGAGCTTTTCTTTGATCTACCAGTTGCCACTGTCCATTTTTGACTGGATCAACAACACAGTCCTCTTTGACATGGCCGGTAGCACCGCACTTTTCACAGTGTAAGTTTTGTGATCCATCTTTAGGAACCGCGGAAAATGGCAGTCCATTATCGTCAAGTACATGAATATTTATGGCACGTGTCTCGTCTGAATTATCTTTGGCAAGGGTGTACTGAACTTCTGTGGAAATCTCAAGAATAGGATGATCAAGTTGATCCTCTCCGGAAAAGGAAAGATGGTCCCTGTTGTCATATGGTATTATTACCCCTTGTTGATTCCGATCGTACACAGACACTCTCCCGTAGAGAGGTTTATTCAAGTATTCCGACATGTTTTAAGAAAATAGAGGAAGAAAAAAGTATAGAAGGGTATATAGACTTAAGAGAGCAGAAGGAGGAAAAAGAAGGGAAAAATTTGTTAGTTATATCATAAAGAGTGCGAGAGTAGAAGAGAGGAAGAAGAAGGGGAAGTTGGTAAGTTATATCATAAAGAGTGCGAGAGTAGAAGGAGAAAGATGAAAGGAAAAATCTAGAAATTGATATGATTTAAAAGATCTCATCTATGTTACCAATATGACATATTGCTGTACAGTTGTAATATTTGGCTTGTAGTTATTAGTCCTTAAAAGAAATTGAAATGAAATGGCTTTAAGATTTTTTTAAAAAAAATTGATCATTCTCAACAAAATAATTTAAAAAAAAATTATTTGACATAAAATTATCAAATATTAAAAATGAAAACATCTTTTTTTTTTAAATAATCTTGCTAAAAATTACATTAAAATTTGATCTCTAAAATTAATTCAGAATATATTTAATATATAATTTTTTATTATATTTTTAAATTTTAAATAGATTTATTCATCATTAATTTTTTTTCTATTATTTTTATCAATTATGTGAATTTTTTATATAATTTTAGTCATTTAACTGTATAATTTTGATATAAGAGTTAGTTATGCACTACTATTGCAATTGCTGATTCTCGTTCTTTAAATGACGCTATCTCGAGGAACACATCTAAAGGCGAGCCGTAATGGCCTCATCTTCAGTAGGCTCCTCCAATTTTTTTTTCGATTTCTTTTAACGTTGTACTGACCATCGTTCTTTAAATGACGCTATTTACTGCTGACCCCGCGGCCGGCCTCCAATTTTTTTTTTTTTTTTATTTGTGAAGGTCATAGAAATGAAAGCATGCAAGCCAAATTACTGCTGAAACAGGAAGAGAGTTGATGATATTTAGATACTTAACCTTGTGAGATTTACAAATGTCAGTGTATAGGCCATCAACTTTAGGCTTTTCAAGTAGTGCATGCTCAGTTATGTGGTTTAAAAATAACATTCATTAATTTAATTTCCCCTGGAGTTAAAAGTAGAATTATATTGCTATATTAAACTATTAGGGCTCTATATATTAAAGATAAAATAACCTAAAATTACAATAACATTTTAGAGTTGAGATAACATTTAAAAAATATTGTCTAAAAATTGATAAAAAATTATCTTTGATCCATAATAACATTAAGACTTGAGACAACGTTTTTAGACCTTGCAGATGCGGCCATTGCCTTAGGTCAAGACAATACTTCTTTACTTTAAAAATAACGTTTCTGTAGGCAACTCTTTAGAAGCATTGTTTATTCTTTAAAATAGATAACACTTTTAAACTCTGTTTTAGACAACACTTTACACCTATTCTTTTAACTGTCATGCTTTAGCTACTAGCAAAAAACGTTGCCTCTTCTTAGTATGCAACACGCTAAAGTGTTGTCTATTATTTAGAATATGCAACACGTTAAAATGTTACCTATTAATTTAAATTAGTTACCTACTAAAGTGTTATCTGTCATATTGATATGCAATCCTTGAGAACATTGCTTATTCTTCTAATTATGCAACTCATATAAATGTTGCCTCTAAACTAAATATACAACTATTAAAAGGTTGTCTTTTTTGGCTAAAAATAAGAGTTGTTTTTTTAGTGAAATACAAAAGAGACATATATAATCATTTAATTATTAAATAAATTTGTACACAATAAAATTTAAAAAAGAGATAAATCCTCAGCTAAAATTTTTAAGAATTATAGGGATTTGAGACAAGACATAGTTACCCAAATAAATAAATAAATAAAACTCCTACAATTGCACAAATTCAGACAATAGACGATTTTTGCTTAATTTACAAAGTTCACTCGAGTTGAGTCTTTGTCACAGACGACTATCTACAGTTACACATATGCAAAATGAATTATAATGTATATAATTTGAATTTAGTTCACTAGTGAGCAGTAATTAGAGACTCAATTAATAGTAATTAGTATAAGATGCATGGATCAATTTTCAAATCTGTTTTGTTTTTGTGCAACAATTGATCTTTGATAGAATGATAAGAAATAACGAAGATTCTTAAGACCGAATTTGTGACGAACCAATAANNNGTCGAATCGAACTATGAAAGGTTTGATCCAATTCTCTTAACCACGCCGATAACACTATTCCATTATTTAGTAATAGTCTATTTTGAGGTTGGAAAAGAATCATAATTCTTGATAATAAGATCCTAGTTACGTAGTGTGTATATATATATATTGTTGAAGAATTTTTCCTTTCAATTTTCTTAGGCTTGATTCGATGGCTAATATTGCACGTGTAAGTAGCAAATTAATATTTGTGATCTACTGTTGACTAGAGACTACCTTCTAGATTGTGTGGAAAAAAAATAAAAGAGATGTTATTAAAATAATATTAAAAAAAGGAATAGATAGGAGAAAATGACAAAAAAAAGACAAAGTTGAAGAGATGAATCGATAGTGGATAGTGGATAACTAGTAAAGTGATAGATACCATATCTCTATTTGCATACCAAAAAACATGATGATGAATAATTCAATCATTAATAAAAGTATAAAACATCAATTTCACACAAACTTAATCAAAGGTTGGGTTCGAGGAAGGAACCTTTTTGATTAATTGTGTGCCTCCAATTTTGTTCTTCATATTCACCTAAGTTAGTCAACTTAATTGGCTGCTCTCAGCTTCTTATTCCATACCAATATAACACCTTCCCTCCATAGTCAACCACCAATTATTAAGCTCTCTCAAAAGAAATAAATAATAAAATAAAGTAATATTATCACATATGATTCTATAATTTAACACCTCGCTATTAAGTCATTTTTTCAGGTGTTTTCTAAGGTGGTTATCCTCCCTCTTCTGTTACACTAATGCATGATTGGATATTTATTTTTAGAGAAATAAGATACATAGATGTTTTTTTTTATAATTTGAAGATACATAAATTTTTTATTAATTTAAAATTTTCTGTTATTTTTTAAAATGTGAGACTATTTATCAATCTAAAATATATAAAGATAAATAAATTATTTGAAAAGACTTAAATATCTCGCGTTTTAGAAAATGTGTACGTAAGACACTCTTGTATTTTTAATTAATCGATGATTTATTTGTCTTCAAAATAAAAGAATAGTGATCGATTTATCAATTTTTTTTATGGTTAAATATGATAATTCTAATATAATAAGTATTTTTTTATTGATTTCTAAGCACTTTAATGGATGAATTTCAATGTTTTTCCGTGGTTATTGTTTAAGGTAGTTTCTCTTCTTAGTATTAAGGGGAAAAAACTAATTAACTCTTAGACGTAATTAAAGTTATATATTCTTTCATAAAAAAATCAATATTTTTCTTTTCAATCGAATTGATCAATAAAATTTCTAAGAGTAAAATCTAAATGCAACTTTCATTTACACGCAAAATTTCTACAACGTTATTGATATGGACATTAAAAAAATTTGACATCAATTCAACCACTACACTGGTACAATTAGATCAAATTGCCCGTCATTTGCACTGACCTAATTTATAAATGGAAAAAAAAAATTAAACGTCAGTAACTTTAATTCATGTTAATCAGTATTTTTAGCCATTAGATTAATATTTTTAGTCCAATAATTTAACATCATATATATTTAAGTATTTAACCAACATTTTTAAATATTATTAATTAACTGTTAACAAAAAAATAATAAATTGTGATAATTTTGTAACATTATCCGTTATATCTATTTTAACAAGCAAATAACATTGTTGGCAAAACAAAAAATCAAAGAAAGATTTTTAAAAAAAATTAGGTAACTAAGTGTTAATTCTCAAGTACCACCAATTATTGAAATTAAAGTTTATAATTTATTTTAAATACATGTATAAGGAGACATATCTAAAAAATACATCTATAAAAATATTTTTATTAAACACAGTTATATAAAAAATATTTTTGTTAGACATATCTACAAAAATACTTTCATTAAACACGATCAAAACAAAAGTGGACAGAAATAGACAGAAATACTATTAATAACGTAATGGAATTGTTACATTATAGTACCTTTGATTACATAATAAGCTAAGATTGTATAAAGTGAATTGTCAAACACTCAAACATGTGGTTATATTCTGAAGCCTCAAAACCCCACCATTTCCAACTCTTTCTTCAAACAAGAAACAACTACTCAATACTCATCACCACCACCATTATTCTAAATGACCATTTTACCCCTCTTCCTTTTCTTCTTCTTTCTCCCACTACCATCCCTCTCCCAACAACCGCCACCACCACCACCACCCTCATCATCATCATGCCCTCTTAACTTCACCATCCTCTACACCCTCACCGGCACCGGAAACACCCCAACCTCTTACTCCGCCGCCTCCGGAACCACGGTCACAAACACCAAGTGCCAGTTCATCCGCCAATCCTTCCGCCTCCTCCAGTCCGACCTCCTCCGCCGCACCGACAACTTCATGCCACCCCTCTCCGCCTCCGTCTCGTGCTGGTCCAACTTCCAATCCTACATCAACTCCTTCGACCCCACCTTCCATATTCAATCCTCATGCGGATTCTCCAACGCTTCAATTTCCCAAGGTTGCGTCAACATCACCACAAGGCAACGCTTTGAATCGTTGGTATCCTCTTCCGTGCTTCAAAATGTGGATACTAGTTGTAACCAGTCCCTTGAGAATAACTCGCCATGCGCACTCTGCACTACAAGCTTGTCTTCTTTACCAGCTTCTGGTAAATATCTTGGGAACCTCAGTGATTGCACTTCTCTGCCTTCTGTTTATGCTGCTGCTTTTAGCAACGCTTTTGGCCCTTCTGACCCTGGCACTGCAAAGTGCTTGTTCTCCCTTGATTTCACGCCTTTCGGCGATTCTAACAACAAGAAGAACAAGAAGAAGATTGTTGTTTCTGTCGTTGTCACCTTTATTTCTGTTTCGGGTTTGGTTTTCGTGGCTTTGGGATTGTGGAAGTTGAATGAAAAGTTGAGTGGTAAAAATGTTAGTGTTGCTGAAATGGGTTTGGTTTCTTCTTCAAGTGTTATGTGTTTGGATTATTCTTCTATGGATCAGAGCACTACTTTGATAAGATTCAGTATTGAGGATATTAAGAAAGCTACTAAGAATTTCTCAAGAGATAACATAATTGGAAGAGGAGGTTATGGCAACGTTTACAAAGGGTTGCTAAATGATGGAACTGAGGTTGCATTGAAGAGGTTCAAGAACTGTTCTGCTGCTGGTGATTCCAGCTTCAAGCATGAGGTTGAGGTTATTGCAAGTGTTAGACATGTGAATCTTGTTGCATTAAGAGGATATTGCAGTGCCACAACAAATTTAGAAGGGTACCAAAGAATCATTGTTTGTGATTTAATGAAAAATGGTAGCCTTCATGACCATTTATTTGGCGGCGGTTCTTCTTCAATTGGGCTTAATAATAAGCTTAGTTGGCCAATTAGGCAAAAGATTGCACTAGGAACTGCTAGAGGAATTGCTTATTTGCATTATGGTGCTCAACCTTCCATAATTCATAGAGATATCAAAGCAAGTAACATTCTTTTAGACGAAAAATTCGAGGCTAAGGTAGCCGATTTCGGTCTTGCAAAGTTTAATCCTGAAGGTATGACACATATGAGCACAAGGGTAGCAGGAACAATGGGTTATGTGGCTCCGGAATATGCTTTGTATGGTCAATTAACAGAGAGAAGTGATGTTTTCAGCTTTGGTGTTGTGCTTCTTGAGCTTCTAAGTGGAAAAAAAGCACTTTCAATGAGCAATGACGGTCAACCTTCTGCGTTGACCGATTGGGCATGGTCAATGGTTAGATCAAACAAGGCCTTAGATGTGATTGAAGATGGAATGCCTGAACTTGGGTCACCCAAGATTCTTGAGAAATATGTTTTGATTGGTGTGCTCTGTTCTCATCCTCAATTGTATGCTAGGCCTACTATGGATCAAGTTGTTAAGATGATGGAAACGGATCAAGATGTTGAAGATAATGAGGAGAACATGGTGCCGGCTATACCGGATCGGCCGATCCCTCTGGTGGCCGGAAGGCTTGATATCGAGAGATCGGCCAGTAGTAGTGGCGGCGGCGGCGGCTCTGGTGGACTATCTAGTCCTACAGGGTACCAAGCTTATACAATTGGAAGTGATAAGCATTCTTCTAATAACTCTAAGGAAGATGGAAGTTCAAGCTCCAAGATTTTGAGTATAGAAGAATGAGATTTTTCTTCTTCAAATTCTGGCTAGTTTTAGCATCATTTTGTTTATACATTTATAATTTAATTTCTTTTATCTGTTATAGAATCAAATGTACATATTTTGATACTTCTTTTTGAGCTATACTTTGATCAAGTTTTCATGAATTCTAGTGCTAGATATTAGACCTAATTTTTCAATTTTACACTTTTGAGAATCTTGAAATATGTAAGAAGAGGAATGATTTTTGGTTTGGTAGGTTGTTTTCAATGCCAATTACACTTCGGTTTTGTTTTTGTTAACTATATCATGTTGTCACCTTTCGGCATAATTGCATGTTTAATATGCTCTCTATTCATATTTATTTGTTACTATATATTACTTATATTTAAATATAGCATTT